>NW_026571140.1:9631682-10231682 GCF_026225935.1 Boleophthalmus pectinirostris
GTAGTATTTGTTTGTACCACAGTAGTTGTAGACGTTGTTGTTCCTGTAGTTGATTGAGTTGTTGTGTTCACTGGAACAGTAGTTGTAGACGTTGTTGTTCCTGTAGTTGATTGAGTTGTTGTGTTCACTGGAACAGTAGTTGTAGACGTTGTTGTTCCTGTAGTTGATTGAGTTGTTGTGTTCACTGGAACAGTGGTTGTAGACGTTGTTGTTGCTGTAGTTGATTGAGTTGTTGTGTTCACTGGAACAGTGGTTGTAGACGTTGTTGTTTCTGTAGTTGACTGAGTTGTAGTGTTCACTGGAACAGTAGTTGTAGACGTTGTTGTTGACTGTAGTTGATTGAGTTGTTGTGTTCACTGGAACAGTAGTATTTGTTTGTACCGCAGCAGTTGTAGATGTTGTTGTTGCTGTAGTTGATTGAGTTGTTGTGTTCACTGGAACAGTGGTTGTAGACGTTGTTGTTCCTGTAGTTGATTGAGTTGTTGTGTTCACTGGAACAGTAGTTGTAGACGTTGTTGTTGCTGTAGTTGATTGAGTTGTTGTGTTCACTGGAACAGTAGTTGTAGACGTTGTTGTTACTGTAGTTGATGACTGAGTTGTTGTGTTCACTGGAACAGTAGTAGTTGTAGACGTTGTTGTTCCTGTAGTTGATTGAGTTGTTGTGTGTTCACTGGAACAGTAGTTGTAGACGTTGTTGTTCCTGTAGTTGATTGAGTTGTTGTGTTCACTGGAACAGTAGTTGTAGACGTTGTTGTTTGTCCTGTGTTGTTGTTGTGAGTTGATTGAGTTGTTGTGTTCACTGGAACAGTGGTTGTAGACGTTGTTGTTGCTGTAGTTGACTGAGTTGTAGTGTTCACTGGAACAGTAGTTGTAGACGTTGTTGTTCCTGTAGTTGATTGAGTTGTTGTGTTCACCGGAACAGTAGTTGTAGACGTTGTTGTTACTGTAGTTGATTGAGTTGTTGTGTTCACTGGAACAGTAGTATTTGTTTGTACCGCAGCAGTTGTAGATGTTGTTGCTGTAGTTGATTGAGTTGTTGTGTTCACTGGAACAGTAGTGTTTGTTTGTACCGCAGCAGTTGTAGACGTTGTTGTTCCTGTAGTTGATTGAGTTGTTGTGTTCACTGGAACAGTAGTTGTAGACGTTGTTGTTACTGTAGTTGATTGAGTTGTTGTGTTCACTGGAACAGTAGTATTTGTTTGTAGACGTTGTTGTTACTGTAGTTGACTGAGTTGTTGTGTTCACTGGAACAGTAGTATTTGTTTGTACCACAGTAGTTGTAGACGTTGTTGTTCCTGTAGTTGATTGAGTTGTTGTGTTCACTGGAACAGTAGTTGTAGACGTTGTTGTTCCTGTAGTTGATTGAGTTGTTGTGTTCACTGGAACAGTAGTTGTAGATGCTGTTGTTCCTGTAGTTGTTTGAGTTGTTGTGTTCACTGGAACAGTAGTTGTAGACGTTGTTGTTGCTGTAGTTGATTGAGTTGTTGTGTTCACTGGAACAGTGGTTGTAGACGTTGTTGTTGCTGTAGTTGACTGAGTTGTAGTGTTCACTGGAACAGTAGTTGTAGACGTTGTTGTTGCTGTAGTTGATTGAGTTGTTGTGTTCACTGGAACAGTAGTTGTAGACGTTGTTACTGTAGTTGATTGAGTTGTTGTGTTCACTGGAACAGTGGTTGTAGACGTTGTTGTTGCTGTAGTTGACTGAGTTGTTGTGTTCACTGGAACAGTAGTTGTAGACGTTGTTGTTACTGTAGTTGACTGAGTTGTTAGTGTTCACTGGAACAGTAGTTGTAGACGTTGTTGTTGCTGTAGTTGATTGAGTTGTTGTGTTCACTGGAACAGTAGTTGTAGACGTTGTTGTTACTGTAGTTGATTGAGTTGTTGTGTTCACTGGAACAGTAGTTGTAGACGTTGTTGTTGCTGTAGTTGATTGAGTTGTTGTGTTCACTGGAACAGTGCTTGTAGACGTTGTTGTTGCTGTAGTTGACTGAGTTGTAGTGTTCACTGGAACAGTAGTTGTAGACGTTGTTTTTGTTTTTTTGTTGTAGTTGATTGAGTTGTTGTGTTCACTGGAACAGTAGTTGTAGACGTTGTTGTTACTGTAGTTGATTGAGTTGTTGTGTTCACTGGAACAGTAGTATTTGTTTGTACCGCAGCAGTTGTAGACGTTGTTGTTGCTGTAGTTGATTGAGTTGTTGTGTTCACTGGAACAGTGGTTGTAGACGTTGTTGTTGCTGTAGTTGACTGAGTTGTAGTGTTCACTGGAACAGTAGTTGTAGACGTTGTTGTTGCTGTAGTTGACTGAGTTGTAGTGTTCACTGGAACAGTAGTTGTAGACGTTGTTGTTGCTGTAGTTGATTGAGTTGTTGTGTTCACTGGAACAGTAGTTGTAGACGTTGTTGTTACTGTAGTTGATTGAGTTGTTGTGTTCACTGGAACAGTAGTATTTGTTTTTACCGCAGCAGTTGTAGACGTTGTTGTTGCTGTAGTTGATTGAGTTGTTGTGTTCACTGGAACAGTGGTTGTAGACGTTGTTGTTTGCTGTAGTTGACTGAGTTGTTAGTGTTTCACTGGAACAGTAGTTGTAGACGTTGTTGTTGCTGTAGTTGATTGAGTTGTTGTGTTCACTGGAACAGTAGTTGTAGACGTTGTTGTTCCTGTAGTTGATTGAGTTGTTGTGTTCACTGGAACAGTAGTTGTAGATGTTGTTGTTCCTGTAGTTGATTGAGTTGTTGTGTTCACTGGAACAGTAGTTGTAGACGTTGTTGTTTGGCTGTAGTTGATTGAGTTGTTGTGTTCACTGGAACAGTGGTTGTAGATGTTGTTGTTGCTGTAGTTGACTGAGTTGTTGTGTTCACTGGAACAGTGGTTGTAGACGTTGTTGTTCCTGTAGTTGATTGAGTTGTTGTGTTCACTGGAACAGTAGTTGTAGACGTTGTTGTTGCTGTAGTTGATTGAGTTGTTGTGTTCACTGGAACAGTAGTTGTAGACGTTGTTGTTACTGTAGTTGATTGAGTTGTTGTGTTCACTGGAACAGTAGTTGTAGATGTTGTTGTTGCTGTAGTTGATTGAGTTGTTGTGTTCACTGGAACAGTAGTTGTAGACGTTGTTGTTGCTGTAGTTGATTGAGTTGTTGTGTTCACTGGAACAGTGGTTGTAGATGTTGTTGTTGCTGTAGTTGACTGAGTTGTTGTCTTCACAGGAACAGTGGATGTAGATGTTGTTGTTCCTGTAGTTGATTGAGTTGTTGTGTTCACTGAAGCAGTAGTTGTAGATGCTGTTGTTCCTGTAGTTGATTGAGTTGTTGTGTTCACTGGAACAGTGGTTGTGGATGTTGTTGTTGCTGTAGTTGACTGAGTTGTAGTGTTCACTGGAACAGTAGTTGTAGATGCTGTTGTTCCTGTAGTTGATTGAGTTGTTGTGTTCACTGGAACAGTAGTTGTAGACGTTGTTGTTGCTGTAGTTGACTGAGTTGTAGTGTTCACTGGAACAGTAGTTGTAGATGCTGTTGTTCCTGTAGTTGATTGAGTTGTCGTGTTCACTGGAACAGTAGTATTTGTTTCCTACCACAGTAGTTGTGGATGTTGCTGTCTCAGTCGTTGCTGGCACTTTAATTGTCAGTCATTGTAAATAAAATAAAGAGACAAAGATTAGACATGTCAGATTTTTCGCTGCAGCTTTCTAAATTATTGCCATACCTGTTGTCGTAAAAACAAATGTTGTAGGAACAGCTGTGGTTGTGGTAGTGCAAGGATACAGTTTTCTTTGTATTGTCCCATCCTCTCCACATTCGGCTGTGATGCAGTTTCCAAGTCCATCTGTGGTGTTGTATACAATTTCTCCATAATTGTAGATCTTCCCACTTATGAAGCATTTGCAAGCTGTTGAAAACATTTTTTTAATTTTTATTACAAAATGTCTCATCAAGTGTCTCATCAGTAATCACAGTTATACTTACAACTTGAATTGTAGCTGCACTTGATTCCTGAATCTGTGCAAGTACTTATAATGATGAAACAAAAACTGTTAATAGATGTCTGTAGGATTTCACTTTTTACTAAAAAGACAGGTTTTCTCAAAATTCTGTATAAACCTTATACATCTCTATACTAGGTCATCTTTTTCACGTGAATAGTGACTTGACTAAATTCTAAAACAGAAAATTAAAAGCATGCACACCATTGGGCCTAAGCATCCATACAATAATCTGGGCCCACAAATTTCACCTAATCTTATAATGTCCCAGTATAAAAACTATTTGACTGTGGCAATAATGCATCTGTATGCAAGCTTCTCATGCACTAAAAATAGATGTCTAGTCCATGCTGTGGCGGGTAGGGTGCACTAGTCAAACGGCAGCTTATGGATGAAAGATATTGTATTTTAAAAGAAGTTATGTCCATTCAAAAGTCAGTGTACTTGAAAAAAACACAATATTTTATCGCTATGAAGTTAAAATAATTATTATATTAAAATCAGTATTTTTGTGATCCTGAACAGTAATGTTAATAAAAGAGTATTACCAAGTGTAACAGTTGGATGAAGGAACAGATTCTCCAACAGTGTAATGATTGTCATTATCGTCGAAACAGCCACATTTCTCCCTGGTGACGCATTTCATGCTGTCTTCATCAAAGAATGGTTCACTTGGTGGGCATTGTGGATAACAGCCTACAACACACAGGTAACATCTTCACTGTATCAGTTAACTGATTAAAGAAGACATATTAAGCCTTTGTATGTTATATACTATCCCCTGTATTCCCCCTTTTTTTTTTTTTTTTTTTTTTTTTTTTTTGCTTAAATAAATCTGTTTGGAGAAAAAACTAAAGTCTGCTTCTGCACAAAAACTGAAAAATATTATTAGTCATCTGTGGAATGTCCAAAACTGTAGTAAGAGATAAAAATAAAGCCAGCATAGATTCATACTTTATTTAAGGTTGTCAAAACTATGGCCCGGGGGCCAAATTCTGTCCTCAAGCCTCCTGCTAAACTAGCCCAATTAATCATAGACAGAAGTATTTACCTCAAATTTAAGTAACTCTACCAAAACTATGTAAAATGTATTCATTTAAATGA
Source organism: Boleophthalmus pectinirostris (assembly GCF_026225935.1). NCBI lineage: Eukaryota > Metazoa > Chordata > Actinopteri > Gobiiformes > Gobiidae > Boleophthalmus > Boleophthalmus pectinirostris. Next base: position 9,636,762 of record NW_026571140.1, read on the forward strand.
TCCACTTTATTGACCACTATATTCAGTGGCTCTCCACTTCGATATGTTTCATAGTGAAAAAAAGTTTTCACCAACAGTATATGGGTAGCAAATCTGAAAATATAAGAAACTCTAAGGATTGTAACCTAAAATCCAAAATGCAAATATCGCTAATACCTTAAACTTAACTTAAACTTAAACTGACTTAATAAAAAAAAAAGTCTGTAAACTTCCAGGCTGATAATTGCCAAGTTGATTTCCTGCCTGCTTCTTTACTCTACAGATTTTCTGTAACACTTTAAATAGATATGATCTGAAACATTACTAAAAAATTTGCCTTTCAATCTAAATTTGATTTTTTTCACAGTCATAACTGAATCTTTACCTTCGATTGCAGTGATAAGACTGGAGCAGTTCCCTGATGGGTTTCTACAGGTCTTCATGCAGTCTGCTCCACAGGGTTTGTAATGCCACTCACAGCCTTCAGGGGCATTGTAGTAATCACAGAAAACAGCTGCAAGTGAATGGTTATGCTTTTAGACTTTGTGGACACTTCTGGATATTATTTTTATTACTGCTGAACTCACGACACAGCTTTGGCGTTCTCCATCTGACACACACACCAGCTTCGTTACACACTCTGGCATAAACAGCCACAGCAGTGCACAAACATTCGCAATCTCCACCAGTGTCGCAGGCACAAGAGTCTCTGACACATGAGTCAAAGTATGGGCCTGGGTCCACCTTTTACAAAGTACATACAGTTATGTATTCAGTTTATTCATAGACTGACAAAATATAAATAAAAGTGCATTTGGTAAATGCACAGTACAGCAGTCTATCACCTGAGCTATTGCCACCTTCTGTATAAATTCTATATAGTTAGGTCCTAAATGTACATTACTTTACCAACTGAACCATTGCTATCTTCTATAGAAAATATTATAGAACCTTGTCATCGAAAGCAACTGTAGCTTATGTGGTAGCAGGTCCTTAGACAGAACATGCATGAGTGTGAATGAGGGACTTGCCCAAAAAGAGCTACATAGGGGTAAAAATCTCAACTCGGGGAATAACGTTTACACTTCATCTGCACTAACTACTCTGTAAGCATGTGTGCTGTGGTCAGTCACCTGTGAGTGGCAGCTCTGGAACGTGATGCTGTTGATGATGCTGCACTGTTTCTGTGCCCAGGCCAAGCGGTAGGGGTGAGTGAGGCAGGGGTCTTGGACAAGCTGAGCATTGGGGCAGGTTGTCGAAACCTTCCAGCTGTTCCCAAACTCCAGTACATCATTCACAAGCTCTAGAGAGCGTGTGGTGTAATCGTTTGCGCTCTTACCATCATAATTCCCACATAAACCACACACACTGCCCTAAAATAATAAGAATAAAATTAAGATTAATGATTACATTTTCTACTCCACTACATTTTGAGCTGGACATCTAATGCTTTGTCTTTGAGAAACAGCAACAGAGGCCCAAAAAAGTCAACTATGGTTATTGTGTGTGCAAAAAACTTGTGACTAGGAATTGCGTTAAAAGGGGTTTCCACCCTGCATAAACCTGTTGCAGGTACATTCTTGGCAGATATTTTAATCAGTTTACAGAATTACCAAAATACTATTTAAAACAATTAATAACAAACAGCAAATAGAATAACAATGACAATTTTTTAATAATTGTGATAATAACTGGGGAATTTTATTGTTAATTTAATTCAATTTTAAGCTATTCACTGTAGCGTTTACGGTGGAATTAGGTATTCAATTCAATATTCAATTAGGTATTTAAATACATCACACAAAACATATCTAAATTTTATTACTGTTTAGCCCCAATTGTCGCTGTGTGAATGTAAGCAGGGGGGCCCAGGTGGCTCCTCTTACTAAATAGAAACAGGAATTATAGAGAGTTCCTGTTCCATGTGTGAAAACATGGCACTTAAACATTATGGGGGTCTCAGTGCATGTTCACGCTTAGTTGACTGGAGAACTTGGTGTAGTTGGAGTGACACTGGTTTGGTGTGATGTTCATATCTAACATTTAGTATGGGTGCATTTCTTGTACTTAGCAGGAAATGCACCTAAGGAACTGCTGTCAAAGTGGAGAAGTCTGCAGACCTGAAAAACTGGATGGAGTTTAATGAAGAAGGTGGTCCCCATGTCCCACATGACAACCATGCCAAGCTTGAGGGTCACCACCAGGTACAATCCCATCTTCTGCATTTGAGGTGGGCCGAACTTGCTACTGCTCTTCACCACATGGAATTTCTCCTCACGGAACTGGTACTCTGCCTCCTGTGGGCACATTAGTTAGTGATTCCAACAAACAGTGGTAGCGGATACATGTGCACTCTTAATCAGATAATAACTCTATTTTTATGTTACATTTTATTTATGAAAGCCTTTCAAAATACCCAAGGACACTGCACAGGATCCGTTAAAAACATAAAAATGAATGAAAGTGAATAAAAATACACAAACTGGTAAAAAGGCATTAAGATTGTTGAAGTTACCCCCAGGTAGATCTTGATGACTCGGAAGCAGGTGGTGCCAGTTGTCCCACATGGCATGTTCTCAGAGATGATTCTGAAAGTGCCGTTGGAGCCACCACAGTAGTCCTAGCACATAAAAGTACATGGGTTACTATGTAGGTTATTGAGTGGTGTTTCTTATGCGTTTATAGGGGGAGTAACAGTGCACTGATCTCAATCTAAAGTGCTGTGACTGACTGAAATCATTATAAAATATAAACGCTTACTATATTGCAAATCGAATATCAGATACTAATCGATAATAGTGCTGTTATCGAAACTAGATACTCATTTGAGCAGGTATCAAGACTAAAAAAATATAACTTTAGAATGTATCAGGACAAGTATAAAGACTAGTGTACACTCATGGACCAAAAAAAAAAAAAAAACGGATTAAACAGATGAAAAATTAGATGGTAATATAAAAGAAAGTACCTTGATTTAATGCTGAAAATCACATTCTCTTGTCTAAATAAAGAGTGTTTTTAGTTATCATTGTAGTATCATTGTGGAATCAGTATCAAGTATAAAGCCTATTCCTTGTCAAAATCGAGTTTAAAAATTTTGTAATGTGAAAACACTAAATTGCACTTGACAATTTTTTGTCAATTTTTTGTTTTGAAAATCAGTTTGTTGCATTGCTATGTCTAGTAGGTAGCCCATCTAATATAGTTTCTCATTAAATAGCTAAAATCTGTACTATTTTTTGTACTCAAGATTACTTAAAATTATATTATTGAAGTAGAAGTTAATTGTTTATTGTTTACTGTTTATTGATAGGATCCCCATTAGCGCAGGCTATTCTTCCTGGGGTTCCTGGGGTCCAAATAAAACTGAATAATAAGTAAAAAGCAGTAACTCAAGTATTTATTCAAGTAACAGTAAAAGATTTAGAGAAACTACTATTCTGATTTACTGATACAGATTTATGAGTGGATGCAATTGGACAAACAAAAACATAAAAAATAAAAATAATGTATTATTTCTAAACAAAATCAAATATGAAGTTAAGGAGCAAGAATAGTAAATGCCTAAATTATTCAATATTGCCAACATAGAGCTTTTGTTATTTGTAAACTTACAGTGGGACGAGTAACCAACCCTTTTACTTAAGTAAGAGTACTCTTACTTCGAACAAAATGTCTACTAAAACTACTCTGAAAAGCACCATTAATTCTAAAAGTTACACACATAAATGTAAGTGTAATACCCGCTCTAAGCATATAAATTAATGATCAAAGATATACAGAATGCAATGCAGAATGAGGATTTCTCCACAGGTAATGCTGAGGAAACATCTGCTCGTTTCACTGGGAAGGTTGTGTGCTTCACCTGCAGCAGTGTGTACTGGCATTGACCATTGAAGTCATATCTCTTGTCATCAAAAGTGGTGTAGTGCCCGTCTCCATAAACGCTACAGACAGCATCGCAGACGTTTGAGGTGCAGGAGAACTTTCGGTTTGAGCAGTAACTGTGAAATAATAATAACATCATAACAAGAGAGTTAAGAACACAACAAATGGGTACAAAGTTCATAGTGATGAGCCATAGCAGTGATTTTTGTTTCGTTCTGATGCAAAGTACAATTACAACCAATGCTTTTTGTATTCAAATGGATAGAAACTGCCCTGCTATAAAGAGAAGTTTGGAGTATTTTGTATTGTATTTATGAGCAAGTAGATTTACATTCTTATACAATGGAACATATAACATAAGTGAAATCATAATAGAAATGAAAATAACCACAAAAAATGTACCCAAAAAGGAGTGGGAATAAGAAAATGTATTTAATCCCACCCCCACTCTTCTAATCTAACACAATGAGCCTTCTTTTGGGTTTTTCAGACATTTTGTATTAAACTATGTGAACTATTTACAAGTACGGATAGTGAGTAACTGATATAGCTTGGTAGTATAACATAATCATACCAACAGTGGAACAGGAGGATACAGACAATGGTAACAGACAACAGATACAAGGAGTGTTGGGGAGTAACAGATTAGATGTGCCGGCGTTACATAATCAGAATACAAATTATGAGTAACTGTATTCGGTTACAGTTACTGTTTCCATGAGTGGTAATTGGATTATAGTTACTTTGTTGAAATAAATGGATTCCATGGCGGTATTTTCCTGTTTTCACATTTTGGGCTATATCCCTTTTTTTATTTTTATTTTTTATTTCAGTAATTCCACTCATTGCCGGAAACCCAAACAGAACACGCGCAATAAGAGCCACGTAAACGTCTTCTTAACGTCACACAATTGACGAGGTTGTTAATAATCGTCGTTGTTAATAATCTGATTCTGCATCATTTTGAGTACAAAACATCAAATATTACTGATTTTTACTGGGCTGGCACCTTTATGTTTGCACTGAAAGTGATTTTTTTTCTTGTTCTAATAAATAATATGACACCTAACAGTAGGATGGACATAAATTAAAGCAGCAGTGATCTCATATAGAAAGCATTTCTCTATCAATAATATTATCAATACGGTTAAGGAAAGACTGGGCTTTTTATTGTCTTTTACCAGACAAAAATCTTACATTAAAATATCCTAGTCTTTGCTTCTCTACAGCAAACAAATGCCTGTTCATGGAGACTTGGGCTCAGACAATTTGAAGAGAACAAACAAGAATTTTCAGGATGTGGTTGCTACATTCATGTAGTTTTAAAAAGCATGACAATATTAAGTAATCCAAAGTATTCAGATTACGTTACTCATCTAAAGTAACTTAATGGATTCTGTTACAAACTATATTTTTTTGGGGTATGTAATCTGTAATCTGTAGGGGAATACATTTTAAAAGTAACCTTCCCAACACTGGATACAAGTCATGTATATACCAGCAATGATGCGGAAACAACAAACATAAACCAGCACTACAGAAGGAAGTATTATTCTCATATTAAGACCCACTCTCTATATACTGTGACCAGACCATATGTTTATAGAACAGCTTGAATTTATGGATATTTTGGCATTGCTTGAGAGTTCCAGAGTTTTACACCACATATAGACACAAAGAAACTTGTATGGATAGTTTGAACATTTGGCAATTTGAAATTTCCATACCCTCTAAAATTATGAGTTCTCTCTCTCTCATCTTGAACAAGCTTTGAAGATGACTTGGTAGTAAATTGTTGCATGCTTTGAATAAAATTACTAGTGTATAATATTTTACAAGCTCAGGAATCTTTAGGAGCTTGGATTGAATAAAAAGATTATGGCTGTGTTCTAAAAATACAACTTTATGGATAATTCGCAAAGCTTGTTTCTGTAATATAATCAGTGGAATAAGTGTGCATTGGTAAGTGTTCCCCCACACTTCAGCACAGTATGTGAAATAAGAAAATTACGTACATCTCGGCTGAAGTCCAGCTTTTTTCCTGTCAGACTTTTGAACACTGACTTCCTGCTTGGGCTGCCTCTCTATCTTGCCACACGTTTTATTTGTACTCATCTATTGGAACTGCTAAATGTTGCTGTTTTGATGTACTTTTAAAAAAAAATTTTTTTTTTTTTGCTTATTTATTATTGTTTTTTGTTTTTTTATCTCTATCTGGATCACTGGGTCTTGGGGAGCACATTTCGTTCTGTCATGTGTTTCTCTTGCTTGCTTGAATGACAAAGAACCTTGAACCTTGAACTAATGTACGAAGGGCATTTTGATCAAGGTAATTTTTCACAATTTGTTTACTATAGCCTATAGTAAACAAAGCTTCTAATGGAGTATAGAAGCTTTCATTACCTTTGCCCCACACGTGTCTAAACTCATCTATAAATTCAATATGTGTGCAGATAAATACAAAAAAATGCATTCAAAATAGAAAAATTGATAAAAATAGGGGAACATTGTAAGACATTTTAAAGCTAATTTTTAAATAGGCTAAAATAAAGCATGCTTTTTTTTCATTTTGGTGTTTTTCATTGCACTGAAAAACATGCGTCCTTACTGTGAGCAGGCTTGCATTTCCATAAACCTGACTCTTATTTGACTTCCATGAAATGTTGTTCCTTTGGCTATATTCTTCAATAGTAGAGCATAAAACGTATCTATTTCCATGGAGCATGTTCTGAAGTATGTTTTTTTTTCTTTTCTTCCTTTTTTTCCATACAATCATGCCGGTGACATGCTACCTCCATAAAGTAATATATTTTCTCATGAGAATTGATCTTTTTCAGTACCTCAGCTCAGTTATTATCAGTATATCAGTATTTTGGAATCAATCTGCCCATCACTATTACAAACCATCATACAAATTTAAAAGTAGAGCCAATAGAGACATAAAAGTGAGCCTTTTAGCTGGACCTCACCAGGTGTTGCAATCCACTTTGAGGGTCTCTCCTGACTGGTACACCTTCCCGTTGTGCAGACAGGGACATTTGCTCTCCTCAATACAGTCCCCCGCCCCGTCTGACACCAGGCCCTCCGGACACATGCAGCCAGAGGTGCAGCCCGAGCTTAACTGTAAAAAGGGATGATTTTGGCAAAGTATAAACCTTTTTTATTTTGTTTTGTTATTTTGAGAGAACTCTGAAATATGAAGTGAACAACAAAAATCCCACACATTTCTGAGCATATCTGTAAAGGCCTAAACTACAGGGTTAGCAGGTTTTATACAACAGGATAGGAGTTTACAGACTACACATCGCTCACTCTGGTTTCGTGATACTGTGACATCTGCTGACACTTACGCAAGCCATGTCCAACGTGCCACAACTCTTCTGGCACTCCACACCTGAGGACCCGGCTGGAGCAGTGGAGCAATCGAAGTACACCATTGGAGAGGCGCACTTGGAGGAATTATCTTTAAAGACATAAATAGTCAATGGAATGGTCAAAATTTCTGCCAATCAACGCACAGACTTGTGCTGGGTTGAACAGAGATATAATGTAATTCACCCTACCTTGCTCGTTCCCTCCTATGCAGCTTAGAACTCCATCTCTGCAGACACTGAAAACCAAGAAATACAATCAGATAGACTTAATTTTAAAAGGCACTGGACTTTCTGTTTTTGTTTAATGCACCAACATATTGGCAAATGGTGAAGACTTTTGAATGCTGTGAATGCTCAGAAGATTCATTGAGAGTGCTTTGCATTAAAATCATGCCTTATCTAATTTATGCAATTTCATGTATTTTTACACATGACAATGACACCCTGTGGAGACTAGGGCTGGGCATCATTAAGAAGTTGCCGATAGGATACATACCTTGATACACAGGCCACGATATGATACATATCTCGATACAGTGAGCTTTCAGTTCAATGCGATATAGTTCAAATCGATTTGATATGTTTCAATTAAAAATAAAGGCAAAATCATGGCTGTGATACTAAAAGTCTTTGTTAAACCATTTCTTGTGCAAAATGAAAATGAAGCAACAAAACTGTGGCGCTGTAATAAAATAACTTACAAAATACACCAAAAAATACTCTTGATATCAGTGCTGTATCATCACATTAAATGATATGACATATCAATATTTTTGCACACCCCTAATGCAGACTAGGTTCTATTAATAATTTTAAAAAAATATATACATTTGACAATAGGCCTCTTGAAATGTAATGGCCATTGGTGACAGCACATACACATTTTTTTTCATAATTATAGATTATAAAACACAGTCCACAGTACACTGACAACAGAGAGGGCTGATATAGTGTTACATACTAACACTCTTGTATATACTTACCAGGTGTTGCCGTCCTTGTTGATGCTCTGTCCGGGCGAGATGATATCGTCTTTATCATAGCAGGGGCATTCGGAGCTTTGCACACACTGGCCCTGTGGGTTCATGTAGGTGCCCTCCATACAGCCACAGCCATCCAGCACCGGGAGGTTCCTCTGGCAGGTGTAGTCGAACTGGCTCAGGGAGCGGCAGGAACGATGGCAGCTCGTCATGTTGTAGCTGTATGAAGTTCCCATTGGGCACTCTGTGAATTTAGCTGGTGATGGCAGAGGACATGAGAGGTTTACGCATTTTGTCTACAAAGAGTAAACTCTGGATATAAGGTATAACTGAATGTAGCAATGTATAGAGAAAGAAATAACATGTTTTGGAATGAAAAAACTAAATAAGTATTAGTATATTATTCAAGATGGTTTCCCCTGGATAGAATGTGTGACTAACAGTTAAAAGACAGTATTGAAAAGTATCTTGAAATTAAATTATACATTTTATTTATTTACTTTAATTCTTATTTATTTATTTTTGAAATTTGTTAGGAGCTTGTTTCTTGTCCCTCTCCTCCCTGTTTTTATTAGTTATCTGCAATATTATGTCAATTCCAAGGCCAAATCACCTTGTCAAAACACGATCTTTTCAGATTTCAGAAGCTAAGCAACACCTGGTCAGGCCTGGTTAGTATTTGGATGGGAGACACTAGGAATACAAGGTGCTATGTAAGCATGATTATTATGATTATTATGATTATTATATTTTTATTAAAATTTCCTGATTTAATCAAATTATCTGATCTGCAAAGCAAGGTTGGGCATAAGTTGTGAAGTGGGAGAATAGCAGGAACACCAGGTGCAGCAGTGACTTGAGGGTCCTTAGGCAAGACACTTCAGCCATCTTGCCTACGTAGTATGAATGTGGTAAGTGCATGAACAATTGGCAGTGGTACACTTCCACCAGTCTTCCCCAGGACAGCTGTGGCTACAATATTACCACCTTACCCCCACCATGTGTGGAGTGAATGAATGCTGCAATTCAAACATCCTTAAGAGTCTGAAGAAGCCATATATAAATCAAATACATTAGTATTAATTCCTAATACATAGATGACAAATAGAAGCTAACACAGATGCTTTTTCATGAAAGGAAAGCAGTGTAAATCCTCACATAATGACATATACAGTTACCAGTTATCAAAAACAATCAGAAGGTAATGGTAAAATGTCTGACCACAAATGGTGTCCCTCCATTCCTTGATGTGGACTCCTGCCTGGGAGCAGGCCAGGATGTAGGATGACACGGACGCACACATGGAGTCCTCGCTCTTCTCTCCTTCACACACCATGTGTTTACAGCGCTGCACAATGAGTCTCCATCAACAACACTGGCCACACACAACAACTGTGTAGACTATGTTTCTGCAGCTCAACTTTTCCTCTGGGAGCAATGAAGCCTCCATCTCTATCTCTATCTCTATCTCTATCTCTATATGACTAAATGACTTTGTAAAGTCACTTTTTTTGTTCTATATCAGTCTTTTGATCTGCCACAATAATGTAATAATGAATTTAAATGAAAATACCTCAAATTGAAGGCTTTTCTCAGCAATTTTTAGGTGAGATTAAAATGAGATTAATTAGATTAATTAATTACAGATCATAATTAATTAATCTCTCTATTTTTTTAATCGCATGACAGCACTAATATATATATATATATATATATATATATATATATATATATATATATATATATATATATATATATATATATATATGTTGTTGTTTTTTTTAAGAGAGCATCAAAGCTCTTCTACTGTGCTAGACATTTTTGGAACAAATCTTTAGCTGTAATTGTTGTTGTTTTTTTTTTTTCCTATTGCAACTAGATTAGCAATATATCTTAAATTTGTTTTATGGAGTAAAAGGTGCACTATGTAACATTTCTGTTGGGGGTTGGCCCTCTGTTGACTTATCTCTATGTTATTGCCTTGAATTTTCCAATATTGTATATAGCATAAAACTCTATCAAGCTTTTTTGTGAGTGGTTTGGCCTCTCCACAGATCTAGTGGTGCCATTTGCTTGTCTCCATGGAGATACATTGCATGAAGATTGTAAAAGAGTCTAAATGTATATATTTTTCTTTATCAAAGAGGAATGTTTGATTTTTCCCTAAAATGCTTTATTTCATCTAACCTCAGAAGCTGAGCAGGATTGAACCTGGTTTCTACTGCATATGTGATTTTCATGCTCACCTGCATGTAGGGTTCAGGTGAAACAGCAGAATGACATTTGGCAAAAACTCCATTTGCTTCGGTCAGCTTGGAGCACCAGTAGTCACCATAGCTCTCTGGGGAGCAGATGAGAGTGTTCAGGCTGAGGTGAGTTCACTGTGGGGGGAGTCTGGGTGGCTGGCTGGTAGCTTACCTTTTGTGATGGTCTGGGAACATGGGTTCTGCATCTGTGTGCTGATATCCGGACAGTTGGCTTGGGTTTTCCACGCATTGGCAAACGCTGTGCTTGTGGATTCCACCAATCCACTCATCACCTTATAGTCATCCAGCTCCTTGTCATTAAAGTTCCCACATAAACCTTTTGAAAGGTAGCAGTAGCAAGGATTGAGCGAGAGGTGTAACATATAAAAAGGTATAAAACTGTTGTTATTGTTGTTCTTGTCTTTGAATACACCAGTCATTATAGCAATACTTGTCTTACTTAATCATGATAAAATTAAATTAAATTAAAATTTGAAAAAGTTAGTCTTACCTAACATCTTTTCTTTCAGCTTGGCATCTGCTATGGCAAAGACCTGCAATACCGGCTGCAGCTGTATGACCAGCTGCAGGCCCATTCTGATCTCGAGAATCATGTACATGTTGGACATCTTGTACAGGGAGAAGTCGGCTGTGGAGATCAGAGCAGAGGTTAGATGACTGGGCTGATAGCTGTGTCAGGTGCATTGCTGAGCTGTCAGGTGCGTAAATATGCTGTCAGGTGCATGAATATGCCCTCAGGTGCTTCACTGTGCTGTCAGGTGCATTACTGTGATGTAACTGTCAGACTCACCTGTGAAGAGGGGCTGCTGGGACTCAATATAATTCACAAACACCTGCCCAGATGCTTTGACTACAACAATCTGCAGTGTGAAAGGAAAGAGCTTATTAATATTACTTTTTTTTTTTTTTTTTTTTTTGTAAATAATAAAAATACTGTCTTCAAATGAGCCAGTGTGCTGCCTGAGGTCTTCATGCAGAACCCTACTGACTGTTCTCAGCTCCAGACTCCGAGCAGGGGGAACAGTGTGTTCTCTGTATGGGCCCCTTGCCCTGCCTCAGGAGCTCAAGGTGACATGATTTAAATCCCTTATAAAGGCGAGTTTTTCATGAATAAAAAGTGCTCTATAAATACATTTGTATTAGAGTTGAATCTTAATTCAGTTCAACTCTGACCAGTGGTTGATGTTTTTTTTGTTTTTGTTTTTTGTCAACCAAAACAATGGATTTACTCTTTGTCCCAATATATTACAACTCTGTGTGTGTATACTCACCGTGCTGTTGCTGTACAGGGCCAGGACGATTCCACGGACGCAGGTCCCAGTTTCTGACAGGTCACACTTCGCCAGGTCTACCAGCACTGTGAATTCTGAGCCCTCACTCTGCACCAAACACACAAACCAGAACACTTTACATTCAGTTCAGATGTATATTATATTATTATATATTACCGTTCATCCATAAGTTAGACCCACCGATCAACCTATAGACTATAGATCTCTTTGTAACTTACTTCTGTGCTTCCATTTACTGAATAGCCTCCCTGTCTAGTTTGACTTTTTACGAGTCTTTTTAATTGTATTGTCAAAGCCACATCTCATCAGATACCAGAATACACACATGATTTGTGCTAGTTCAATGTGAAAAGCAAAAAAAAAACTAATCACTGAATTTACTGGGATGACAGTAGCTCGATTAGTAGGGTGTTTGTCCACTGATCAGAATGTTGGCAGTTTGAATCCCCTCTTGGCATAAACATCATTGGCTGAGAGATGAGGTCCACTGACCCACAGGTTGGTGGTGTGATTTCCACAGATGAATGCTGTCATAGTGTCATTAAGTAAAACACTTAACCCCCCTCACCCCAAGAGTCTGTGTACAGTGGGTGTGAATGTGTGTGAATGGGAGAGTGATTCCTTGATGTAAAGTGCTTTCAGTGCCTTGAAAAAATTTGACCATTTAACATTTACTGTAAAAACACATGCACATAATTGTAATAGCTGTATAAACTGGTTCCAGCTGTCCTGGGGATTAAAGAGTACCTTGGTAAGCACGTAGGAACATTCTCCATGGAAGGTGAAGGACTTTCTGTCATATGTGGTGATGTGAGCCCCTCCCTCCACAGAACAGGTGCCTGGACAGTCTGTCGCTGTACACGTCCACTGGCCCCCACCACACACACTGCACATAAATCACATCAAACTATGAGGTCATACAGAAAAGCACATTCAGGTGTTCTGTCATTATGTCACCATGAAGAACCACAAAAATGTTTATGGTGCAATCATTCTTAATCATTCTTTTACTCTTATAAATAGCCCCCATTTCTTATTCTGTACCCTAATGGCTGGCTGACAACACTCTTATTAGTTCTTTTTGATAAAGAGTTTGGGACAATGCTCTCACCAGTTCCTGCATTGGTAAGAGTAGGATTCTCCCGTTTGATACACCTTCCCGTTGTGCAAACAGGGACACGATGTCACCGGTACACAGCCACTTTCACCAATGTCATCAAAGATGGTGCCTGCAGGGGGCACACACATTACACATACATATATGTAATACTTCATTTTATAATTCATATACACTGAACTGCTTTGAATGAACTTGGACTAGTATGTATTAAAAGTGTATGGATGTGTGTGATAGTGTTTTGGAAGTAGGACTCAGAGCAGTAAGTGTGCAGTGTTCTCCAGAGACAGAACAGAACATGTGAGGTGTGGTGGTCAGCTCTGACCTGAGGGGCAGCTGCACAGGTCTAGACAGTGGGTGTCACATGTCTGACTGGCCTCGCGGTTGGAGCAGGTGTTTGGACATGACGTGCTACACTCCTGGAACTCCATGTTAAAGGGACACGTCACATCTATGACACAAACATATGTCAGTCTCTGCACCTCCCATTGTACAGTGGCACTATGTAATGTGTGTCTTCTTACTGCAGAAGGACTCATTCCTCCACTTCAGTGGCAAACCTCCAGCATGGACACACTGTCTGGAGAATTCAGAGATGGTTTTGCACAGAACTAAGGTGCTGTTGCACATATCTGACATGCACATAGAGGAAAAGGCATCCACATCCAATCGCCCGTAGCAGTCTGTGAATGGAGCGCTGGAAAAGATGTCCTCACAGTATTGCTGTAGAGAAAATCAACAATAAATGAGTGTGTGCTGCACACTTGTGGACATCAGAGACAGGGTTGCACCCATACCTTCTCCACACAGCCTTGGGCAGGTTCCGGCAAGTGGATGTCACATGACTCTGTGGGACCAGTCACTTTGTAGGTCTCTGCGAAGTCCAACAGTGATAGCTGCAGCTCTGCATAAAGAATATTCAGTATTCAGAACACAGTCTCTGCTTTTCCACTCCACTGTACACTGACCCCTGAACTATTTTTCTGTAAGCTAATTAATCCTTTTAGATGTGGTCCCCTGAGCTGTACTAGCTGTTTGTCTCAGATCTATAACACAGTACAAAGGTTCACATCAGAACAACAATATGCTCAATGTATGAGGTATGTTTGAAGCTTGTAGGTTTCAGTGTGCATCAGCATACACTATTAAAAAAACATCTCTAACGTGGTTCCTATTGTATCCATTTTAAACTTTTCAGCTCTCACCGTTTTTCCTGAAGTCATTGGAAATTCCATTGAAGTTGCCACACAGCCCACACAGCTGGCCTTGATATTTAATGTCCATCTCAATCTGAAAGACATCAGCTCATGAGTCACTTCAGCCATGCTTGTTTAGAGTTACTTTGACACATAAAAGTGAACTTGTATATCTATATCCAAAATAGTAAATAATTTAACATAAAAAAAAAAAAAAAACATTTAAACATTTTAAATTTGTTTATAGATTTACAACAAAAGATAATACTATAATATATATCAGTTATAGTATTATACGGTAACAATCAAAAGAATCACAATGATTTCCCATATTTATGTAAATTAAATTTGACTTGCTGACACAACATTAGCTCTTCCACAGAGGGACAAAACAATCTTACAATTTTCTAAGTAATTGCTCATGTTAAGAAAACTTAAATAAATTATTTTATTATGTTTTCTTTCACTATTTGGTCTATCTAGAAGTCTGGTCAATTTCTTTTTTTAGTTATACCTTATGATTGCATGTTTTTATCTACACATACTTGTTGACAAGTCTAACTGATGTAGAATTCTATGGTGAAATTAGCTGTTCAATTGTCAGACTGCAAATTAGTTGACCTGATTTATGGTTAATATCTCTGTTATTCCCGGGCTTATCCACATGAACAAAATCTGGCACAAGTTGAAAATCTTCTCTATCAGCATAAATAAACAAAAGTCAAGACTCTATATGAATATTGCATTGTCACCAAAAGCTGCTCACATCCTCTTAAGGCACGCTGCCAAAGGATGACTGTAGTGTTTGTTTGTAAGAGGAGTTCTGTGGAGGGCAAATAGCATGAAAAGGTCATGTCTGCCTTCTGATGCACAAGACCCAGTGTCCATTGTCAAGTATTGATGAGGGAAAGGGTGTGGCCAGCAGGTATGTCAGAGTTATTGAAACCTAAAGTATTCCAATTAGCAATAACATATCAATAAAATTCCAAATGTTCAAAAATGTAATGGCATTTTTTGAATATTCGGGTCATGTGATACATTTTTAGAAAGATATGAATAAAAAAAAAACTATGCAGAAGTTCCATATTTAAACAAGATCACAATCTAAAAGAGTACATCATGCACAAGTAGCTTTTTCTATATTAATAAAAAATGTGGAAAAAAGGCAATGTATGGGGACTAGCCGACAGGGACTATTGGGGACTCACATTGTAGGGACCTGCCTCCTTTTTAAGGAGGCAGCCAATTCTCTTTCAGTAAAAGTATGTAGTTTGGAGCTCAGGAAGACATATTTTGCATTAAATTACAGTAAATGTTGCCCATGTTCATGTAATCAAAATGGAAAGCGCTTTTGAAAATAAAACAAGACTGGTCAGTATGAGGGAAAAAAATCCTTCCGAAAAGTCCCATTTTTTTTCAATATAAGCCAGAACCAAAGATACCAAACATGAGTGAGTGTGTGTGTGCATGCGTGTGTGTGTCTTACATCCACAGAGTCGTCCCTGTTCCAGATGATTCTGAAGCCGACATTGGCCTGTATGACCACACTGGAGGGGGTGACAGATAGACTCACCCCATACATCACTGTAGGGAGGTCCACCCTGGGCACAGAACATAAGGCTACATGACCTCATGTATACTCAGGGACTGGAGACGGAAACTAGATATTTAGCTAATCTGCTGCACAACATTTTTATGATCTTAATGTCTCTGTATATTGTCCTTTCCAATAAAGACTAAACTAAACTTCACTCCATTTATAATCAGTCACTATATGAGTTAAAACTTACCGTAAACTAAACTAACTGTACTTAGTAATATCATTCACTCACAATGGGAAAGTACAGATCTAAGGCGCATTAAAAGCTCTATATTACACAAAAATTGACTGTTGTTAGCTTTAAGCCATGGTATAATGTTGTTACCTTATCGAAAACATACCTCGAGTTGTGTTTTGTTTATTTCATTCACACATATTTGAGTAATCCTGCATTATTAAGATGTCTACATCTCCAAAATTAAAACTACTCAGCATAAACATATGCAGGGTTTGTCAGCTAAACATTTATAAATAAAACAAAACACAACTCTGGGTATATTTTTGATGAAGAAACATAATCACATAGATCAGAAAATATGGGTTCTTTAATTATTGCATAGTTCTGAGTAATCGCTGTATTCTATGGTAATAGCATAACATGAAATTGCTGCACTATGCTGTCCTGATGACCATTCAACCAATGGAAATGCTTTTTCATTATTGTTATTATTTTTATGATTTTTATTGCACTTCTTATTTTATGTTTATGTTATATTTTTACATATACTGTATTCCAGTGCCTGCACTCACGTCTCGCCGTTGATTTTGGCAGTGTCCCTGGGGGAGTCACCCAGTTCTATGACGGCGCCTTCCACTTTCATTAGGATCTTGCTGATGTTGTGCTTCAGCCCGACCACTGAGCGGGTAATATGGATCACAAAGAAGCTTTCCGCTTCTGTGCCACACACCTTTGTCATCACATGTGTGCAGGGGGAGGGCAGGGTGTAAAAATGTCCGTCAAATGACTTCCAATGCGAATTGCCCCAGGTGGTGCACACCTGGTTCAGGTGGGACGAGTTGGCTGGACACACAAAAAGTTATGACCCTTTATTCATTTAAAAACATTTGGAACTATTTTCAGACTCATTAACATTGCCAAAAATGTTTTAAAAGTTACAGGCTTCAGTCTACGTAGAAAACAGTTATAGCCTACAGTTACAGCCCATAGGTTTTTTTTTTCTCAGCTCACCAAAATGAATGTGCATTAATTTTATTGGATTGAGGACCAGATCTAATGACAATGTGCACATAAAAATGTTGTTCTGTAAAGAAATATGAATTTTATTAAACTGTCTTTCTTTGGCCCATCTCCTGTCTTTTCAATATAAAATATAATCAAAAGAAATTCTTCTTAAAATCTCAGAGCTCTCGCCAAATTCGACCTCACCTTGGG
Source organism: Boleophthalmus pectinirostris (assembly GCF_026225935.1). NCBI lineage: Eukaryota > Metazoa > Chordata > Actinopteri > Gobiiformes > Gobiidae > Boleophthalmus > Boleophthalmus pectinirostris. Next base: position 9,653,848 of record NW_026571140.1, read on the forward strand.
CACTTAAAGTTAACTGAGTCAAACATGTATTAATTTTTCACTAAACACAACTGCCTTTCCTTAGATTGCTTGAGATTGTAGCATGGTTAAAACCTAAAAAGTGGTTGTTGTTGTTTTTTTTTGTTTTTTTTTTTTTTTCCCACACATTACATGAGATCAGGTGTTTGCTGTTTTGCACTTTTATGTGCAGGGGCCTAAATCTAGAGGCCTTGAAGGAAGGTTAGAATATTTTCTGTGGCCTTCTGAAATGGTAGTTCTCAGATGCTCATTTTATTTTTATCTGCTCTAGAAACCACAGGCAATAGATCTTAGGTGTAGAAAGACTTCTGTGGCAGTCAGAATTACAATAGGCCAGAATATAAATAAACTAATATAATTTTTTTTTTTTTATTTTTTGAATAGAATGATGGACTAGGGTCTTGGTGGTAAAAGTATTGTGGTTTGGAGTTCAGCCTTTGGAGGAAAAACTCTTGTGATACATGGCACTGACATGGCTTTAAAGCAACCTATGTCTTGTTTATGTCTGTGATATCAAAATTGAAACCCATTTGACTCAATTTGCTCACCTGTGTTAAAAGTCTGAGTGGTCGGCGCCATTGTCACTGTGGAAAACCAGAGAGGCTTCAGTCAGTCACCAGCAAACACAGCACAAAACCTTACACATTTCATTGTCTATTTTTTAAAACTAAGACTCTGCAGTGCGGTCTTGATACAAAATAAATAAATAAATAAAAAAATATTCACTGCTAAATCTTCTACTTCTGAAGATTACTTATAGACTATACATTTATAAGAAAAAAAGTAGTTTTATGTGGACTTTTAATAGGAGTTTTATTTGAAAAAAATGACCAAATTGCACATATTTGGGACATTTGAATCTGAAAAATTGATAGAGCCATGTTTAAATATTTTTGTTTAATTTTTTATCTGTGAGATTAAAATTAAAGAGGAGATTTTGGATTTGAGTAAATTAGACATTATTGGAAATTGGTGTTAAAAATAATCTGGTTTAGAAATTGAAATCAACAAATTTTTCTGTATCTATCAAAATCTTAAGTAAAGTCTGATGTATGTAGGTAGTACTTTAAGGTGTGATCTTTGTGTATTTCAAAGAAACGGCATTTGAAGTCACATTATCCCATAAAAATCTGTGGATGCAAGTAAATAAAGTAAATAATACAAAGATATTTATGTGCAGATTAGACTATGTTGCTTCTACATGACACCTTATATTGAGAGAATAAACTAACCAAAAAGAAAACAAGAGAAAAATTTAAGATTAAAAAAAAAAAAAAACATGGAGAGACATGAAAAAGGACATGAAATAGTTGATGTGAGAGGAAGATGCAGAAGCGAGATGGAGGACAGGATTCAAAATCAATAATTAGATGACTGCAACGTGCCTATACAGCTTTACAAGTGCATGTGAGAAAAATTACATTAACCAACCTAAAAAATGTATAAAAATCATGACACGACTAATCAAAACATGCTACATTTAAAAAAATGTCTTATCATTATACATATACAACAATTTTATCTAGAGCTTTTACATCTTTTACATGATAAAGACTTTACGTAAAATGATCAGCACTTCTATAATAATACTTTCCAATATTACATTATTATATAAAAAGATAAAATGTTACCAATTTGAGTGAGGGCCCCTGGGAGCAGGGTCAAGGAGAGGAGCCACAGTATGGTCCCCATGTTGGGCCCTGGATAGAGCAGATCTGAAAAGACACAGTGTGAGTACAGGTACTTTAAATAAGTATAAGATAAAGGGGAGGGGTCATGGACAGTGAGCAGCCACACCAAGGTTCACAGCAGCACTGTACAATCCCATCACTCAATAGCATGGCTCTGTCACATACAATACTAATATCTAATACTTCTATTTTTAAAAAATGTATTTGGGGTTCTTTTGTTATCACCATTTCAACATTTCATTTCTTATCCCTTCACAGGTATAAGGCTTTTACATTGCTTTGGTTCTAATGTTCTAAAGGCATTTTTTAATACAGATGGGGCAGGTAAAATGAATAAAGTTAAAAAGCAGATTTGTGTTATAATACTGTGAGTTCTTGGGTCTAGTCACGAATAGAAACGATCAGCTTCAGCATTTGTGAATTTACCTTTTGGATATTTCATGGAAAAGTACAATGTAATCAATAAGGAAAAGTGGCATGTCTGGGATCTGGGAGGAATCATCACATTCTAGAATTTGAAACCCACCCAGTACAACCACCACAGTCAGTATTCATGAGCTGATGCGAATACAGTGAAAAGCAGTGTGTCATGTGACAGGAGACAGGTCCTCCCAGGGTGACAAGTGAATGAAGGCGACCATCTTAAACTAAGAGAAACAAGAGGTCACCATGCCTACAGTTTACTACTGGAAGTGTCAGGAATCATACAGTTGTACAATGCCTGTCCTACGACAAGGCTCCAGTTTGTGTGATCTCCGGCAGTGCCTTAGCCAATATCAACACTGTTTTCTTATAATTAATTATGTGTAATTATGTACAATGTAGTATTTGTACTGTGGGCTCGCCCACGGATAGAACATCCTGCAAACACCAAAAACATCCCTCCACCTCTCACCCCTCAACCCCTCACCTCTCTTCTCCTGACCACTCAGTGCTCCTGCAGGGGTTTCACAGGCAGCCCAAGGGGAAGGAGGCTCAAGTCTACACATACAAAAATAAAAAAGGACATAAGCACACAAAAAGCCATAAGGATCAAGATATCATTATGTCATGATATTCTGATTCAATAACTGTGTGTATGTGTGTGCATGTGCAAGTAAGTACATGTGTGCCTATATGTAAGTGTGTGTGTGTATGTGTGTGTGTGTGTGTGGCTATGTTTATATATGTAAGTGCGTGTGTGCGTGTGTGGCAGTGCAGCACATTAAGCACCACACCTGCTGGAGCAGGATCCACATCCTCCTGCTCTGTACATGTCTCTGTGAGACTGTGTAAGTCTGCCCAAAAGCACAGCATAAACTCTCCCTGCACAAATATAAGAAATATTCAGTAAGAATAACCTGGGTTTTGAACCTGTAGCCTTAGGTGTGCACAAAAAATAACTCCCCGAAGTCACCTTTTCCTCATCCTTGTGTTTGAATGGAGAGAGAGAAGTTCTAGGCTGCATTTGTATTACTATTTCATATAAATTTATTTTTAGCTCACAGACGTGAGGGAATGCTGCAAGAGTCTTTGATTAATCATCAATCCACTCATGAAGCTCCCTGCGCTCTGAATGCCCCTGTACTCTGAGGGCCCTGCTTACTGAGGGATCCTCACTCTCACCCATGAGCCCTGCTGGTGTCCCCCCCTGCTGTGCCCACTGCTCAGGCACCACATTTTGCTAGGGAGCCTTCTGTCCAGAGGTTTGCCACTATCTTTTCAGCAAACAGATGCAGAAAACCTTTGTGATTTTTCTAGTGACACCAAATCTCTCACTAATCTTTCCCATTTGCACGACTCACATAGGCACACAAACTCAAACACTATAATGTCTCAGCTGGTAAATACATTGAACAGGTCCAGCTTAATGCCTTTGTTTAAAAACTGTATCATTTCAAATATTGTAATAATTATATATGATATATTAATTTATTTTTGCAGTAGAGAAATGTGTCCTTTGCAATAGGTCCATGTGTTGAGAGTTGAAAGAACTTTAAGATTACATATTTGTGTAGCCAGTCTCTACCAAATAATAATAAGGTTCAACATTTACATCATAAGTTTGAATATTTCTTTCAAACACAACAAATCTTCCACAGAGTTACATAGGCCTGTGCTCTCATTCTGAAATTATGTAACATCAAATTCCACACTGTGTCTATAGTCTATAGTCTCCTTCAAAGTTTGGCTGAACTATTTAGGAAAAACTGTATGTTGTGATTAGATTTTCAATTTATATTTTAATTGTAAGATTGTAAGATTTGGATCAAAGTTTTTTCATATGATTAGACATAATATTTTGTTATCTGTAGAGGAAATTATGTAACTCAAACAATTGCAATTTCAGTTTAATACATTATGTAACCCCCCACCCCCCGGCTTTCCCCCAACACACAGACACACACACACACACATGCACACAGCTAGAACATGCAAACTTACATAGAAAAGTCCTGTCCACCACATGATCACACGATTCTAATACAGACTGATGGATCCCAGTTGAGTGGAGAGACAAAGCCTAGTACTTATAACTGACATGAACATCACAATCAAACTTAAAACTAACCAACCCCAAGCTATTGTGCTCCATGATTTAGGTGGACTAGTTAGGCACGCTGTCACTGTCTGGGTTTCGTGGTTTCTGGCCATGTACTAATACATAAGTAAAGGTAAACAGATCCTGGGGGTCGATTCAGACTACGTTCAGAAGCCCCTTATGATGAGTACTACACAGAGGCCAGTTACATCGTCTGGATTGGTGTCACCGGGCCCCACCCTGGAGCCAGATCTGAGGTGGGCAGTTGACGGCGAATGTCTGGTGGCCAGACCTCTCCGGCCATGCACAGCTTGAAAGAGTGACATGGGACCGTCGTCCCATGGACCAACCACCCGTAGGAGGACCCGTAAGGGGCAGTTGCAAAGACATCTGGGCAGCAGTCAGAGGTAGGGGCTTTGATGTTTGGATCTCTGAACATGGAAACTGCCTCTGGAGAATGTCACCTCGCTGGGGGCGAAGGAGCCTGAGCTTGTGCGGGAGGTTGAGCACTAGTGACTAGATATAATTGGCCTCACCTCCTCGCACAGCATGGACTCTGGAACCTAACTCCTTGAGAGGGGCTGGACTCTCCATTTTGTGTTGCCAGCGGTGAGTGGTGGCACAACTCAGCTGCCAGTTGCTGGAGTTCACCCAGATAAACTATGATGATGATCGACTTTGTCGTTGTGTCATTTGACCTTCAGTAGGGCAGAGCTGTCAACCGATCACCACCTGGTGATGAGTTGGGGCCCCTGGCGGAGGAGGAAGCTGGAAAGACCTGGCAGACAGAAAGTGTATCGTTAGGGTCTGTTGGGAACATCTAGCAGAGCCCTCTGTGAGGGGGTCTTTCAATTCACACTTCTAGGAGAACTCCAAGATCCTGGGGGAGGCTGGAGACATGGAGTCCGAGTGAGCTATGTTCTCAGCCTCTATTGTCGATGCGGCCACTCGTAGCTGTGGTCATAAGGTCTGTGGTGCCTGTCGCTGTGGCAATCCACAAACCCAGCGGGGGACAGTAAGGGATGCTGTTCCTGCCAACTCCTGAGGCAGCTGACAGGTACCGGCGGGCCAAGTGGGCTGCAGCCTATGCGGTTGCAGAGGCAAAAACTTTTGGTTGGGAGGAGTTCAGAGAGGCCATGGAGGAGGACTATTGGTTGGCCTCAAAGAAATTCTGGCAAACCGTTTTACGCCTCAGAAGTGGGAAGCAGTGCTTCACCAACAATACTTACAGTGCGGTTGGAGTGCTGTTGACCTCGACTGGGGATGTTGTTGGATGGTGGAAAGAATACTGTGAGGAAGCAGAGGATGGGGGCTTGGAGGTGGACTCGTCCATCACCCTGGCTGGTCACTGAGGTGGTGTGCAAACTCCTGGTAGCAAGGCTCTGGGGATGGATAAGATCCATCCTGAGTGTCTTAATGTTATTTTAATGCCATTTCACCATTCTGTGGGATGCAAGATTAAGGTGTTTGGCAGTTGTAAACTGTTTAAGCATAGGGGTCTTATCATCCTCCTGCTGCTCATATGTGGAAACATTCAACCCAATCCAGGCCCTGATCACAGCTTACCTTCTCACAGCCCTACACACAGTCCAGTCAGGGAGCAATTATCCTTTGACTCCTTCTGTGATCGTAAACATCTAGGGTTTTTGTATCTGAACATATGTAGCCTGTGCCCCAAAATCGCAAAACTGACTGCTTATGTCCACACCTTAAACCCTGATATATTAGTCATCTCTGAAACCTGGCTCAAGAAATCCACCCCTGACTCTGTAGTTGCCAGATTCCAAAGGGAGTGGGGTAGCCATCTATTCTAAAGTTAATTTGCTGTGTTCAGTCTTAGCAGCCAAATCTGTTGCCAAGCAATTTGAGCTGATTATCATGAAGATTACCCTGTAAAAAACTTCTCTATTACTATGGCTGCCTGTTACAGACCTCCATCTGCACCTGCCTGTGCTCTAACCGCAATTAGTGAGCTGATTGCCCCCCATGTCACCTCCAAACTCATTCTGCTAGGGGATCTGAACTGGGATATGCTTGACCATCTACCATCAGTGCAGTTACAGTTAGACACACTCAACCTTTCCCAAATTGTGATGAGCCCCACCAGATACAATACCAAGTCTATGGACACTGGGACACTGATTGATGTTATTCTCATCAATAGAGCTCACAAGTATGTCTCAGGTGTGTTCTGCCAAAGTTTAAGTGACCATTGTACTATAGCATGTGTGCACAAGAGCACTACTCTAGAAGCCCCCCTTAGTTAGAGTTAAACAGTTATTAAAAAATTTTAATGAACAAACATTTCTGTTTGATCTCGCCCAAGTTAAATGGCACAGGACTGACCTGATTCCTGATGTTGATGATGCCTGGAAATATTTCAAACACTTGTTTATAACAATTATGGACAAACATAGCCCCATTAAAAAATTCTAATAAAAAATAGACACAGTCCCTGGTTTAGGCCAGACCTATCTGAGCTTGTCCACCAAAAACATTATCTTTGGCAAAAAAGCTAAACCCTCCAATGGGCATTCTGATTGGCAGACCTATAGAGCAATTTGAAATAAATCCACATAGGCTATTAGAAAGGCTAAAGTTACTCATTTTAAAGAACAATTGCTTGCCAGTAATACAGACTCAAAGATGTTTTGGAGTACATTAAAGGCTATGGAAAACAAGAACACATCTCCTCGTTTACCCTCAGTGATCAAAACTGATGGTGTAGTTATCACTGACAAATCAAAAATCATGGATTATTTTAACAAGCATTTTGCACAGACTGATTATTCAATTAAGCAATTTGTGAAGAAAAGCTGAAAAATATGTTGAAAATGACAGGAATTAGAGAGTTTTATGCATATTGATGACATCACATTAGAGAGAATTATGTTCAAATTTCAGCACAAATTACACGTAAGGTACAATATTTCAACAAAGTATATAAAATTTCTTATTTGTATATTTGTCTGATAATAATTTATGTTTGAGGAGTTTTGCTAGGTAACAGTTATGGAATTCCCTATTGTGATGTCATGATTTCTGAAATAAAATGTTAAGGCCAAATTGGGAAAATAGGTGTGAAAGTTTTTGCAAAAAATGTAAAGAGAATGACCTTAGATGTGTTTTAGTAAAATGAGGAGTCTAATCTGCACTTTTAGCCACATCCTGCTGTCCTCTATGTGTTTTAGTTATTAATTATTTGTCACCACTCTTACTCTGTAGCTGACGCATGTGGAAATTACTCAGAAGGTGGAGGCGCTCTTGTGTTTGTAGTGTTTTGCCCATAGGCACAGTGTCAGGGAGTGTTTGTTTGACAAGGAGCTCAGTATGGCTTTGTCACAGATTCTAGTGGCTCCTAATCTCTTGTATCCTGCGCAAATAGTGTCTCTGGGAGGTAAACTGAGACCAGGATGCGGTTAGGGCTGGTACTAGCTCAGAAGACGCCTGTGCGGTGGCGGGGGACAGATCAGAGGAAGATCCGTGTTTCTTTGGTCATTAGCACACCAACATCTTCTTTTCTACTTTCTGTGACCTACAAACATATAAGGTTGCAATATTAAAAATTCTGTATTACACAAAGTTGACTTTTGTGAGGTTTAAACCATGTTATAATATTGTTACTTCATCAAAAGCATACTTGGGGTTGTGTTTTGTTTCATTCACACAGTTTTGAGTTTTATTCTTAGCCTGTCTACATTTCCAAAGCTTGAAATGCTCTGTTCCACCTTGTGATGTCATGTAGAAGTAGATTTCAAATTAACAGCTCTTTTTACTTTTAGTTCAGTAGAGGCTGAGAATTCCAGGGCTGAAATAATCCAAATGATTCTAGTGAAGGTGTATTAAGTTCAAAAACACGTGTGAGAGAAGAACACAGCCTAAATATGAAGGGTTTGTGTGTTAAACATGTGAATGAAACAAAACACAACTCCACAACTTTAATATGAGGAAACAACAGTATCTAATGTAGACCAGAAAATAGCGTAACATAAGTCCTTCAATCATTACATGTGTGTTATGGTGGGTCGAAAAATGTTCCACAGCATGACACTAAACTTGTCTGTGTGTCCATAAAGAAGAGCTAGTGATTCCTCAAGACTAAGTTACGGGTCAGATCTGTAGAGAGGTGATCCTGCTCACAATAAAAGGTGTTTACAGCAAGAACCTATTGAATTATAATAAATACAAGATATATACGTTTAATGCCATATTTTCGAACATTCCTGGCAAAGCAATAAGCAAGAAGCAAGAAGAATCAGAGAATCCATGAAGCCATGCAGCAGGGGCAAATATTCCACCAGAAAATTTATAGTGTATTCTTAAGTAATATGTAAATCTGTTCTGCTGGATGTTTTGATACTGACAATCAATAGTGGAAAGAGTAGCAATAAATTTGTGTTAGTGAACTGAAAAGATCAACAATATCATTCTCGACTACTAAAACAACTTTTGGGGTACTTTTTTTCCCCCTATATCAAGGCCGATAGTTAATAACTTATGGGTGAAATTTTAAAAAAGGGGCTTTAGGCTTCAAATGACAAACAGAACACCTGACAGAGATGGATCAGTCCATTATGCTGTTTGTGAAGGTGATCTGAACAATGAAAATATGTGCGTTAAATTTGCAAATTAATTGGTAGTAGTGATATTTGCATATATGTGTATATATCTATATCTATCTATCTATCTATCTATCTATCTATCTATCTATCTATATATATATATATATATATATATATATATATATATATATATATATATATATATATATATATATATATATATAGATAGATATAGATATAGATATATATAGATAGATAGATATAGATATAGATATAGATAGATAGATAGATATAGATAGATAGATAGATAGATATAGATATAGATAGTAAAATCTCGACTAACTTTATCTGTTTTTATAAATTGATACTTTGCAGTGAAATCATGCTGGGGGTGTTCTACATGTATCTCTGTAGCGGAATGTTTAACAGTTACCATGGTGAAACAGTGCACACATTAGCAAAAACTTTCTAGGGTTCCTTCTGCACATGTGGCAAAGGACCACATACGGAGACTAGCCTCTTGATTATCTGGCATATTATGCATTTGCACTGTTGGTCAATATGCACTGTCCTAGTTATAAATAAATAAAATTAATTAACTGCCCGCATTTTTAAGATGGTCTGAAAACTCAAGAAAAAATGCTAAATTACTTTAAACAACACATTTTCAGGAGTCTGTGATAAATACGAGCATTCATGGTTCTATAAAGAACTATAATTTTATGTGTGAGAGACTTCTTGTTCCTACCATGTCAGTTCTTTCTGGTCAGATTGTGTTCAAAGAATTCTCAGATTAAGACTAATTTAAGTAACAGATCTTGTAAGAGAGTAGTGCCTTCACTTAGCTTCACAACCCAAGGGAATGTTGTTGTTGATCAGCTGCAAAGTATTAAATTGAAGGTGGGACTAATGTGATATCATTAAAAGATATGTTTGTAGAAGTAGAACAATGAAGCTCATGACGTGGTTGCATTTTCCTGTGCGTTATGCAGGCAGGCCTTACGCAAAAACAAATACCTCCTCTTATGTGATAATAACTCACTGAATTTGAGAATACTTTTTGACATAATTGGACATAAATTAATACAATTCTTTGAGTGTTTAAGACTTGTTTTAAATTAGTTTTTATGTCACTTCATACAAGTCAATCAAATGTTATAATTTGTTTCGTAATTTAAAGTTTAGTGTGTTGTTTCTTTCTTATTTTAAGTGTAATAGAAAATGTTAGCCTTGAAATGCAAAACCGGTCAGACATATGTTGAAATAGCTAAGTGTGTTTAAATAATGTATATTTGTTAAAACTTTACTCTCTTTTTTCAGGACATACATTCTTAGAGTTGAAATGATACCCGTAGTGTGCTGCCTGCATCTCATTATAAGCGTTTTATCCTCTACAATCCAGGAAGTAAGGCTGGGGCGCTGTTAGCAGGGTAATCAAAGTTGAGAAAAGAACTCATCACAGTGAATAATCAGGATCAGTTACAGTACCTATGTAAAATTTCAACAAAGAACCGGAAAAACTTTTGCACAAAAAAGGACTTTATTAAAAAAAAAAAAAGAAGGTTTGCTATCTTTTCCGTACAGATCGGATGAAAGGTTTTAAGGTTTGGGTGATGGGGGTGAAAGGGGTGGTGGTGTGGTGGTTGTCGTAGGGCAGCCTGTGATCCACCATAAAGCAGGTGGTCTTAAGGCAGGCACAGGCTTCGATGTGGGTGTACGTGTAGGGGATCTGGGAGTAGTCCGGACACAGCAGCGCCACCGTTCTCTGGGTGGTGCTCACTTCACGGCAGCACGAGCAAGAGTACTGCAGCGAGTGTGTCTTCAGAGAGTAACTGCAAAACAACGTAAGGAGAGGCGGAAGTGAGAGAAGTGGCAAGGGAAGTCTCAAATTGTATTTCTCATTGGGGGAATAACAGTGCTCAATTTTCTTATTTGAGTAAAAGTATAGTTAGATATGGGAATTCAGGAATTACTTAAATATCCCATATTATGCTAAACTGGTGCAAAACTGATGTTATAATGTTGTTACCTCATCAAAAACAAACCTGGAGTTGTGTTTTGTTTCATTCACATGTTTGAGCAATCATGCATTATTAGTCATCTACAAAACTCAAAATGCTCTGTTCCAACTTGTGGTGGTGTCACAAAGCAGTTACCTTTTGTTCAGTAGAGATTGGCAATTCCAAGGCTAAAATTATCCAAATAATTCTAGTGAAGGTGTACAGAGTTTAAATGCAGTGGAGCACTTCCTGTATTACCATGACATCACAAGGTGGAACAGTGTTTTCAGTTTGAGGAAAGAACTCAGACTAAATATCCAGGATTTGTGTGTTAAATGTGTGAATGAAACAAAACACAACCTCATTTCAATTATCACATCAAAAAATCTACTTAAAAGTACTGAAATAACCACTTAAAAATTTATTTTAAGTATTTTTGAACATATTTTGAGAACAATAAAACTATGATTGTTGAATAATACCATACTACTAACAAAGTCACATTCTCAGGACAGAAATGAACCTTTCCTGAGAATAGTTAGAATGGTCTTGAGCTGTATCAGAACAAGTATAAGTGCACAAAGACTGGTATACTCCCATGGACCACTATGGAACCTACCTGAGTATAAGACAACTTGGTAAAGATGTTTTAATGCTGCTGAAAATGACATTCTGTTGTCTAAAGAAAGAGTGTTTTTTTTTTTTTTTTCATTGTGGTAGAATTGGTATTGTGCATCGAGTCTATTCCTTAGTGTTGAGTTTGAAATTTTAGTATTGTGACAACAATAATATGTACAAAAGAAGGACAGTGAATTGAGAGATGTTATGATATGTAATGACGTTAAAGCTACCAGGACACAACAAGCGTAGAGGAAGACCAATGAGGATAAGGGTGTGAGAGCAGAGGATGTAGATGATGAAAAGGATGCAGAGGAGCTTACTATGTGAACGTTCCACAGGCCCCGCTGCAGGATGTCATGTTGACTGGCTTTGTAGACTTACAGCCCTTGCGCACCAGCACCATAGAAGAGGTGGTCACTGTGCATGGGTGACCTCGAAGGATACCTGGAAAAACACACATTCAGACCTAAGTAAGAACACAGTACTTTGTGAATGTCATCTCTAGACTTCTTACACCAAAATGTGTTTTAATCATAGACTGTATATACACATATAATATATAATATATACATATTTATTTATAGAGTCTACCGTTTTAATTAACTAATCATTTTATTTAGATTATAAAGAATTATATGAGACGACAGCATGAAGTTAGTGAATTAGCTGGAGATTTGGTATGTTTTGGTGTTTATATGTAAAAAGGCAGTCTGAACTCATGATTTGCATGTTTAATCTGTATTCATATAAATACACTGTTTCCTAATACTTTAGCATAAATACTTGTTTTTGCCTGTGCAGTTATAGTCCTGTGAATGCAGTTTGAGAGATACATGCTATATTGAGAGTAGGACTGTTTGGATTGATAAAACAAATTTCAAAAGTTGTTCAGTGAAGAATAAAGAAATATAAATATATTTGAGAGGTAAACAGCTTTTTGATTTAATAACAGTATCACTTACAAACTCGACAGCAGCCATCAGAGGCAACAGTTTCAGTTCCCTAAAAAGACAGAGAGAGAGATAATAAATATATATAAAATATGTTTGTATTTATCAAATATCTGAAAACTACATGGGACTATTCATGGGTTTCAGCTTCCTATTATATGCAACATTTTTTCAAAAGCACATAATATCTAAGTTTAAAATGGTTTATCACTATGGCGACAGTTATCGCTTTTTGTCGTTATTCTGAAACTCATGGATTACAGAGCAGCGAGATAGAACTGAACTCAGATTGTAAAAATAATACCCATTTAAAAGTAGTATCAAACCTAAATACCAAATACAAAAATCACATAAATATGACAACGATGGACCTTTCCTGAACAAACTAGTAAAAGTTCGCTTCGACTTTATAATCAAAAGTTTAAATGTGGTATGACTAACACACTGTTGGCTCATGGTTAGCTTGTGAAACTCCTCAAATATTAGCTAAACGGCTTATGAAAAGTTTAGTTAAAAGTGCTGACAAACTAGGGCATGTATTAAAAAGCAATATTTATTTTGGGGATTTCTGAATGAGGATTGCCAGTGTTTTAGCCTGTATAGAAGACACATTTAATGGACAGCATATAGTGCAGCAGCAGAGGCATTGATTAATGATTGGCTGGAGGTCAGGTAGTGAGGATTTAAATCACAGAGAGTCCTTTGAGGTTTAAACCAGCTGGGCTTCTGCACTGAAACTGGCAATTCAAATGAGAAACTTGTGAGGCTCTGATTGGATATCATCTTGAGAACCAAAGTATTAAATGGAGCTTAACAGAGATCGCTGGCTCCAGAGGTACATTTCCCATTCATTTTTCTCATAGACTTTCCAATAAAAAAAAAAAAAAAAAAAAAAAAACATGACCACAATTTTATCAGATCTGTTTCTGAAACTTTATAAACCCCTAAGTTATTAAACATGTTACAGCATTATGGATTTTAAATGTGCTTTTTGGATTTAAAATTAAACAACATTATTAAGGATATTAGATAGCACATAGCTGGTTAAAAATGAAAGGAAAATATTCTTCTCTGGCCAGAGCAGACTTCAAAGTGCATGAGACTGTTGAGCTCCCTTGTAACATAATCAACTTTGCCATCATATCCAATGTTTTTGAGAATAATCAGCATTACAGTTGTTATCAGTAAAGGCTGTACTTGATTTGAACTTGTTTACCTCAACTCTGGGGGTACAGTTATATCATATTAAAGCAATTTTGAAGTAAAAACTTACATACAGTTAATATATTTTGTTTTCATAGTTGTGTTTAGGTGAGTGGTGAGTTACCGGGATGCAGTCCTGGGGGTCAAAGGGCGGGCACATTATCTTGGACTCCACGGTCAGGAACTGGTTTCCAATGCGGACACACTCAAACTTCACACAAGGATTGCCATCAGGGCTCCACTGCTCTCCAGGCTGAACACAGACACATGTGAGCGACAGGGAACAGCGCCTTCTGTTGTCACAGCTACACTACATCACTCTACGGATATGTTTGAATGTAAATATTTGATGTGCATAAGCTGTTTAAGCAGAAATAGAAGTACATTTATTAACTTTACTCATGAGTTATATCACTTTTTTTTTTACTTTGAGACTAAGAGCTCCACTAAAATTGCAAGTACAGGCATCACATTTTCAATTATTGTACTTTACTGGTGTATTTATACATCTGTACATATTTAATGAAGAATTTGTTATTAGATTCCAAGCCAATACCAACTGTGTCGTAAGTCTGCCGTAATATATGTAGAGCCAAGTGAACCATCATACTCTGAGAACCACAGGGACAGTCTCCTGTTGGTGCCCAGAGTCTGGACTGATTAATGTGTGTAATAAAAAAGAAAAATTATTTGGGCTGTTTTTCAACAATAAAAATGCATACATGATCCAGTTTCAAACTGGAAGTTAGGGGACACGGTTCTATTAATACGCTGTTTTAGATCATTATTATGGTTTACAATGAGTAAAATGTAAAAGAACCATCTAAGTATGTTATAGTTTAATGGTAAGTACCCTGAAACTGACCTGTAGAGTGTGGGAGACATTTCCCACGGTAACAAAGCACCTGCACTGGACACACTTCCCACAGCACTGTCCTGGGACCAGCTGGTACTCGTAACCCTGCACACACAAACACACATACGCACGCACACATGCACACACAGTACTTTAATAGGTAGATCCTGTTTTTTTGGGTGGAAAAAAAAAACTCCCTCTCTTCAGAGAATATGTGGATTGTGGTTTTAAAATTGTTTAATTAATCAAGCAAGATTTGTAGTACTAGCACTTTGAGTAGCATTTGTAATCATGTGTAATTTTAGCTTACTTACTTATATTTGTAACTGACCGCATTTTTAGCAATGTACCAGCACTTTTACTTAAGTAAAAATTTCGATTCTCTTCCACCAGTGGTAGTACCCTCCTCTGTGCACTTCAGATGCCCTTGTGTGGTACTCACAGGAGCACAGTAGGTGTCACAGGGCAGTGGGTGGCAGTCCAGCAGATGCAGTAAGGTTATAGGGTCCCTCTTTTCACTGCACACACACCTCTCACATGGGCCTCTGGGGACTACCTCTCCAACCTTGAAAACACAACTCTATAAGCTACATACACGAGGCTAAAAATACACACTTGAAAATTAGGGATCTAAATCATGATAAGTCACAGATGAAACAAAATAAAAATTTGAATAGTCTCTGCTAATACAAAATACCTTGTGAATGTGTTTAATGAGCAATACCAAGGACCTCTGGGATATAGGGGTAAGTGAAATAATCTAAATGCTGCTGGTACAGGGGAGAAGGAAGGGAGCCATTTTATTTGAGGGCTCATGCTTACCTGATACTCATGGTGGTTGAATACACACACGTCTTTAGGCACTGCAAAATAATTGGACGGTCAGTATTTTTTACAGTAAAGTATGGTAATAAATTGTAAGAATGCATGTTTTTAACTAGCATTTCTTTGCAATAAAAACACCTGTATTGAATAAAAGATATAATGCTGTAGAATGGAACATTCTAGACAAAGCACATCACCGTGGAGCAGGAAGCAGATCCCCACCAGAAAAGTTACATAGTGCACAGTAATGATATTAAAGAAAGCATGAAGAGGTACTCACCACAGACATATTTGTCACAGCACACGCCCACTGTTGTGTTTAAGATTGTTCCAGGAAGGCATAAAGGCACTCGGCTGGTGCACAGAGACTTGTCACATTCTAATAAGAGACACAGAACATCAGAGCTCAGTTGTACTTTAAAGAAAAAAAAAACTGTCTTTGATTTTATTACTTAAAAGTGCACATGACACTTTTTTTTTAATTATGATTTGGTTTAATGGGATAGGACCTGTGGTAAATACATTGTTTTACATCAGTTAAGTGGCTTTATGAGCAAGTTGAGAAGAAAAGTAAAAAAAAAAAAAAAAAAAAAAAAAATAAATATAATAATATATATATATATATATATATATATATATATATATATATATATATATATATATATATATATATATATATATATATATATATATATATATATATATATATGTATATATATATAAAATGAAGAGACAAAAACAAGATAAATATGATATATTTATATATTATATATATAATAATATTGCCCTTGTTAGCATTATGGCTGCTAGGTAATGGTTATGGCATTACATTCATGTGTCAGATCTGCTGCTTGTGTCCAAACAGAAGCCAAATCGTTAAACTTCACAAAAAAAAATAAAAAAAATAAATAGGCATTTTGTTAAAGCTTAAAAGTAATGATGTTGACTATATTTTAATAAAATTTGTCATATGCACTCAAACATTTGTGATAAACGTGATGTGTGACTTACCACATCTGTGTCTGGGGCAGCAGTCCACTATGTCAGTGACCAGTACCTGACCCTCGTGCTCACAGAGGAGGGGGTGCGGACGGGGGCACGGCCTCACCACACACACCACCTGGAGAGTGTCCTCATCACAGCGACACAGCTCACAGCCCTCCGTCCACGTGGCATTGGCCTGTCGAACAACAACAGTTACTCCCCAGTTCAGATATATTGGTACAACTTTTTGTGATAACAACACTTTAATTAGCATTAATAAAGTTTGAATAAAAGCTGAATTCATAATGAACTTTTTTAAATGAATGATACAGGCTTAGTAACTAATCAAGGGGTTAGGACTTTGGAGTTAGGGTTAGTATTAATAATTACTAAGCCTGAATCATTCTTAAAGGTGCTGTACCTGCTTACCTACAGTAAAGTTAACAACAACTAGCATGCTAATCCACACTTTCTGATTATCGGACAATAAAGCGCTTTAGATTAGATACAGATAGCATGCAGCTGACTTATTTTGCTAATACAACTTATCTGTACTGGGATTTTTTTTCTCAAATAAGAAGAAAGAAATCAGGTACAGAGCCGTTAATTAAGTATTTGTTCATTATGAATTAAGTATTTGTTCATGCTTTATAACAGCTATTCAAGTGTGTTTTACTAAGATATTTAAAATAAATGAAATAACATACTTTTGCCCATTTTCCATTTGGTAGTCGGCAGATTTCTGTTTGCAATAAAAAAAAAAAAAAACAAGAATATTAGCCCGTCATGTACCAGTACTGTGACTGGTATGAAAGTGTGTCACATGAAATGAAGCAGAGTGCGGCTCACCACAGCTGGGCACACACTCGTTGGAGTAAGCTGACAGCAGTATGGTACCATTGGGGCAGTAGCAGCCCTCCATCCTCTGGTTTAATATCATTGTTGTGAAGTCATTTGAGGTGTAGATGAACTTGTGATTAAACCTGTAACACACAAACACTGAGTCAACTTGTGTTTTGTACCAATTTTAGTACATGGATCTCACTGAGTACAATTACAATGGCTAGCAAAAATCACCTAACTAAAATAATTAGATCAGATTTCATGTGTGTTTACATGAACAAGAGAAATCTGAGTCATTAAACTTTAAAAACAAGTAAGATACTAGTTTTAAAACTTCTTAGTACTCCTTTTGAGCATCACGGACACCATTTGTCAAAACCTGCACAGGTGTGAACAGTCAGAAAGAAATCAGATTACTCACATCAGATATAACTCTTGACATGACATTTCAATAATCTGACAACTCCAGAAATCAGATAATGATCAGATTTTTGGTGTGCATGTAAACATTACCAGTGGCTAGTGTCAAGCAGAGTGAGAGAGGGTGGTACTTTACCAGGAGTCACAGGTGGGTTCCACCAGGGGACCACAGGCTTCATACACTTTGGGACTGGAACAGTGGTAATCTACATTCACAGATGGCAAGGCGAGACATGCCAAGATAATTCATGTGGGTAGAGTCAGTAATGACAAAGATATTAAACATAAACCAGGTCAAAACACCTGCCACCATTTTGTTAGTTGAAAAGCAAATTATACCAAAGAATTCTGACCAGCCGTCACGCTCAATTTTAAACTATAGTTTATATTCATGTTTTAAAACTGAAAAAAAAAAGTATAATTTCAGATGGTAGGTATGAATCTATCTCTGTCTAGCTCTAAAGGGCATTTGCTGTTTTCTACAAATATTATTATTGTTGGAGACTGGTCTGACAAACTAGCCATATAAATAATAAGTTGAATAACGGTACCACTATCCACTTATTTGTGTTGACCATGAAGACAGCAGTTTTTGTTTCATGCTGTTACACAAGTAGTAGAGGAGCAGTTTTCTGACAGTGACTACAGTAGTGATGATGTGAATGCATACCACAGAGCCCATGTGTGGCACTTCTCCAGTCGATGCACACTCCAGCCTGAGCACAGGCGGCAGCGTACTCCTGTAAGCTCAGACAAGCCATGTGACGGTCATTTGTAGTACACACATCAAATCTACAGGCAGCAATGAAGATATGGTAGTCCAGCACACCGTGGCAAGGCTGGAACACACTGAGGAGCAACAGGAGCAAAAGAATAATCATCACAGTAGAAACAGCATACCAGTACAAGCCTTGTATAAATATAGCTATAAAAAATATCATACTCAAATATGAGATACAGCACATACATAAAAAAACTACATATTAATTTTGTTTATGCTTAGCAATTATGATATATACTACTAAGTGAAATTGCTAGTGTATTTGTAAAGACCTATATAAAAATAATAATATAAAAATTAATTAAAATCTGGATCTTTTTTCCACAATAAAATAAACCTAATGCATATAAGGTAAAAATATATAATTTCTCGTGAGGGAAATGCATTCTTCAACCAGTGGCACTGAGGACTCTTGTCAGGGGCAGTGAGCTCCAGGATCTGTCTTAAGATCTTGAGCCTGGATTGCTTGGTACCACTTACCTGGGGGATTACCAGTTGTGCACACTTTGGGTTGATAAAAGGGTAGTGAATATATTAGTATTAATATATAGTGTGGATTCTCATCAGTATGCATACAGGGAGAATCGGTCTACATCTGACGCAGTGGCGGCTGTTGTCCATCAGGCCCTCACCCACCTAGAGAAGCGGGACACATATGTCCGACTTCTCTTCCTGGACTTTAGTTCGGCATTCAATACCATCCTACCACAGACCCTGATAAACAAACTGCAATTGCTTGGACTCCAACCATCACTCTGCAACTGGGTGCTGGACTTTCTTACTAACAGGGAGCAGACTGTTAGGATTAATGGCTGCTTCTCCTCACCAACCACTCTTAACACCGGCTACCCCCAAGGCTGTGTCCTGAGCCCCCTGCTGTATACTCTGCTAACATATGACTGTGTGGCTTCTCACCCGACCTGTCAGATTGTTAAATTTGCAGATGACACTGCTGTTGTGGGTTTAATCTCGGAAAACAACGAGCAGGCATACAGACAGGAGGTACAGCTGTTGGAGACCTGGTGCAGAGAGAACAACCTCTGTCTGAACCTTTCAAAAACAAAAGAATTAATAGTGGATTTTAGGAGGAGCAGCTGTTCACTGTCGCCTCTCTACATCATGGGCACAGAAGTTGAAAGGGTGTCCGGCTGGAAATACCTGGGTCTGCACATCACCGACAGACTCACTTGGTCCACTAATGCAGAGAGCATTGTTAAGAAGGCCCACCAGCGTCTGTATTTTTTGAGGAGACTCAAGGCTGCTGAACTAGGTCTCCCTGCTCTCATGTCTTTTTATCGATGTGGAGTGGAAAGTGTGTTGACCCAGTCCATCACAGTGTGGTACGGCCACTGCTCAGCCCAGGACAGGAAAGCTCTACAGCGTGTGGTCAGAGCGGCAGAGAAGACCACTGGATGTGACTTTACACCGATCAGTGAAATTTATGAGGAGCGTTGTAGAAGACGGGCCTCCAGGATCATGGGGGACCCCTCGCACCCCTCCCACCATCTGTTTGTTCCTCTGCCTTCTGGGAGGAGACTGAGGAGCATTAAAGCTAGAACTTCTCGGCTGAAGTTCAGCTTCTTTCCTGAGGCTGTCAGACTTTTGAACAGTGCACACTGACTTCCTGCTTTGGTTGCCTCTTTCTCTATCTTGCCACGTTTACTACTTGTTCATTGGAACTGCTAAATGTTGTTGTTTTAAATTTATTTATTTTTTAACATTGCTTATTATTATTATTATTGTTTTTTATCTCTTTCTGTATCACTGGGCCTCGGAGAGCACATTTCGTACTGTCATGTGTTTCTCTCACATGTTTGAATGACAAAATAAAGAACCTTGAACCTTGAACCTTGATATTTTATGACCTTTTGAAGCCTGACGTGCGTTTGCTGGGGATGCTTGCAGTTCACTACAGTATATAAATTTAAGTTGCCCCTTTTCTAGAAAAAAATAAATAAATACAAAAATTACAGTTGTGTGTTTCCATGCACATACTTGCTCTTGATAATGTCACAGATGGGGCAGTCGCAGTGAGGAGGCGTAGGGATTGCAGTAGGTGGAGGAGGAGGTGGACAGTAGCTGTCGTTGGTGTGCCACTCATGAGCCATGTCCACACAGGACTGTATGTGAGTGCTGGGCACAGTGCAGTCATCAGCGCGATTATTGTCACAGTCACCTGAAAGCATTCACATGGTTAGTTCAACTGTATGAGGTTTAAGATGCACCCTGGGGGCAGTCTAACCAAAGCTTTAAAAGAAACAAACAATAAAATCTCAAAATGACCTAGTGTAAAGATTCTCAAGTAGAAGTGATATGTTCTTCTAGCCTTCCTGCCAAAGTTTTCTTAAAGGGAGAGTGCAGTGTGTGACTGGAACTTACCACACAGTCCCTGGGTGTTGCCGCCGAACAGACAGAAAGGCAGATTGATGTTGTAGTTGAGCCCAGAGAAGGTGATCTTGACTTTTATTTTTGGAATGACCAGCACAGTGACGATGCCTGTGGTGGTGATTTGAAACATTGGAGTTTGGTATGCACAGCGTACAGTTTTGTCGTTAACCATAATCTGCAAATAAAACACATTTTAAAAAATGTAAACGAAGTTGACTTTTTGTATGATCCTGACTAGCAGTTAATCAGAAATGTGCTTGTTTACACCCTTATTTGAAATACATAGCAAATTTCATTTTTATTTAAATATGCTCTTTTAGCACCTTTTTGCTAACTGTCTTATACTTAGATTTAGTCTTAGACAAACTCCATTGATCCTCAAGAGAAATGACTTGGACCATATAGCTTAGAAATTACTATATTAACAAAGAGGGAAACCATTGTCAACATTATCTTTTAGAAGTATATGTCCCAGACTTTTCAATATTTTATTTTACACCACTTTCTTTTTTTCTATTATTTCAGGGATTGCAGCCCTTGTGATTTGGAAAAAGCACCTCAAACGAAGAGATCCACTTCTTACCAGATTGGTGACAATGCCATGGTGGTTTATCTGGCTCATGTAGATCTTGTAATGATGGTAGAAGACAGTGATGGAGTGAGGACAGGTGTGGACATGGGACTCTTCACAATTGTTATTAGTGATCATCACACTGAAGCCGTACCGGGGGACCACCTCCTTCACCAACCAGTAGGAACAGTCACCATGGAAGTTGTAGAATGTTCCATCAAATGTCACATAGTGTATGTGTCCCCAACCATAACAGATACCTGAAAAACATAATTATTGGTGCATAAGTTTAAGTGTAGTCATTGTAACAGAGCATGCTTTGTAGATACACAGATGACATAAACACTTCCTAGCGTGTTGACATCTTACTTCTCACTTCACTCTTCACTCAGATATATACCACCCTGGCAAATCCACTGTCATAAAGCCCCAAGAGTATCCAGAACTACCACTCTCATAAAGCACCAGGACTACCCAGTACTATCAATCTGATGAAGCCCCAGGACTACTTGCAACTACCACTTTGATAAAACCCAAGAATACCCAAAACTATCCCACCAATAAAGCAAGAAAAAACAATACCTAGAACTTCCACCTTGAGAAAAGCCCAGAAGAACCCAAATCTACCACTCTGATAAAGCACCAGGAGCACCCAGAACTAAGCTCGTCACGATAATTACTATAATTACTTATTGTTCAATCTATGAAAACTGGAACATCATATTTTGGAGCTTAGTATTTATCGTTTGTACAATTTTTCTTTGCAAAAATGGGGAGATTTGGGATATTTTGTTGTAATAAAAATAGATTTGAGCTGAAGTTGAATAAGTGACACATTTAAAAACAGTCTACTGATATTTTCCTGCATTACTGTTATTGAGTCCTGTTTCAGTATTATCAATTATGTCTCTCTCTCTGGAGAAATATTGTGCTTCAAAATTTGTTATCAAGAAAGTTCCAGGTGTAATTATAACTACCACTTGTTATTACATTGTAGTAGCAGTTAATGTAGAGTCTCTTACTATTTTGCAGCCTATTTAGAATGTATTATTACCATTTATATTTTTGCTCTTTGTTATTATTATATATTATATATTATATAATATATTATGATGTGTGAGCTACTATGACAAAATAATTTCCCTTGTGGATCAGTAAAATTTGTTTAAGTCTAAGTACCCTAAACTACCATTTCAATTAAGCTCCAGGAGTACCCAGAACTAATACTAAATAAAGCTCAGAAATAAATGCACTGTTTACTGTAGCAATATCAAAAAATTGCAACATATGGAAAAAGAACTTGATACCCCTGAGAAATCCCAAGGTATTAAATAAAAAACTTGGTAATAAACCTTGTTCTTATCAACTCCCAACCATTCAATAGTGGATATGTGGTTGCAAATGCATTACTTTATACATCTGATACTCAAACTTACATTGACACTCATAATGCCAGCAGCAGTCGTCATGGTCGAACACTTTGACTGGAGGAAAGTTGTTTGCGCACATGATTGGTTCAGAAATGGGACATGGAACGTGGCCTATAATTACTTCACCGTTTTTACATGTTCCAATACGGCAACCACTCATCTTCCAGACCTCTCCATCCTAAAAAAATACAAGATTGAATGATAAATCTTTATTTATTTCACAACCATGTATGGAAGCGTGTTAGGCTCTATACCTGATTTCTGCCTCCATTTCTCACATTTAAAAGATATTTTTGAAAGTAAATCCGTAACACCTCCCTCACACTGGCCCTAATTTTAAAGATCCTATATCACACAAAATTGATTATTTTAAGCTTGAAGCCATGTTATAGTATTGTTTCATCATCAAAAACAAACTCTGGAGTTGTGTTTTGTTTCACTCAAACATATTTGAGTAATACTTTAGTCAGTCTATATCACTAAAGGTCAAAATGCTCTGTTCCACTGTGTTATATACTAGTAGTTTTTAAGTTAACAACTACCTTTTATCTTTTGTTCAGTATGATTGGCAATTCAGGGCTGAAATCATGCAAATGATTCTAGTGAAGGTGTATGGAGTTTAAAAATAGTGTAGCGTTTCCTGTATTACCACATGACATCACAAGGTGAAACAAAGTGCTTTCCATTTCAGAGAGGAAGTCAGCCTAAATATGTAGGAATGAAACAAAACACAGGTGTGTTTTTGATGAGGAAACAACATTATAACATAGATCAGATAATAGCGTAACCAGAATCTCAAACCTAGGGCCTAACCTTAACCAATATTCTACAACTGTACAAATGTAAAGCATAGAGCTCACCCTCTTTCCTCTGACATACACATATTGCATATGCATATTATAAACTCATTGCGGTGAATACGGTAATTTATATTCTGAGAATGCATAAGGTAAGCAAGGAATGATTTTGGATGTTTGCAAACCATTTAAAATGAACTTGTGCTGATTTTAAAGTTTTTAAGACTGCAAAACACATGTACAGTGAAGGGTGTAATTTTAAGTGTAGATTTGGGCATACCTTTCTGGGTGGGTGGAGATGAAGACAGTCCTTGGATGGGGTGATAGGGGTTGTTGTAACGCACAGGTAATGCAGAACCACAACATCACACGACTGGTTGCAGTAGCCAATGTAACAGTAGCCCTCAAAGTCTGTATAGTTGTAAACGGTTGAACCTGATAAAGAAAGAAGAAAGGTTGACAAAGTATTGATTGAAAGGCAAAGTTTAATTGAAGTACTGAAGTAATAATCATACCTGGAGAAAAGGCAACTCCATTATGGATACAGGAACAGTTGACAGGCTCTGTACGGGGTGTAGTGGTGGTGAAAATTGTTAGGCATTCACAGCACTTAACTCTAACCTCATAATCATAGCACTTGTGCTCCAGTCTCTGTTCATTATTTTTGCATATGAGGCCTACATGTTTATCACATTTGACATTTTGTCCCAGCTGAGAAATGGACAGAGTTGGATACTGAGCCGCTCTGCACTCCACAGACACCGGATCTGAACAGATGGGGAATCCAGCAGCGAGGATGTCCTGAATGGACTCCACCTCCATGCCATTGGGCTCTGCTGAGGGATGTCCAAGGTTGAACCACTGTGACCACTTGCAGGGCTTGGGAATTCCAAAAGGACAAGGAGTCGTTAGAGTTATTCTGGTGATTGCTGTTGTTAAGCACTTACAGCACTTGACTCTCATCTCATAATCGTAGCAATCATGTTCCAGTCCCTGATCATTATTTTTACAAATTAGACCAACGTCTTTGTTACAAGTCACATCCTGTCCCACCTGAGAAAGAGGGAGTGCTGGGTAGTGAGCTGCTCTGCACTGGACAGACACTGGGTCTATACAAATGGGGAATCCAGCAGCAATGATGTCCCGAATGGACTCCACCTCTTCACCATTGGGTCCTGGTGATGGGTGGCCAAGGTTGAACCATTGTGACCATTCACATGTCATCTGTTGTCCAGCAGGACATGCAGGAGTAGTGGGCAGAATGATGGAAGTTGGAGGAGTTCTGGTGGTTCTTGGTTTAGGGGTGGTGACGGTGGCTTTTGGGGTCGTACTTGATGATGTTGGACATTCACAGCACTTAACTCGAATCTCATAATCATAGCACTTGTGCATCAGTCCCTGTTCATTATTTTTGCATATGAGGCCTACATGTTTATCACAGATGACATCTTGCCCCACCTGAGAAATGGACAGAGTTGGATACTGAACTGCTCTGCACTCCACAGACACTGGATCTGAACAGATGTGGAATCCAGCAGCAATGATGTCCCGAATGGATTCAATCTCCACCCCATTAGGTTGTGGTGATGGATGTCCAAGGTTGAACCACTGTGACCATGTGCAGATCATTGTGTCCCCTCCAGGACAAACAGTTGGAGGGGGAACAATTGTGGTAATTGGTGTTGTTGTTTGTGGGGTTGTGGTTGTACAGGTTGTGGTGGTGGAAGGTGGCATAGTGGTAGGTGATGTAGTTAATGTTGTTAAGCACTTACAGCATTTGACTCTCATCTCATAATCGTAGCAATCATGTTCCAGTCCCTGATCATTATTTTTACAAATTAGACCAACGTCTTTGTTACAAGTCACATCCTGTCCCACCTGAGAAAGAGGGAGTGCTGGGTAGTGAGCTGCTCTGCACTGGACAGACACTGGGTCTATACAAATGGGGAATCCAGCAGCAATGATGTCCCGAATGGACTCCACCTCTTCACCATTGGGTCCTGGTGATGGGTGGCCAAGGTTGAACCATTGTGACCATTCACACGTCATCTGTTGTCCAGCAGGGCATGGAGGAGTAGTGGGCAGAATGATGGAAGTTGGAGGAGTTCTGGTGGTTCTTGGTTTAGGGGTGGTGATGGTGGCTTTTGGGGTCGTACTTGATGATGTTGGACATTCACAGCACTTAACTCGAATCTCATAATCATAGCACTTGTGCATCAGTCCCTGTTCATTATTTTTGCATATGAGGCCTACATGTTTATCACAGATGACATCTTGCCCCACCTGAGAAATGGACAGAGTTGGATACTGAACTGCTCTGCACTCCACAGACACTGGATCTGAACAGATGTGGAATCCAGCAGCAATGATGTCCCGAATGGATTCAATCTCCACCCCATTAGGTTGTGGTGATGGATGTCCAAGGTTGAACCACTGTGACCATGTGCAGATCATTGTGTCCCCTCCAGGACAAACAGTTGGAGGGGGAACAATTGTGGTAATGGGTGGTTTTGTGACAGGTGTGGGTGGCCTTGTTGTGATGCATTGCCCTGGTTTGCAACACTTCATCCTTATTTCATAGTCCAAACATATGGGTGGGTGCTGCTGGCTATTTTTGCACATAAATCCAATATTAGTGTTACATATGACAGATTGTCCCAGTTCGCTGAGTGACTTGTGTGGGTACTGGACACTTCGACACTCTACTTTGACGGGATTCATACAAACGTCATATCTCATGTATAAGAGCCGCTGGATGCTTTCGTTATCAC
The DNA here is from genome assembly GCF_026225935.1 of Boleophthalmus pectinirostris. Taxonomy (NCBI): domain Eukaryota; kingdom Metazoa; phylum Chordata; class Actinopteri; order Gobiiformes; family Gobiidae; genus Boleophthalmus; species Boleophthalmus pectinirostris. Next base: position 9,680,080 of record NW_026571140.1, read on the forward strand.
CTCCCTTTTTGCCGTACTTAGGGTGGTCTGAGTTGATCCAGTTGGTCCAGTAGCAGATCTCTTCACAGGGTTCTTCTGAGTGGTAAAGGAAAAGATATAAGAGATTTTGTTGTTTAAAGGACGCTTATTACATAATTTGCATACTCTAGAGTATCTTGTTGTTTTAGAACTTTTAGAGAACAATGCATATGTATAGAAAACAACCTTTATATTGCATCAGTTCTGCTTCCATTACTTGGCTTCAGTGTTAGTGTGCCATACTATCAGCAGTGGGAATGAATCAGGGAAAGAAAAGAAAAAAACTATCCATTTAAAATTAGCGTGCTAATACAAGACTGTCGATGGAATGATTGTTATTTGATGGCAAAAAGGATTAATGTACTCAAAAACTGTTATTCCCCAAATCTGAAACGAAATGACTTCTGGGGTTCAAAGCAAGACAGCCTTGTAATCAGCATTGATAAAACAAGCGTGAATCCAGGTATGTTCTTGAACTTTTTTTTTTTTTTTAAGTTTTGCATCCTTTAAAGCAACCACTGGCATTTCTGAACCCCGAAGGCAACCCACAAAATGATTTTATCTTGTTTTCAGGACATAGACTTAGATAAATTAATTTGGTAGGTTAACAAATAGGAATCTACATCAACCACTGCATTTGAAAGGGTCAAGCCTTCATTAAGACAACTAAATATCATCATTTCCAATATCATCTATTATCTGGGGACCCCCTAAAACCATTTTACAACCCCCATGATTGAGAACCACTGCTTTAAAGTGTTTTAAAACAACAATCACATAAACAGTTAGAGAAATGTAGCATAGCATGGTTGAAAGCTTAAAATTCAGTGTAGCATTCTAAATTATATTTAGGTAACATAGGTATAACAAATTCAAAAGCATTACCCTGGACTCATAACTCATAACTAAACATTTTTACCGGTTGTAGTGAAGTGGAAAGGGGTAGTCGTGGCCAGAGAGATGTCTGGACAGGGGTGTAAGTGGCGCACGATGGTGCCATTATGACCACACACAGCAATGAGGCAGTTCCCATGGCCGTCGGTGGTATTGTACAAGACACTGCCAAGGGGATATGAGACGCCATGATACAGGCACATACAGGCTGAAACATATACAAAAATATCAGACAAACTGCACTTTAAATAGGAGTGCAAACACAAGACCTGCTGTACCATTTGCGTCGTAATGGCATTGGATGGTAGGAGATTCACAAGTACTAGAGGAAAGAAAATATATTGTAATAGTTGAAAATGTACATAGAAAGTCATTGGCAGAGAGTATTATGATTAGACTTACCATACATAACAGTTTAGGGACGATGGCACGGTGTCACCATTGTTAAAATGTCTTCCTTTGGTATCGTAGCAACCACATTGGTCTTTGGCTACACAGGTCATGGCAGTGTCATCAAAGTATGGCTGTGCAGATGGGCATTGTGGGTAGCAGCCTGTATAAAAATTAATATGAAGTTAAAGGTGCGCGATGTAATTTCTCTGGTGGAGGATTTGCCATCTGATTGTCTCCATGGAGATAATTTGCTTTTGCCTGGACTGCTGTACGCTGTAGCATTAAACTAAACAAGTCAGGTCAATTTATAGGTCACACTGAGAATGCATGTTTTCCATGACATTTTTCCAGCAATAAAAACACCTTTATTTGAACAATTACAAGATAAATATTTTTGAGAAGATAAATGATCTTGATGCCATACTGTGGAACATTCCATGATGAGCAATATATTTCCACAGAGACAAGAAAGTGGCAGATTGCCCAACAGAAAATACTTTTTATGTTATTTATGGATGTAGTGAAAAAGCACAGGACCTCAGTCAGTGCAGGTGAGTGCTTACCTTCTAGAGGAGGGATGTTGGAGGAGCAGTGACCAGAGGGGTTTCGGCAGGTCTTCATACAGGCAACACCGCAGGGCTTGTAGTGCCATTCACACTCGTGTGGAGGGTTGTAGTAATCACAAAAGATTGCTGGAAAAAATACAGTGACATATAAAGAGTATTTATCTACTGACAAATTACCAAATAGACCATTTGCTGTGACAATGTGAGAATATCCAATACATCATACTCCATGTCAGGTCAGAGTAGCCAAAAATGCTATTCTGCCCACCTCAGCTGAAAAATATGTACTAAATTAGATGCATATAAAATTATATATTTATAACTATTTTAGTAAATAAAGAAACATGTTGTGTCAAGAGATAGCCTAGTGTGTGAGCTGTTTGTGGACTTACGGCAGAAGTCTGGGGTCCTCCACTCCACACAGATGCCAGCCTGGTTACAGGCCTCTGCGTAGACAGCCACAGCTGTGCACAGACACTCACAGTCCCCCCCAGTGTCACATGAGCACGTGTCAAATACACAGTCGTCATAGTAAGGAGCTGGATCCACCTGTAGAACACATATTCATAGCTTTTAGAAATCAATTTGACCACAACAGCCACACTATTCCATATTTTACATTTAAAAATAATGCAGGTACAAAGCATTGTCATTATTCAATGAACAATGTTTTGTAATGGGATTTTTTTTACTGCTTGGGATGCAACATCAAAACTTTATATTTCTGATGCAAACATCTATAGAGATACATAAGACAAAAATAAACAAAAGAGCCATGGAACAACCCTATAAGCTCTACTGGTAAATATATTTACCACTCCATAGAACAACAATTTTGAATGAACTCATGAATGAATGAAGTATCATCTTAAAATCTCCACTGGTTAAGCTCTATAGTTGCAGTACACTATTCATCAACTCAACACCAATCCCTGTATTCAATCTGAATAATTTTAGTGTTAAAGTCTCCTCAAAAAGCATTGTACATTGAACACCCACAAAGCAAGAAACTGCCCTCCTCCACAGACAGAACCTGACCCAGCCCACATTACACAAAGTAGACTGCTGTTACGGAAACACAGTTATACGTACAGTGGCATGGCAGGCTGAGAAGACCTGGCTGAGGAGGATGGTGCACTGCTTGTGGGCCCAGGGCAGTCGGTGGGGGTTGACCATGCAGGGGCTGGGGACAGCGTGCTCGTCGGGGCAGCTCGGAGAGTCCTTCCAGCTGTTTCCAAACACGAGAGGGTTGATGACAGTGGCTCCGCAGCGAGTGGTCATGTCGTTGTTGGCATTACCGTCGTAGTTTCCACACAACCCACACACATGGCCCTGGACATTGCAGACAGTTACAATATGGACATTTTATCCATGGGTTTCAGAACGGTGTAAATGAACCTTCTAAATATCTAGAGTTTTGAGAATGAGGACAGGTCAGAAAACATAAAAAATTCAGCCAAAACTTTCAAAAATATTCACAGTTGTCAAATGTTGAGTCAAACTTGAAAAATGCTACTCCTTTTTGATACTACTGACTAAAGATTAACATGATGTAGAATTAGTCAATGATAGTGTAAAGATTTCAAAGTTGTGATTGTGTATTCTTAAGACTGGTATGAGCTGACAGTATACCATGTATTTTGGGCTGAGTTTGATGAAGAGGATGTTCTTGCGGTCCCAGATGAGGGTGAGTCCAATGTCGATCTCGATGACCAGGTAGAGTCCCATAGTACTGAATTGATATGGAGCCTGTGATCCCTGCACCTGGTAGTTGCCCTGGGTCAGAACCAGCTCAGAGTCCTGCACACCACAACAGCCACCAAGACACTTATCAAGACTGTTAAAATAACTATTCCTACTGCACTTGTACCAGCCATTTCAATGCGTATTCTATACTAGCAAGGAAATCATTAGGTACATAACCACGCCCTACCATAGACTGTATAAAGAAGTGGACTAAGGGAGCGTGATGTCACCCATAGCATTTGGCTCCAGTCAAATGAAGCTCATACCTGTTAACGCTGTCATTTCAAAATTTCATTAGACATAGATAATCTTTGCTCAATCTGTCTGAGTTGTGGAAACGGTCACCCATGTGTTTTGGGAATGCGCATATGCTCAAATCTTTTAGAATGACATATTTTTGTTTGTGAATAGAAAGCTTGATACAAACCTACAATTAAATGTAAAACATGTAGTTTTTGGTGTCTTTGAGAAAGCTATTGCTGCAACAACAACAAAAAAATGTGTTGAGCTAAATCCTAATCCTATCATAATTTCATGTACATTGCTGCACATTTTCTAGTCAGAAACACAAATTTGTTGTATTTCAGTCCCTCTTGTCCTCTTATCTTAATTCTCAAAATTATTGTACAAATCCCAAAGCCATATAAACAAAAGCAATATGTATGGAATTTGAAATATAAAATATGTATTATTTTTTAGTTTTTCTGAATTTGTATAATGCATATTTGCATTTATTGAAAATGCTGCACATGCTGAGCCCTTCTTGAGCCTCTGGCAGCGTTATTGTTTGCACCATTGAATTTTGCATTGTATATTTGAAATAAAACAAAAAAAAATTAAAAATGAAGCTCATTTCAGCTAGCAGTTACAGGACCGAATTTGGAGCAAAGTTACAGATTAAGAACAGGAATTTATTTATGGACAAATTGGCGAAATAAAAACACCAGAACAATGCAGAGCACATTAATACAAACATTTTAAATCAAAATGATGAGGCTCACTGCAACAGTTGCAGAGAGAAGGTGGGCAAATTTTCAGTGCAAAGTAAATGGCAGCCAGAGTCAATAGGCATTGAAGTGCCCTCATGCTCACTTCCTATCTGGATTGTGGCGGCTAGAGAACTAGCTACAATATGTCCATTTATATATACAGTCTATGCTACCTACCTACTACATCATTCTACCTGCAGATGTTTTTGTATTAACTCTGCCAGCTACAATCAAAACCAAATTATAAAAACGGAATCATATGTAAAATTGACTATGAGCTTTTTAACCTTGTTGTAACACCAATGTCTTACTCAGAGTTGTATTTTGATTGCTTCATGTAAATTGGAGTAATCCCATATTACCCTATTTTTGAGCCTTGAGTGCTCAGCCTCCACCTATCTCCACCCACTTCTCAGTACGTACTTGTAAATATTCAAGAAATTCAGATTCCTCATGTACAGTAATAATCTATGTATATTATAGTTTACAGTAATATTTAAAATCTCAAAAAGCATATGATGTCTTCTTTAATAACAAAACTGCAGACCTGAAGGAAGACCTTGATGGTCTTGGAGCAGGTGGTGCCAGTGGAGCCACAGGCGATGTTCTCAATCACCACTCTGAAGGAACCCTCGACCTTATTGCAGTGGTCCTACAAAACATAACATTTGGGTTAGTATTAAAGATATTAAAGGTCCTATATTACGCAAACGAGATTCAAGCAATGTTATAAGGTTGTAATTTCCTCAAAAACATACCCAGAGTTGTGTGTTATTTCATTCACACGTGTGAGTAACCCTGCATTATTAGTCTGTCTACATCTCCAAAGCTCAAAATGCTCTGCTCCACCTTGTGATGCCATGAAGTGTACTTTTCAAGTTAACAGCTACCTTTTACTTTTAGATGTGTAGAGATTGGAAACTGCAGAGCTAAAATCATCCACAGTGTTGTAGTAAAGACGTGTGGAATGGAGCACTTCCTATATTACCACATGACATTACAAGGTAGAACAGTGTTTTCTGTGTGAGAGAAGAACTAATCTTAAATATGCAAGGTTTGTGTGTTAAACTTGTGTGAATGAAGAAAAATATAACTCCACGTATGTTTTTGATAAGGAAACAACATTATAATACAGATCAGAAAAGTAAAAAACAGAAATATGACAAATGGTACTGAGCTTTCCATGTTATAAAGGCTTTTCCTCACTACTACATTAGTTTACACTGAGTTGTATTTTGAGTGATTCATTAATATTTGATTAATCTTGTACTGTCCTTCAGACAACAGAAAAGAATCAGTTTTGTAGTTCTGATCAAGGAGTCAATGAACTCGTTTCTCTTCAGTATTGTGTTTTTCAGTCTTCATGTCATACCGTGTCACTAAATGGTCTAAAAATGTTTTCTTTAAAGTCATTTCACTTCTGTTTTATTCTTTAATGAAGATGGTAAAAGAGAAGAGAGTTCAATGTATACAGAACTAGCATCACATCAGTGTACTATGTAATGCAACCAGAGACCAATGAGCTCTGGGTGTGATCACCTGGACCAGGATGTACTCGCAGTTGCCGTCAAACGTGAAGCGGTGGTGGTCAAAGGTTTGGTAATGTCCATTTCCATACAGGGTACACATGCTCTCACATAGCATCAAAGTGCACTCCCACTTCCTGTTTTTGCACACGCTGAAACAAGAAAGTTTGCAGTATTTGATAATTAGATACACAATATGTTAAGCAGTTATTACATGTCACAATAACACACTTTAAAGAGATATATGTTCCTACCAAATAACACATCTGACACAATAACGCTAAAGCAGATATACCTCATAAATCAAGAAATAAACAGCAAAATGAAACACTTTAGTAGTTAGTTTCCATCTCTATAAGTTATTAACTAACCCTTTAACTGCTCATATTATAAAGACAAAAAAAAAAAAAAAACAACAACACACAATTATTCACTTGTGCATAGAAACTGTATACATGACCTACTATTGACCCACAGAGGGTGCCACATCATTCACATTGCCTAGTAAGAATGTGGTGTGTGCATGAGTGTTGGTGGTGGGTGGTAGCCAGGCTAGCGCCACCTAGTGCCTCTGCTCAATGTCATTTCTCTCCAGCAACTAGGTCAGGAATCAAAATACAATAGAAGGTTCGCAAAAGCCCCGGAAGTGTAGGTTCGGGCACCAGCCAATCAGCGAAGAGCCATATATTCTGTGCTGTCAACGATTCCCGAGATCGAGGATTTAAAGCCGAAATAAAGAGAAGTGTGTGGTGAGTTTCATCAAGGGGAAAGACGTTATTGCCCTTCTTCCTATGGGATTTGGGAAAAGCTTAATATACCAGTTAGCCCCGTTAGCGGCGCATTACATACGTCACGACCAAATAGCAGTGATTGATTTAATGATAAAAAGTACCCGCCTACCGTCAAGCAAACGAAATCTAAGGCTGCGAGGTCAGACATTTTGTATGAAGTGAAACAAAGTAAAACCGGGTGATGAATCAGGCTAGGTGGGTGGAGGGAGTGATGGCACAAATTTGCAGCCTTGCTTCTGTCAATCTGTCTCAGGGCAGCTGTACCTTACTGCCTCTGGGTATAGAATGAATGAATAATGCACCAAATTGTAAAGCAACTTTGAGCGTCTTTAAAATGCACTATGTAAGACTAATGCATTATTAATATTATTATTATATATTGAACAATAAGTCAATAATTGTAATAATTATCATGGCAGGCCTAAGTTACATGCATATGGAGTGAGTTGATTCTTCTGCATAACTGTGTTTATAATGCTGGATAATATGCCAACTCTATTGCGCAGACTTACCAGGTGTTGCAGTCTACTTTGATGCTCTGTCCAGGAGAGTAGGACAGCCCATTGTGGACACAGGGACACGCCACTGGTTTGATGCATCCTTTTTGGTCATCGGAAATCATCCCTTGTGGACACATGCAGCCAGATGTGCAGCCAGAGCTTACCTAAACACCATAAAACATAAACATAAACAGACTTTAGTTTAGATCCTGCCATGTATGAGCTTTTTTACAAGATTCTTCATAACAAGTTTGTATTTCTGATGTAATAGTACATATAGTATAGCAAGCAGACTGCATAATAAAAGAACAAAATATAAAAAACAGAATTATATATACAGTCTGTGGGGGTACTCACACAAGCAGAATCCAGTGTGGCACAGCTCTTCTCACACTCTTTGCCTTTAGCTGATGAGCCGTGTTGAGAGCAGTTGAAGTAGACCAGGGGAGGATCACATACCTCTGCAACAAAATACAAAGCCTGAAGTTTAGACCTTGTTTTGAGTTATACAAGAATTTTCATCACTGGCTACACTGCCTCCTTCCCTTTGTAAAATATTGGGTTTTGTGGTTGGTAACTTTGTGGTGTGATAGTGGAGACATAGATAAAAATATAGATATGCATTACTAAATAGCTTGAAGTTAGAAAGTTATTACTGGAACATTGACTGTTATTAAAAAGCATTACAATATAATCAGTATAATACACCAATAGACTATTTAAATTAATGCTAGTAATGCACACAAATACATATATTTCTCAAAGAATATATTAAAGACACAATATGATTACTATATCAAGAGACATTTTAATGCTGTCAACTGCAGCAAAGGTTTTTAAAAGTGAATACATATTGCCATACGTCCAAGCGGCTTCTTCAGTTCTGACAGGATTCAGTTACTACATTAAATATCTGTCTGGAGAGAGGAACTAACTACACTGAAATTACCACACCTCTGTTTACAGTAAGGAGCATCCGTGATTACTGAACTGTCCTCGGGTGTGAAGTCATAATTTGCATACTTTGCAGACTCTAATGAGTCATCTAGTTTTCCCAAGATGTTGTTAAATTAACATAAATACCTTGGTTATTCCATATAAAAGAATTGTTTTTTGAACTACTCCACAACAAAGTGAAGGGGTCTTACCTGGATGTTCATTTGGAATTCCAACACAACTGATGAAACCATCTCTACACGTGCTGTAGAAACATTTCAGGAACATTACTAACAGTGAAAAATCATGCATGCCAGATATTTTTTTTCCAACAAATGATTACGGTTCAGGTCTTATATTACACAAAATGGATTCTTGTAAGCTTTAAGCCATGTTATAATATTGTTACCTCAACAAAAAACATAACTATAGTAGTGTTTGGTTTCATTTACACCTGTTTGAGTAACCCTTTATTGTTAGTCTGTCTCTATCTCCAAAGCTCAAAATGCTTATCTTTTGTTCAGTATAGATTTGCAGTTCCAGGGCTGAAATTATCCAAATGATTCTAATGAAGGTCATCACAAGGTGGAATGTTTGAGAGAAGGAATCAATATGCAGGGTTTGTGTGTTAAACATGTGTGAATGAAAAAAAACACAACTCCAGGTGTGTTTGTGATGAGGAAATATAATATAGATCAGAGAATAGCGTAATATGACACTTTAAGGTGTCTTTATTTGTACCCTTAGGTAAATTTGGTTTATAGTTGTTAAAAGGATTAAAAATCTAAAATTTTAGGTACAATGAACAATACAATATTTACATCTAAATCAAACATGAAAATATATACAGTATTTGCACATATTTTAGGTTCTCAGCATTAATGTACAATACATACCAGATACCGCCCATCACCTGCACCACCTGTCCTGCTGGCACTACCATGTTCTCGAAGTAGCAGGGACACTCCGCGGGAGGGACACAGTTCCCGGAGTCATCCAGGTAAGTCCCGGGGGCGCACACGCAGCCGTCCAGTGGAAGGAAGGACAGGTGACAGTCAGGCTCAGAGGAGTGTCTGCAGCGGCACGTCTCAGGACCAGAGGTGATGTTGTAAGAGTACACCATCCCTGGAGGGCACGAGCAGTATTTCCCTATGCAGAGAACACAGAGGTTTATGCATTAAATAACACGTGGAGAGAAATAAGCACTTGTACATCACTTTTTCCTAAATGACACAATACATTTTCAAGAAATATTACTATTTGATTTGTAATTTTGAGATGTTTTTCAGAGTAAGACCCTTTTTGTCCTGGGTAATTATAATTATTGTACTGAACATCACAGTTTTCAGTGTTATTTTGTCTCATCAAAGTGCTTGCGGAACATTGCACTATTTTCTGATCTATGTTATAATGTTGTTTCCTCTTCACAAACATACCCAGAATTGTGTTTTGTTTCATTCACACATGATTCACACAAAACCCCTGTATATTTAGGTTGAGTACTTCTCTGAAATAGAAAACATTCAGATCTGCCTTGTGTGTCATGTGGTAATATAGGAAGTGCTCTACCGTATTTGTAAACTCCACAGACCTTCACTAGAATCATTTGGATAATTTTAGCCATGGACCAGCCTAATAATGCAGTGTTACTTATACATGTGCGAATGAAAAAATAACACAACTCCGAGATTGTTTTTGATGAGGAAACAACATTCTAACATGACTTAAAGCTCAATAAGAATAAATGTTTCTGCATAGTATAGGACCTACAAAACAAATATTTGTGTGTATTTCATTGTGTGCATGTAACTGAAGTCACTGGTCAATAACTGTCACAAATGTTACTTAATTTGTCCTTATATTGGTAAGAATACAATAGTTGTGTTTATGGGCCCTTACCACAGAGTACGTCTCTCCAGCCTGAAATGCAGACTCCTGCTGCTGAACAGGCATGGAAATAGGAGGACACAACTGCGCACATGCAGTCCTCACTCCGCTCGCAGTTACAGCTGTCATACGTGCACCTCTGGAACATCAATCATAACACTTAAGTATTAGTCTGTGCACATGAGGGAGATTGTGGATGTGAGCGAATCTGTGCACGCGAGCAAATTTGTGCATGTGCGAAAGGTATGCCACTCACCTGGTAGTAGGGTTCGGGGTTGACATGCGCGTGGCAGGGGGCGAACACTCCGTTTTTCATTATCAGTTGGTTGCACCAGTGCTGGGCGAATTGCTCTAGAATCCCACATAAGCAACACATCAGTCATCAGGAAAATAATTCTGTCCACCATACAACAAAGTCCTCTTATCATACTGAAAAACTCCACCCATTGATCCAACACACTGACTAATAATACTAATAAACTCTAGGGCGGTATTGAAGAAATTCTTAATTAAATGGGGATGTAGCAAAAACTGCAAAAGCTCTCAAAATTCTCAAAAAGGCAGATTAAACTTTACAGTCACTTCCAAAACTATGCTTTCTATACTGACCACCCGCACATTATTAAACTCCACTCCTAACAGTGATGAACTCCGCCCACTTTACTAACTTTACTAACAACACTGATAAACTTGTAAACTTTGTCCATACTACTGACACACTTTGCGCCCTGCAACAGCACTGACAAATTCCACCCACAACAGTGACAGACTCACTGTAACCCCACCCAAGCCATACCGCTGTCGTGGCTCAGGGTGCAGGGGTCATGGTACACCGGTCTCACGTCCATGCAGTTGGCACAGGTCTTCCAGCTGTTTGCGAAACCTGTGGCCGTGGCCTCCAGCACTCCACTCAGCTTCATGAAGTCATCTGCCTGGTTCCCGTTGAAGTTTCCACACAGACCTTCAGAGCAAATAAAATAGATAGAAGACATCAGAACTTCATTTAAAGCAGGAGTTAAAGTTAAAGGTGCAGGTTTTTTTGTGTAGTAATGTAAAATTTGTACATTATAAACACACTGTAGTAGCAGTTTTTAGGGTCAAAATAAGACTGTTGTTGTTGTTATTGTTAGCATTACCATGATGGCAAAACTCTTTCCTCTGCATGAGGAAAGTGAGGAAAACGTGTTAAGACTAATTCATAACCTGAATAATCTATTGTAGTTACCTCCACCAAGAAGGTTATGTTTTTGCCGGCGTTTGTCTGTTTGTTTGCTTGTTTGTTTGTTTGTTTGTTTGTTTGTTTGTTTGTTTGTTTGTCTGTTAGCAACATAACTCAAAAAGTTATGGACCGATTTTGATGAAATTTTCAGGATTTGTTGGAAATGTGAAAAGGAAGAACTGATTTCATTTTGGGGGTGATCCAGAAGAAATCCTGAATTCTGGATCACTTTGAAATTTTAGTTAACATTGTGGTAAATGGGGTCAAAAATTTTGTTTCTCAATATCTTGGTTAACTAGAAAAGCACTCAGAGAGCGCAGACCTCCGCCAAGGACTACCCCCATTTTTTATATAAATTGCGATAAAATCAGTCTTCTGGATCAGATCCGGATCAGCCTTTGGAATATGAAAGAGGATCCCATTGTCCATCCCTGAGTCAAATTTCATGGGGTTTGGTCAATAATTAACCGAGATATTGAGAAACAACATTTTTGGCCCCATTTACCACAATGTTAACTAAAATTTCAAAGTGATCCAGAATCCAGGATTTCTTCCGGATCACCCCCAAAATGAAATCAGTTCTTCCTTTTCACATTTCCAACAAATCCTGAAAATTTCATCAAAATCGGTCCATAACTTTTTGAGTTATGTTGCTAACAAACAAACAAACAAACAGACAAACGCCGGCAAAAACATAACCTCCTTGGCGGAGGTAATTATTGACCAAACCCCATGAAATTTGACTCAGGGATGGACAATGGGATCCTCTTTCATATTCCAAATTGAAAGATACGAGACAAATATTTATGGAAAACACAATTAATATGAGGGGGACTGTAGTCCTTGGCGGAGGTCTGCGCTCTCTGAGTGCTTTTCTAGTTTATTATAGATTTGCAAACTGATACAAGGCCCCCCAAAGCAAAATACGGTAATGTTTGTTATCTTAGAATATGAATCAAAATAAACTATAAAAGTACAACAGCTAGAATTGTTTTAAAAGACAAGCTCAAACCCAAACAATCTTGACTATAACTTTGTTCATATATTGACATGTGAATCAGATTATGAACATACCACACATCTTGTTTTTGTGTTGGCTCTCCACTGTGATGAAGAGCTGCATGATGGGCAGCAGCTGCACCTCCAGGAGCACACCCACAGAGGTCTTCACCAGAATGTAGAAGGACGAGGCTTGGAAGGCTATCACTCCCACTGTAACCCAAAGCAAAAGAGCATTCATGCATGGTCCTCACAATGTATTCTGCATGTTCTGTTGACGCAAATAAGCATGACAAGTACAACTACACAATTCAGCAGTATTTGCTCAGAATAAACAGCTAATTCTACATAAGCATATGGATCTAAATGATAAAATATAGGACAAAAAATAAAAAATAAAAATAAATAAATACATTTAAAGGTGTACATCACCTGCTTGCCTGAAATATTCCACAGTATGGCATTGAAGGTATTTATCACCATGGAGTCAACAATCAAACATATCTAATCTATCTAATCTATTATCTAAGATATTAATCGCTACTAAAACTAATATCAAAACTAGATATTAATTTGAGTACGTTTGACTACTGCAAAAGATTAAGAGCATACAATTTTAGCTTTCACAGTTTTAGTATGATTTTGAGCGATAAGACCTAATGGTAACATTAGGGCAATCATTTTGTGTTGAAATATTCTAATACTTAAAAAGGAGCACTTTCTATCTTTATTGTGGTATAATAATCGGTATATCGAGTATACACTTTGCACCTTTAACAACATTTTGAGCTGGTTGCCCCTGTATACAACCGTCTACCTCTCAGAAATGAAAACGAAAAAGTGAAAAGAAGAAACAAAACAAACAAAAATGTTAAGATATGTGAGAGACCTGTGGAAAGGGCAGCTGTGCGTAGATGCCGTTGACGTAGACCTTGCCATTGGATTTGATGGTGAGGACGTTGGCCCCTCCGTTCAGAGCCAGGACCACAGCCTTCAGACATGTCTCTGTCTCTGAGAGGCCACACTGCTTCAGCTCAGCCTGGACTACAAACTGATCTCCATCGCAGTCCTGACAACAAATATATCAACGTTTTAAAGTGTTATGACATATTACATTTGTATTAATTTAAAGAAGACATATGCTTTTTAAAGTATTTTGATTTTACTATTATGTATGTAGATCATTATTTTACATTTTGTTCTCAAGTACTCAAGCCTCAAATGCAGGACATTACAGAATTACTCTTATTTGAAACCACTTAGAATTGGAATTTAGCATGTAATAATAAACAGGCACAGGCAATTGCACCCTTTTCTGGACAGTAAGGAAATAGCAGTACAGCTAAAACACCAGCTGCCAAAGCTGCTCAAGATATACTCAAAATATACTCAAAAATATATCACTTCTCTGTATATTTTTTCCTTATTCAGTTAGGAGATTTGGTTAGTAGCAAAGACTAAAGGAACATTCAGCTTATTAACATATATGTATATATTAAGCTGTAGTGTCATGTTACCTTGGCCATGGTGTAAGAGCAGTCTCCATGGAAGGTGTAGGTCTTTGAATCAAACGTGGTGATGTGGGCCCCTCCCTCCACAGAGCAGGTGCCTGAACAGTTTCTCTCTGTGCACACCCACTGGCCACTCTCACACACACTGCACACAGGTCAAAAGGCTTTAGAACACTGCAGTTAATATACACATTTTTTTTAAGAATTACTCAGACACCTGTGTAATGATATGTTTTCCAGGTAAAAATATGATAAACGTGATAAAAATCTTTCCAAGGACTCACCACTTCTGGTATTTGCTAGTGTAGCTCTCGCCAGGTGCGTAGTTCTGACCATTGTAGCTGCAGAAGCACTCGTTCAGTGGGATACAGCCCTTTCCAGTCAGGTCGTCCAGCACTGTGCCTGTGTACATTCACATGAGGAGGTGGTCAAACGGTCATGTACAGTATGCTATGCACACAAGAAAAGGTTTACTGTTTTCTATAATATATAATAACATGATCCAATATCTTATAATATTAAATAATACTACATAAAATCACACAGGTTTATGAGCAATAGTGATCCCACACAATAAAGCTCCAGTGCCTAAAGTCTGCGTGCCATAGTCAGAGGTAGATAAAGTAGCCAATAGTTGTACTTCAGTAAAAATAATGTTACTTCTTAATATTGTATTGTATTGTTATTCAAGAAAATGTAATAAGAAAGAGTACATTTTAACTGTGCACTACCCCCCTGTGGCGATAGAATAATATGCTGCATCATACTGTACTATACAGACTGGCCCTATGCCATTGTGTCTTACCTTCAGGGCAGAAGCAGCCATCCATGCAGTGCTCGTCACTGGTGCTGCTGGCCTCAGGGTTGGAGCAGGTGTCCATCACTGCACTGGAACATTCTCTGTACTCCATCTTCAGAGGACAGGTCCTCCCTGAGCACACACATCAGGTTATTTTGAGAATATTACAAATACATACACACATACTATACACACCAGCAACCAGTCAACTTAAGGCACAAAACATCAACAATTTTACTGTTAGTCTCATAAATTGACTGTGGGTGTTAAAGGTGTTATTATTATTATTCCACCAAATATCTGTACACTTTAGTCCACAAAATTACTAAATATATAAATGTACGTAATTTTGTATGTTTTGATTTATTATTACTTGTTATTAAATTTTGGTTAGAAAGAACATAACATTGACAAAAACTGTACTGAAATATTCTAACAATATAAACAATAGCTCTAATAGAAAATAGTGAAACAGCAGTGCTTGTGCATACTTACAGCAGAGCTTCTTGGTCCTCCAGTGGCCGGGCCTCCCTCCTGCTCGTACACACTGCCTGGAGAACTCGGAGAGCGTGTGACAGAGGCAGCTGGACAGAGAGTGCTCAGAGGAGTCGGAGTTGGAGTCAGAGTCTGTCATGCAGTGGCAGGCATCATGGATACAGGCTAATAGGAAGGAGTCCACGTCCAGGTAAGGGCGACAGGGGGTCAGGGCGGGGGAGTAGAAGAGGCGCTCACATACAGGTCGCTGCAACACACACCTCTATGTCAGGTACATGGCTAGATATTTTATTAGTTGGACACGGGCAGCGGGGACACAGTTAATTCCATAACTGTTACCAAGCAACCACACTAAACAAGGTAAACAAGGGTCAAAGCTTGTCTAATTCATACAATAGCTATCACCTGACAAGAAATATATGCCATCTTAATATTAATGAATATGTTCCTTGTGTGTAAATTGCCCTGAGTATTGGATCGATTTTTTTGTATTGATTACAGAGATTAAATTTTTTTCCAACTTTTTGGGTTTAACATTTCTTCACAAACTGCTACCTGACTGAAAACGATTTAATTACTTATTACTCACTGCATTTATATATCGCCTTTCAAGCTACACAAAGCTCTTTACAGTTCATTATTCATTCACTCAACACTCAGTGGTAGTAAACTACTACTGTAGCCACAGCTGCCCTGTGGCAGACTGATGGAAGCGAAGCTGCCAATCTGTGCCTTCGGCCCCTCCACCACCACCATCACTCACGCACACATCACTTTCATACTACTCAATGTGGGTGAATTGTCTTGCCTAAGGACACAATGACAGTTTTTGCAACTGGAGCCCCCTTGTGGCACCTGGTTTTCCCAACGGTCTCTCATCCAAGTACTAACCAGGCCCGGCCTTGCTTAGCTTCTGAAATCTAACACGATCGGACTTTGACAAAAAAACCCAAAAAGAAACCCACACACATCTGCACGTATGTTTCTGATGACAATTCAAAAAGTTTGGTTGCCTACTATCTGATATTATTATTTTTTTAAACTTTATTGTATTGCTACCTGACCAATCACTACCTAGATCTTTCACAACAAACAAAACAAAATGTGTCCAGTGTGGACAGAGAAAGGACAGACGACAGACTGACCATGTGACCACAGCTGGGAGGAGTGGGATCTGGGCCACTATCATGGCAGCTTTCCGAGGGTCCATCCTTCCTCCACAGACTCGCATAGTCCCACAGTGGCATTTTGACTCCTGTTCAAAACAATGAAAATGTAACATGAAACCAAAATGAAAAAAAAAAAAAAAAAAACATGAATTAGAAAACATAAATAAATGGTGGATGGCAATGTTATTATAATTATAATTAAACTACAGTAACAAACAATTATGTGTTAAGATTTTTATTTCCTGTCAATGTGATGGTGGAGGGTCTGACATCTGCTTGCCTTCATGGAGGTGTTATGGCTTCGCCAGGAATATTCCACAATATAACATAAAATGTATCTATATTTTATTATTTTATTTTGTTATTATTATTATATTTAAATACAGTAAACATAACTAAACCCATGGAGACATTTAGTTACAGGTCAGACATCGCTCACAGTAAGAAAGTTTTTAAGGTAATTTTGATCAATGTAGTTGAATAAATACAAGATATAGTACATCAGTGTATGTCCATACTGTGCAACATCTCAAACAAGGAAATGGTGGATCCCCACCAGATAAGTTACATTGTGTTTCTTTAATGAACATGCACTGACCATGGCTGTAGAACTCATTGAGTGGGACACCATTGAAGTCTCCACAGAGTCCACATGTCTGGTTCTGGTATTTGTTATCAACCTCCAGCTGTAGAATAAAATAAATACATACGTAAACTATACATATATAAATATATATATAAATATAATATATATATATATATATATATATATATATATATATATATATATATATATATATATATATATATATATATATATATATATATATATATATATATATATATATATATATATATATATATATATCTCAAACCATTTTCACAAACACATTATGAAAATACAATTATTAAATATTTCCTCACAAGTAAAGAGTCTGGGCTCCACAGGGCGAGCAGTCCCAGCTTGGCTCTGACTTTGATGTAGCCATGGCTCCGCTCCACTTGCACTCCGGCCTGGCTCACAGGTAACACAGCTCTGCAAACAAGAACAGTTTTTCTATTATTACATAAAAATATTTAGGAAAACAAAAACTGAGTATAAAAATTATCACTGGGGACTAAACCTATGTGGCAAAGTGAAGATAAGATGTGTGGGAACAACATCCAATGACCAAATAAAACAGTTGAATTAATATATTCCTTTGCAGTTACAAAATTACTTTAAATTTGTGCAACATTTTGTCAACTAAAATGCATGTTTTCCAACGCAATAAACACATGTAGTTTGATCAAAACCAGAAAGGTATGCCATATTGCGTAACCATTAGAAAAAAAATATTCTGTGAGAACAAAGACTTTATAATGAACATAGTTTATTGAGAATGGTTCAGGCTTAGTAACTACTTAATGAAGGGGTCTGGAGTTAGGGTATTCATTAAGTAATTACTAAGACTCAGTCGTTCTTATTGAACTATTTGTTCATTATGAATTAATGCTTTATTAAAGGGCCCGTTACATTATTATGTTTCCTCATCATAAATATACCCGAAGTTGTGTTTGTTTCATTCATATGTTTAACTCACAAATCCTGCATATTTAGGTTGTGTTCTTTTCTCAAACAGAAAACACTCTATTCCACCTTGTGTTGTGTTGACAAGAAGTGTCAAATTCCATAAACCTTCATTAGAATCATTTCCAATCTCTACTGAACAAAAGGTAAATCATAGCGGTTAAAACTACCACTTCATGACAAGGTAGAGCAGAGCATTTTGAGCTTTGGAATTGTAGACAGATTGATAATAAAGGGTCACTCAAACATGTGTGAATGAAACAAAACCCAGCTCAAGGTATGTTTTGAATAACAACTAACATTCTTAAAACTTACATGGATCAGTTTTGCATAATTTAGGACCTTTAAGACTATTTAAAGTGTAATTTGGCAAGGCAAGGCAAGTTTATTTGTACAGCACAATTCATACACAAAGTAATTCAAAGTACTTTACAGAATAAGAAAGACATTAAAATCATAAATCAAACAAATAATTATTGTAAAGTATTATTCAATATTAAATGTCAAAATGAAATAGATGTATAGAACTACTCCAAAGTAGATTCATAGACATTTTAAACCATACTAGATATTACATGACTGCAGCATACTGACAATTTAGTAAGTGTTGAATTTAAATGTGACTCACGGGTTCCCATTGATGAGTACTTCATTCGTCGTGATCTCCACAGTCACACCATCCAGACTGAAGAGTGCCCTGGTGATGACAGGCTGGCCCCCCTGACCCTGCCCCCTGCGCACCTGCACATTGAAGTCCTGGTACGGGCTGGAGCAGGAGCAGGCCAGCAGGTAGTTACAGTCGGACTTCAGTTGGAAGAGGTCTCCATCGAAAGTCTTGAAGTGATAGTTCCCCCACGTGCTGCACACCTGACAGCTGCGGACCGAGCTCACCCCTAGAGGGCAGCACGGATTCGAAGGTTAAAGGCAAAATGTAATGTAATTTTGTTGGCAAAGAATCACTGGTTATGTTTACATGTACCAGCCTTATCAGTTATTTAATATATACTGAAATGTCATGTAAAAAGCTACATCCTATTGTGAGTTAGATGTAACGTGTGATCACATTTCTTTCTGATTGTTCACACCTTTGCAGGTTTTGACAAGAAAACTAAATATTTGGTTCTCTGATCATTCTCATTATCAGATTTTTACTGGATATGTAAAGGACACCAGTCATTGGTTTAAATGCAGTTTTAAAAGGCAAAATCTTCTCAGTCAAGTTTATATAACATCTATTAAAGAAATGCTCAAGATTTTTTTGTAACTATAAAAAATGGGAACATTTTAAGTAGACCTAATCAAGAGCAAAAAAGAAAAAGAAAAAAAAAAGGAATCTATAAAAGCAGAAATATTTAAACAAGTATTTTTATAATGAAATATTAGTCAGTAATTAAAGCAAAAAATACAACTATTATTAAACAATTAATAGTAGATGTCAGTTTCAACGTCTATCAATATAATTTCTAAAGTACTCACCATGTATATTCCCTGGCAGATGAGGATAAGGATGAATTGACGATCTTCCAGCCTCTGTAAAAGAAAAAGTCATATGTTAACACATGATATGATATGAGATCAGTTCAATCACACGTAAAACCACAAATCATAGGCCTATACCAGCAAACAGCAGGGCTATGGCTGCACCCAGGATCAGGCACAGGTGCTGGTGTGCCATGATGTATCCGAGTGCGCTCATAGGGAGGGACCACAGCCTTTATACAGCGGGCACCATGCGCATATGTTTATGAACGTGAGCGCCACACTGCAGACTCTTATCTGAGCATGTCACTGTGACTGGTGATGACATGTGAAATCATCTACACAAAGTTATAATAACTTCTGATAATGGGCTGCAAGATTTTATTCTCAAGAGAACCAAGTGAAAAAGAAGGACGTGAGAAGGACATGATTGGTGCAAAAATCAAACATATTCACATGAAGGGTGTGAACAGCTGGTCATCTGTCTTCACCACTTCACACACCTGATCTGGGTTTTGGTTTCTGTTGAGTTCTACATTATAAACTTATTTTAACTTTAGACCATATTGTTATATCCTTAAATTTGAGTTATATTTCATTTCATGTTTATGCCTGAGCTCAAAATTTTGTAGCCAGGCTGGTGACACCTAGTGCCTCTGCTCAATTTAATTTCTCTATGGCGACAGGTCAGAATACACTTGATGGTTCACAAAAACCCCAGAAGTACAAATTCGGACACCAGCCAATCAGCGAAGAGCCATACATTCTGTCTTGGCAACAATTCCTGAGATTGAGGATTTAAAGCCGGAACAAAGAGAATGTTCGGTAAGTTTTATCAAGGGAAAAGAAGTTATTGCTCTTCTTCCAACGGGATTTGGGAAAAGCTTAATATACCAGTTAGCCCCATTAGCAGCGCATTACATACCTCATGACTAAATAGCAGTGATTGGTTAAATGAAAAAAAAAAAACCTGCTTACCAACAAGCGAACAAATTCTAATGCTGTGAGGTCAGACGGTTTCTAAGACGTATAACCGGCTGATGAATCAGGCTAAAAATCTTGGCCTCTATCTCTTGAAGACAGTGAACCAACTTATGTAATTTTGTAAATTTCGTTGAAAATATTCATATTCATGTCATGTTGACTCATCATATCATAAAGTTGTATTTTGGTTGACTAAAACTGTGAAAGTATTAAAATTTTTATTTAGTAATACAAACTTTTTTCACTCCCACAACCCAAAACCAGACTATATACAAAAGTCATTGTCCACAGAGCATGTCTTGACATGTCCCATGAAGCAATGCAAAGCAATTTATCACAGTAAACATTGACTTTCTAATAAAACATTATGTGTTTAGACAACTAAATTAACATGACTTTTTTTTCATATTATTCATATTTCCTATTATTTGGCTAAAACTAAAAATCAAAATGAAATGATTAGCAGCTACAAATGTTTTACCTGATTAAACCTGCTCCACTCTTGGAAGCAGCACCTGAGTCCATGCACCCTTGGCTGGCGTTTTGTATGTGCACAGGAATGTATGCATTTTTAAGTGAAGCTGTCAGTATACTGACAGCTTAAATTTTGATTTTGTTTTATTATGATATAAAAGATGTGGGTGTCAAAGTCAAACAGGCCCAAACACTACTCGTGGTGTCCCAGAGGAGGGACTGGAGAAGCTCCAGGCAGCCACTCAGAACTTAGACTGACCCAAGGACGAGAGTGACAGACTAAACACGAGAGCCCAGAAAGTCTGGAGCCAGAGTCCAGATATAAACACACACAAGGCCACTAGCACGCACACACATGCACAACATGAACGCTCCTAAAATACACAATTTTTATAAACAAAGTCATCAGACACATTTTCAACTTGGATTTATGCAAACATGAAATTACAAATAAGTTTAGGTCAGAAATAAGTAATTATATCAGGCTGATAGGTCTGATAAGCTTTGATCACCACCAACAAGTATCATGTTTGACTGCACATAAAAATACATTTCAGAATAAAAATAATCAAAATTTGTGTTTGATGTTTAGGTCTTGATTTGACTTTGACTTGTAAATTGTGATTGGTTACTATGTACTTGCTTGGAGTAAAGGTTTTCCATTATGGAATGAAAAAGATAAGTTATTACCCATTATCAATACCCACAATACCCAAACATAATTGCTACTGAGCCTGCTGCATGGGTCCTCCTCCCTGGGCTAACACTCCTATCAGCACCTGGGGACACAATGGAAAAGTCAGAGAGCAGAACAAACACCAAATCAATTCAGAATCAAGAGTGTACACACATAGGAAAAGTATTTAGACAACACCCACTCTAGCCCTGTGAACAACTCCAGGACATGGGGGCTTCTGTGCACGAATATGTGCTCTAAATCTAAACTAGAATCCTTATTTTTTAAATTGGTAGTCTAACAAAAAATAGCCTTTGTGGGGTTTCTCAAGGGTCAAACCTGGGTCCCTATAACTCTTGCTTTCATTTGACATCACAACTAGAATCTCTACAGTTTAAAATTGAGCTGGACGATATATTAGAATTCTATGACAAAATTTGCTGTGGTTTATGGTTTATCTCTGTAGTTAAACAAAAGAAACAAAAATGGCACAAAGTTCAACATGTTGTCTGTCAACATAAATCAACAAAAGTGGCTTCAGAAAGTGGTGCCATTATTCAACCCCAAAGATGTGATTGTTGTCAGTTGTACAAACTTTAGTCAAACTTTAGTCGGATTAATATGGCAAGTTAAGTTTGTGAAGCTAATCCAAATAATGATAAGGTTCAACATTTATCATAAGTTTGGACATCTGAAATGAAATCAGATTCTAAAACAAGAATGTTTTAGCATGCCCCCCTAGAACTGTAATACAAATCTATACAGTGACATTCAGATCTTTATTTACTGGTAGGTGAATGTGGAACAGTGGATTCTCTCTGTCACTGAAACCAAAAGAGCAGGTGCAGGTACAGCTGATTTCAGTGTAAGATTTCAGATTTGTAAATTACTGAAAGATTGCAGGTTTTAAAGGGTGTATTTTTAGATTTGGTGTTAGTTTGCTGGTGTTTTGGATTATACAGTCAGTGCTGCTGATAAGTGTGATAGGAAAGGGCTGGAGTAGGGTGCTGCTGTTTGTTAAACAGGAGTGCCCCCAGATACAAACAAGATATTTGGACCTACATACACCATTACACCATATCAACTTCAAACTATCAACAGTAAGAATTATCTTCATGTGACTAGTGGCATGCATGCAAATTTATAAGTCTATGTTATAATGTACATATAATTACCTTGTGAAAGTTACGCAAACATCTGTAATTATATGAGAAAGATAAATGCCCTGTTGCGGCACAATGCAATAACATAGCCAGTTAGGTGTTGGAATCCACCATTAAATCTTTACCAAAAGTGCAGAGTCATTAGATTATACTAGCCCATCTCAAAAAACGTAGAATATCATAAAAAATGATTGTCACTTATGTCACTTATTTCTGTAAGTCAAAACCATTATTATATAAACTCATGACACATAGAGTGAAGCCATCAAGCTTTTATTTCTTGAAATTTTGATGATTATGGCTTACAGATAACCAAAACTGAGAAAATTACATGAGATCATTAATCAAAGGATATTTTAAAAAAGAACTGTGAGGATTTTGCATGAATTACTGCATCAGTGTGCGATGGCATGGAGGCGATCACCCTGTGGCACTGCTCAGGTGGAATAGAAGCCCAGGTTGTTTTGATAGTGGCCTTCAGATCATCTGTATTGCTGGGTCTAGTGTCTCTTATCTTCCTCTTGACAATATCACATACAGTAGATTCTCCATTGTTCCCTGCTCCCCGTTTGGTTCAGGTCAGGCAGGTTTGCAGGTCAGACAATCACAGTAACACCATGCTCAGTAAGCCATGTTTTGGTACCTTTGGCTGTGTGAGAAGGTGCAAAGTCCTGCTGGAAAATGAAATTAGTATTTCCTAAAAGCTTGGCAGCAGAAGGAAGCATGAAGTGCTCTAAAATGTCCTGGCGAACAGTTGCAACCAAAGACAAAAATTTTGCAGTTCTTTGAAGCTCCCAAATATTTTAATGACACCACAATGCCACATCTCGGGGTCAGGTCACCATGGACTTCAGAAAACACAGTGGACCAACACCAGCAGGTGACAGTAGCCCAAATCATCACCGACTGTGGAAAATTCTCACTGGACTTTAAGCAATGTGGATTCTGTGCTTCTTCACTCTTCCTGCAGACTGGGACCTTGATTTCCAAAATATATGGAAAATGTACTTTCATTTGAAAAAAGTCTGGACGCCTGAGCAACGGTTCAGTTCATTTTCTCCACAGCACAGATGCTTATGACACCATCACATGTCCCATATACCAGTGACTGCCTTCTGGACATCTGTCCAGTCAGCAGCCTTGCCCATGTTTGTGTAGCCCCTTGACCCAGCCTGAGAGACCATTTAAAGGCTCAGAAACGTTTGCAGTTCTTTTTTAGCTAATTACCTGATTGCTTTCCAATATTGAACTTTTTCACAATATTCATATTTTCTGAGACACTGAATTTTGGGTTTGCATTATTTGTAAGCCACATCCATCAACATTTAAAAAAATCTTGGCTTATTCTATGTGTAATGAGTCTATAGAATATATAGATTTAACTTTCTGAAAGAAGTGACAAAAAATATTTAACCGATTCATGATATTCAGTTTTTTTTAAATAGCCTGTCTGTGCTTTATATTGATTTGTTGGTACTTTAAAAGTTTCTATAAAATCGGAATTATCAGCCAGTGCCCTGATTATTGTGTAGCTAGTGCGCACTGCTGACGCACTAGCCTGTTTGACTAGATCCAGGACTAGCCTCAACAACTTAGCTGGTAGCGCACTACAGCTTGTTCGCCTTGTCCTCCTCGATCGATTTGTTGAAGTTTCATCTGAACCTTGATGGCTTGTGGTGAGATGACGATGCCAGACCCAGGAGGTCACATGACTGAGATGGCCACACCGGCTGGGGGCGCTCACGCACATAGCCCTCTCGTTCACACGCCTCCTGGTCCAGGCGAAGCAGGCGGACTTCCGTGTGAAACGTGAATGAAGCGCTAAACTATCCGCTGATCTGTGGCGCATTGTTTCGTGTTTGAAGCAGGACCGCGGTCTGATCGCGGCGTGCACTCATCATGGTGAAGTTGACAGCGGAGCTGATCGAGCAGGCGGCCCAATTCACCAACCCTGTCCGGGACCGAGAGCTGGACCTCCGAGGTACGGCTGTGGCACGGCTGCTAGCGCGGTTAGCACGCAGGCCAATGCCGGGGCATGGTTGTGTATTGTGATTCTAACTTAGAGCTATGCTAATTAGACATTGAGTACAATTTATTAAAACGTGTTTATCTGTGGACAACACTGTGACATAGACATTCTGAACATGTTGCGGAACCAAAGGCATGGATTACACGAAGTTGCATGTGAATTTCCCTCAAACACTATGGAGTACAAAGAAGCCTCATGGTTTAGTGTAGACATTCCCCTCTAACTATTCTGTTCTTCTTGGGATGTATCACAGTTTTTAGTCTGTCAGTCTCAAGTATACAGTGCAATAGCAAACCTGGCAAATGAATTCAAAATGGTAACAAAACCCAAAATTTGCCCATGTGAGGAGGAAAGTAATAGTTGTCAATCAACAGCCTCCATTAGTAGTAAGATGTGGTGATGCTGCCTTTTTGTGTTATGAGAATTATATTTAGGAGAGTATGTTTAGGGTTGCACTTCGGATCTGTTATCAGATTATTTTTTTAAATTTTATTTGTCTTGAAGCAAGCTATAAGTAAATGGCTCCATAAACTGTTGCTGTAATCCTCCATATTGTACTCTGTGTACAGGTTATAAAATCCCAGTACTGGAGAACCTAGGGGCCACTCTGGACCAGTTTGACACCATCGACTTCTCCGATAATGAGATCAGAAAGTTGGATGGGTTTCCTTTGCTCAGGCGCCTCAAGTCCCTGCTACTGAATAACAACCGCATCTGGTGAGTCCTTCCGACCCCATCACACATACAAACTTTTCCAAAGCAAATTTACAAGATAGTTCCGTATCTTTAGCATGTATAAATTCTGGTTTAGGTTTAATACTTTACAATCAATCAATCTTTATTTATAGAATGCTTTTCATACAAAAAATGCAACACAAAGAGCTTTACTGTTTAACAAATAAATTAACAAATATGCATGGGGTTTTGTTTTGTTTATTTACACCTTTCTCCTAGCTTTGCATCCAAGAGCTGAGAATATCTTATTAGACTTGGTGTGTTTTATATATGTTTGTGCGCTCTGTTATTTTTTTTCTTTTTACTGCACTCCTTATTCACACACAGTGCTCATCATTCACCCTAAAGGGCATATGGTGATTTCTGAGCATATCACACATTATCCATGATAAGCAGCAGAGCCTGTGGATATACACATGCATGCTCCCTTCTCTGGAGCAGTTGGCTACACCTGTGGCTAAATGTACTGATGACGGGGGAGAAAAAGCCTTTTTTGGAATGACACACAGACCTAACCTCACCTGTGCTGACAGAGGGAGGAGAAGTATCTCGCTGATATTAAATTGATACCATTTGCCTCGCCAGATGCAGTTAGCAAACAGCCAGCCCTAATACATTTTATTTATTTGGCACCTCTCTTGAAACTCAAGGTTAACTTACAATATGTATATAAAAGTGCATCAACATAACAAAAGTCAGCAGAAGTGTCCATTCTTACGAATATGTCATCCAAGAGCTTTGATCCAGTTTGTAGCATTTTTGCTTTCTCCTTGGAAGTAAAGTAGATCGGCCTCAGGTTGGCTGCTTTCACACCACACACGCTCGCTCCAGAGTGCGACAGAAGCCACTTCAAGACTTTGTTTTGAGTGGTCTTGTTGGCACTGGTCCAAGTGCCTTGCTCTCAGATCTGAAGATTTTAGCATAGTGCCAGTGTGAAAACACCCTTAAACTTACTGATGATGCTCTAAAAAGTTTATGAAAAAAGACTCTTGAGTTTTGTCTAATCCCATGTTGTTGTGCTCAGTCGTTTAGGTGAGAATCTGGAGCAGTCTCTGCCTGCACTACGGGAGCTGGTTCTGACTAATAACAACATCCAGGAATTGGTGAGTCTAGCCCCCTAGGTCTTTTTTGGTTCCAGTCAAACTCCAAATTACAAACATCTTGATGTAAGAATATATATTCTCCTATCTGCCCTCATGTCCACCAGTCTGTGTACCTTGAGGCTCAAACCCATATTTTCAATGTATGAAGTGTAGGACACTTTTTACTGTTTGTAAAATAAGAGATGGAAATATGTGCAGGTACAACTTGTTATATTGTGTGGCTTCGATTTTTTTGTGATCCAAAGTATCCTTTACCTACTTCCGGACCTTGAAAAAAGTAGCCATTTAGTTTTGTTCAAAATATCCCTTTTCTGCCTAGTCTTGACTGAAAATGTTTTGTTGATTTTGCTTCAGGGTGACCTGGATCCTCTGGCCACAATAAAAACTCTCTCCCTCCTCAGGTAACCATAAATCTGAACATGTACACCCACTGCATAAATATTCATGGCCTTAACTGAATATTGTATCTTTACAGCTTGTTGAGGAATCCAGTGACTAACAAGAAGCACTATAGGCTTTATGTCATCAACAAGTTGCCACAGATCCGAGTGCTGGACTTCCAGAAGGTTAAGCTCAAGGTAATTTCTGGTGCTCTCTCATGCATGATGCTAGTACTAGTTGTCTGTGCTTTAATGTACAGTAATATTTTGACGTTTTTTTTAGAATAATTAGCCAGAAATTGTGTCATTATCTTGGTTTTAAATTATTACAAATTGTGTATAGTATTGCACAAGTAGACATGTACTTGGGTTTAGAAAAAGGGTCAAAGAGCAGTTGTGCTGCATCTATTATTTAGCTTATTGATTAATGTAGCAATTTTTTTAAATTTATTGATTAGTTTGTTAGTTTACAGAAGGTGCATAAATAAATGAAATCACTTGAGGATATCTTGATGGAGTGTACTTATATTCCCCTTAAGGAAAGATGAAGTCTGTTTTAAAAAATATGTAAATGCCCAGATACTAAAACTAGTATTAAGTCCTCATAAAAATTCATCAATACTGGAATAAAATGTTTCCAGCTTTTGGGGTATACAAGAACTGTGGCATCTAATACAGAGCCTTTTGTTTTAAAATTTGACTGAGATGATTTGGACAAGCATAGAGGAGGAATTGTTGTAGAAAGAAAATGTAGAGGTTGGAACTGCCAAGTAAATGGAGATTTATTGATCAGGAAATGGCAAATATGCAGTTCAAGAAGTTGTGAAGAGGCTGCGTCATAGCAGAGACGAGGTAGTTGATTTGCAGTGTACCTAAAAAGCAGCAACACAGAAAAGTTATCATTTGATTATTTAATAGTTGTCACAGCCCTACATTCATCCTGCCTTTCCAACCCTTCTGTCTTCTCAGGAGCGACAGGAGGCTGAGAAAATGTTCAAGGGCAAACGAGGAGCTCAGTTGGCTAAAGACATTGGAAAGAGGACCAAAACGTGAGTCTCCAGGACATGTGTATAGAACTGAACTCATTAAGAACAGTTGCATTGACTGTGGCCAGAACTTAATGAACAAATTACATTAATTTCACTTGAATTTGTCGGGCAGGTTCACTCCAGGTGTTGGGGCACAGCAGGACAAAAAACGAACCGGACCTTCACCAGCAGATGTAGAAGCCATCAAGGTTTGGACACAAACAACCTTGAATCCATATCAAAGGCCAATTTCTTGTTTTTTTTTTTTTTAATAATGTGATGCACTTTTCATTTCAGAAAGCTATAGCGAATGCCTCATCATTAGCTGAAGTGGAACGGTTAAAGGGCATGCTTCAAGCTGGACAGATCCCTGGACGAGAGTTTAGACAAGGTAAGTACTTGCTATCTACCTCTTCTCTGAAATGTTTTGCTTTTGTCAGATTTGCAGCCTCATTCTCTTTCTAGTCTTGCACCCATTTCCCAGTCCTTGTCCCTAAACTGTATCCATTCTGTCTTCATTCTGTATCCTTTCCATCTAGTAGGGACTGGACAAAACCATTGCAATAAAATACTTCCAAGAATTGGCCTTGCCACAACATGTATGTGTGTATGCAGACATACATGTTACTGTACATACATTTTTATTGTTTTGAATATGCTATATTTGCTCTCCATGCTAAGTCACTTCCTCTTCAGAGTGCTATCACATCCTGATCCTGCTAATTAACAACTGCTACAACTAATATCCTGCTTTTGTATATTTATGGAGAACAGTTGTGTGGGAGCATGGGTGACGTAAGCTTATGGGCTGAGCATTGGACAGTCTTACTAACCATAAAGAGGGTTTGAATGGGCCTTGGGAGATGTTTGCTTGATTACTGAAACATGCATAGATGACTAAAACATCTTCATGCATGTTTTTGACAAGGGAACATTTTATAACATGGTAGAAAGCAAAAAATATATATTTTGCTTAATACCCCCTCTTTTAAAATGCTTTTGTATCTTTTTTCTTGATGGGTTAACTTTGCAGAGATGCTAAAATATTAAATGACATAAATCATAAAATGGTGAACTGAACTGCAGAATGAATTATGTCAAACTGTCATGCCACTCATTCTCATGCAATCCCAATGCAGACTCAGGTGCAGGTGAAGAGATGGAGGAGGAAGAGGAGGACGAGGAGCCCCAGTCCACAGGTCAAGAGGACATGAACCAGGACGTGGAGGAGGATATGGAGCAGGAGTCTCACATGAATGGCTCATAGAGGACTTTCCGTTTGCCTTTTGTTTTTATGTTTATCTTGACTTATTTTGTAAAATCAAATTGATTAAATTTTTTACTAACTGTTCCTGCTGTGTGAGTAAACTTTTGATTATATTGTTAAAATGCTGTGGCCTGTGTTGTGATACATTTGCTGTTTGGTCAAATACATAAGATTTAAATAATTAGATCATTTTTTTTTTTTTTTTTTTTAGTTGTCAATTGTTAAACTGTTAATAAAAAACACAAGAATTGCATTTTTTTTTTTTTATGTGAGCATTTGTTCTTATATTTGCCTTTTCTCATTGAACAAAAATGTATAGGCCAACAGCAAAATGTGCGCTCCAAAACTTGCACAAGATCAACAAATACAGGCCTAAGCATCAACTTAAGAAGATATGAAATATAATTGGGATACAGGAGTGACAGTGGACTGGTGTTGTCAGTGTTAACTTTCAGAACCTGATGCTACTTTGTTCTACTCCAGCCACAGTAGTGTTATAGTATAATGCAAGTGCTATTCTGTTCATGCCTTAAACTTTGGGGTGATTGTTATTGCGATTTGATTATTGAAGAAAATCTTACACAGTGATTTAATGCTATACAAAATTATACGTTGGTTTAGTAGTGAGATCCAAAACAAATCCCAAGGTTTTCAGATTGTACTGAATGGCATCATTTTGGCACAACTTGGCACAGAGACCCACTCCAAAACGCACGATGGCGCACACGATCTCTCACCGGAGCTCGTACACGTCATCCGTCATAACAAACTGAAATCCTGGTCCACAGCAGTTAAGTTGACCGGTGGATGAGACGCACCTGACCCGTAAGACTGAACCGCAGACGGGCCCTCACTGCGGATATGGGAGACAATTCAGAGCTACCGCCGGTGGAGCAGCACCAGCGGCCGCTCCGGAACCAGGACCTGAGCGCAGTCACCGACCTGGGTAACGCCATCCGACACGTCAGCAGGGGATAGCTTTAGCACGTTAGCATGCTGATGTAAACAAATATCCAACAATGTGTCTGCACTTGATTTACTATATTTTAACTCCTGTGTGGTGCTGGAATGAACTGATTGTCAACTCAGTCGCTAAAGGACTATTTGTCGAGTTTTACAACTATCCCAGTGTTCTGCTAAAATCACTTCCTGAAGTCACTCATCATGATACATCAAAGTCTTTGTGATGACTGTACTAACAAAATACATATGGTCGTGATAGTCCATATATCTTAGATTTAATAACTAAGACAGTTTTGTATATTGCATCATCCCTAGTGGAGTGATGAGGTTAGGTTTCAGGCATTGCAAATGAGCCAGGTGATGGGACAGGTGGGTGGGGAGCAAAGTGAATGAAAAGGAAAAGTGTACAAGACAAATTCTATACTAAAATGGTAGCATTGTGAGAGTAGACATGTTTATTCTTTAGAGACATTTGGGGATCTTTTTGACACAAGGACAAGATAAGAATTCAAAGATAAATGGTTTTAGTATGTGAGTAAATGCTTTACACTCATGTAAAGCTATGACTGTGGCCTATAATGTTTAGTAAAGCTAAAGGGCAGCTAAAATTAACGTAGTTAGAATTAGATTTTAGGGTTACTCAT
This sequence comes from Boleophthalmus pectinirostris, assembly GCF_026225935.1. Lineage (NCBI taxonomy): Eukaryota > Metazoa > Chordata > Actinopteri > Gobiiformes > Gobiidae > Boleophthalmus > Boleophthalmus pectinirostris. The sequence continues at coordinate 9,711,013 of NW_026571140.1, forward strand.
CATAAACATTTGTGTATTTAGCCTACTGTTTGACTGCCTGGTAAATCTATAATGATATCTCTTCTTAAAGCCTTGAACTGTGTATTCTGGATTTTTCACCTGAGAATACAATGTAATCAATAACTGTCTCTTGCCCTATCTGGGAGAATGGCATAATCACTAAGAGGTTAGATCTGCTAGACTGGAGGGAATACCGGAGATATGGATGCAGAGGAGAGTTTCAGATTACCTTTTAAATCTACTGTAGTTTTTTTTTTTTTTCCTTTGTAGTACAAGATGTTTTGTCCCAGTATGGATGGTACCTGCTGGCTGCTACAGCTCTGTTCTATCTGCTCATTCAGTACATTGTCAAAAAGAGCCAAGGAAGAACCCGCAGCTCTGCCCAACCCGCACATCACGGTATGTAGTCTCAGTACTCACTGTTGCGCTTAATTGTTTTTATTTGATTGACATCGACAGTCTTTATTTTGTTGCTTTAGACGCAGCACTTGTAGCCAAACGTCAAGAGGCCCTGGAGGCAGCTCGGATGAGGATGCAGGAAGAGCTTGATGCCAAAGCAGCCATCTTCAAAGAGAAGCAGAAACAGGTGAATATTAATGTATTAGTGTGAATTAATTAATGAAACTAGGGATGCCAAAACCTAAAAAAACAACTAAAGGCTGTAAACAGTAAAGGCTATAAACAAACAACAAAACTTAACTAATTGGGCAGAGTTGTGTACTGTGGAGCAAGTTTCAAGATCGTAATTGAACCAAATTATTTTTATCCTTTCTCTGACAAACGACTAAACTAATACTTGAATCAAAAACATACCTGAGGGCTGCTTTTTGTTTGATTTACACATGCTTGAGTAATCCTGCATTATTAGTCTTGTCTACATCTCCAATGCTCAAAATGCGCTGTTCCACCTTGTGATGTAGTGGTAGCTTTCAAATTGACAGCTACCTTCTAACTTTTTTCAGTAGAAACGGGCAATTTCAGGCCTGAAATTATCCAGATTATTCTACTGAAGGTGTATGGAAAACACAGTGGGACTCTTCTTGTATTACCACCTGACATCACAAGGTGGAACAGAGTGTTTTCAGTTTGAGTAAATAACTTGCTGTGTGTTAAACACATGTGACTGAAACAAAATACAATTCCAGATATGTTTTAAAAAAACATTATTACAGATTAGAAACGGCATAATATGGGTCTTTTTAAACTGTTTAACTGACCAAGTCATAAGTTACCCCATAACGCATTAGTCTGTATTGTGCCTCTGAGTTCTGAATATTTAGAATTGTTTAGACGTGTTGCTTCCTCACTAACAGAGTGTCGTTGTGTGAGTAGCAGGAGGAGGAGAAGAGGAGACAGAAGATTGAACTCTGGGAAAATATGAAGGAAGGCAAGAGCTGCAAAGGAAACACCTCCCAGGTCACATCCACAAGCATTAACATTTACTTAACATGTACTCCTATTAATAATAATAATAATAATAATAATAATAATAATAATAATAATAATAATAATAATAATAATAATAATAATAGTAGTAGTAGTAGTAGTAGTAGTAGTAGTAGTAGTAGTTATTTTTTCTTTTACAGTTAACCTAATATTATTTTTTTTTATTTTACAGAACACTGAGGAGGACTTGTCAACTACAGTTATTAAGAGGAAAACAGACAAAAAACCTCTTCGCAGCTCAGGTTGGGGATTCAAATACACTCACACAATTATTCAGTTGATCAGTTTCAACTGTTTTAAGAAGTTTCAAACAGTTTATGTTGTTTGATTAAAAAAAATATGGACAGTTGTATTTCAGGTATTTCTGAAAAGGATTTTGTATACAGACACACTTGCTTTTTAGTGTCTCCACATATGCAGAGCTGGAAGTAGCAGAGCATAAGAACATGCTAAAATATGGATATTAGGGTAAAAGGGTGCTTAGAATCAGGATAAGTTTCATTGCCATCATCAGTGAACAAAATTCTAAAACTAGAAATTTGTTTCGGCGTCATGGTGCAAGTAATAATTTCATAATCTATGATTAAATAAAAAAGAGGCATGCATTAAAGTAAGGTAAATAAATATACTCAATACTTTGATATACAAATCAAAAATGTACTATATGGGCAGAACATAAGATGGGTAGAAAATAGAACAACTAGCAAACCAGAAGCCTAGAGAAAAATCAAATAAGAGATTTATTTATAGAGCCAAGTTGAAGAAAAAGACTCCTCTTGAAATTAACAGGAGTAAAAAAAATAATGCTGTAGTCTATCATGCTGTACTAATCAGCAATAATGTATGAATGTTGTTGGTTTTGTCTTATGAATAAATATGTAATATTGTGTGCAGACTATAACCCTCTGAGTGGAGATGGGGGTGGGACATGTGCCTGGAGACCTGGGCGGAGAGGACCGTCTGCGGGAGGATGAAACTAAAGTGTGTCAGATGCTCCACAGGGGTGCTCTGACAAGTACATCAAGCTCTTCACACTGACAGGGGGCGCTGTGTACCAACTGCTGTTTTTTTTGTTTTGTTTTTTTTTAATCCTAGATTTTTTCTCTGGGTGTCTCTTGCAGCAGTCAGTCTCTCTTCAACATGTTTTAATGCTCATTATTTACTATAGTGGTGGCATGGCAGCCTCTAAATGAAGCCAGGTCTGTAAATGGAACTCTCCACTGGGCCTGGATGATAATGTCAGTGTGGATTAGCATAGCATATATACTCATGTTACTGAAGTCCAGCTAAAGTTATTTTAGAAATGATCCTTTTGAGTGGGTTGAAAACAGTTCAGACAGAAAACATTCTGGTGTCATTTGTTTAGCAATTCGTCTTGAGCTCTGGACAGAAGCTTGAATCTGCTTTTGACTTTTTTGTAGTATCATTTTATCAATCTGTTATAGATAAATAAATTATATCTATAAGTATCTTTTATGAATTTGGTCATTATTTGTAATCACCATTATTGTATTATTATTGAACTTTACTATTTAGAATAACAGGTTTATAGCAGGGCAATATAGTAATTAAATATAATTTTTCTTGTAAGATGTGCACATTCATTTTCATGTTTTGGGGACAATGTAAATATTAAATGGACACTGAAATGTATAATGACTTATCTACTGTACAATACTCTCCACTGAAAAAGTGTACTATAACTTTTTCAGTGGAAGGTCTGTTTCCTGCTTATCTCTCTGGAAAGAGAGATGCCTAAAATGTTCTATAATAAGGCATTAACCAACCATACCTAAAGAGACAAGCATGACATGTCATCAGGGGAAATTACAAGTCAGATCTGTGGATAGGTGACCTCTCTCACAGTGAGGATTCATGTTTTTTGGGCAACTGCAACTGAATTAACGCACGATATATCAGTTTAATGCCATACCGTGGAACATTCCTGGTAAAACAATATCATCTCTATGGAGAGAAACTAATGGAGCCCTCAACCAGAAAAGTTACATAGTATACCATTAAGAGTACTGCTCTTGTAGTTGAAGTAATGCTATGGTCACACTGACAAATTAGAAACTAGTTGACCAAACTTTTCCATAGTAAACTTAACAGCAAATTTTGGTCAGATTAATTTCCTTACAGTAAAAAGGCCTATGGATTGTGTAACTCACTCCTCATTACTTTCCCAAACCACTAAGCATTCTAGGAATGTGGACCCACCACCAGTAGAGCAGTCACGTGAGCGCACTTCCACTGGGAAATGGTTTAAATTAAATAAAGGTGGTCAGGCCTGTGCTTTTTTATTTTTTGTGCAAATGGGAGTGGGCCAAAAGGTGTCAAAGGAACTTTAAAATATACGTTATAGTTGTTCCGTGTACGCCTTCATGCTCTTGAACCTGAAGACATCACAGCAGTGAGACCGAGCAGCTGGCTCGCGCATCACCACTACGGAAAGCGCTTTGGCTCAAACTAAACAGGACCAGCCTGTGCCACGGAGAGTTCCTTGGAACGTCGCATTCTGCCATGGCTCTGTAGTGGAGGAGAAATCACGTCTATTTCCATCTGGAACCACACAACGGCATTAATAGGAGTGTTGTGCGGCGTTTACCCCGGCAAACCACAGCCGAAGACCGAAATCAATGCGACATCCGTGAGCCTTTTCTGGGGCTTTGAGTGGAGCACTGTGATGCTACGTGGGCAACTGAAAAAAGGGCACTTTTGTCCGGCTACGAGCTGCGTTTGAGCTCCTCGTCCGCTCCGCTCTTTATAAAGCGGTGTGATTTGGCTTTTTGACTTTTGTGGACAACTTTTATCATAATAGACTGCCGTATTCGGAGGTAATGGCAGGTCGAGGCCGGAGAGCGTGGTTCAGTGTTCTGCTTGGGCTGGTTGTGGGCTTCACGCTGGCCTCCAGACTCATCTTACCCCGGGCCACTGAGCTCAAGAAGGGCGGACACAAGCGGAGAGCCACCACCGGCGGCTGTGTACTGAACCGCGGCTCCAGAGAGGGCTACGCAGGAATATTATGGCCCACCGAGGAGAACAGCTCCGCGGCGACGGAGAAGCCAGCGGCTCGCTCCGACAGCTTCCTGTTTGTGGGGGTGATGACCGCGCAGAAGTACCTGAACACTAGGGCTGTGGCGGCACACAGGTACGGGGCTTTTGTCTGAGAGGTTCACGGCTGCTAAAGGGCCAACAGCTCTAGTCTCCTTTTTAAACTTTCTCTTGATTTTTAGATTAGTTAACTGCTTTTTATTGGTATTAAAATATTTCATCAACAGGTGAGCGTCTTGTGATCATAACATGGACCAACAAAAAATAGAAATACCACGATAACCTTCTAGCTAAGAGTGTTGTTACTCAAGTAAGAGTATAGAAGTTTGTTACTTCACTTAAAGTAATGGAAATAAGTCTCTGTACCTAGATGTACTACTTCCTCAAAATTTTCGTCTGAGTAGTGAGCTCATTATTACCCTTATTACTACTGGACCCATTACAAATGAAGTGGAAAAAACAGCAACACTTTTTTTTAACTTAGTTTAAATTTGTTGTTGTTATTAGTAATTGAAGTGTACATAACACAAATAAAATGTTAGTATGAAGATGAGTCAAAATTTGAAATAGTGGAATCCAGCTGAAGTGCAGTGCATTCTAAAGTGACACATTTTGTTACCCATCTGCACACTGCAATCTGACCAGAATAACCTGGAGGCCCTCATTATCTTATCTCCTCTGCCACCAGCTCCTCTCCATTCTATGCTTGTGTTTACAGGACATGGGCTCAGACCATCCCAGGCCGGGTAGAGTTCTTTTCCAGTGAGGGCTCGGACACCTCCATCCCTATCCCCATTGTGGCTCTGAAGAACGTGGACGATTCGTACCCTCCTCAGAAGAAGTCTTTCATGATGCTAAAGTACATGCATGACCATTACCTGGACCAGTACGAGTGGTTCATGCGTGCGGACGATGATGTGTACATAAAGAGTGAGCGCCTGGAGAGTTTCTTACGCAGCCTCAACAGCAGTGAGGCCATCTTCCTGGGCCAGACAGGCATGGGCGCGCGCGATGAGCTGGGCAAGCTGGCCCTGGAGCCCGGGGAGAACTTCTGCATGGGGGGCCCTGGGGTGATCATGAGCCGAGAGGTGCTGCGGAGGATGGTACCTCACATCAGGGAGTGTCTGCAAGAGATGTACACCACCCACGAAGATGTGGAGGTGGGCAGGTGTGTGCGGCGCTTCGCAGGGGTCCAGTGCGTCTGGTCCTATGAGGTCAGTACTGTGAATTCAACTGTTTGTGGTGTAGTGCTCAACCTGTGTTTGCCTTTAGATAGTAGAAAGTAGTGTTGCAGCATTATATATAGTATACATAATTCAAAGAAGAAAGGCTTAGATTTTCTATGTCTGATGACCTCTCTGAGCATTACTAAACATTGCAACCACACTGCATTCACACAAGCCATTAGGGGTGTGCAAATATATTGAAATATTGATGTATCACATCGTTTAATGTGATAACACAGTATTGATATTGTGGGCTGCCACAAGTATTTTTGGTACATTTAACTAAATTGTTTTTATTACAGAGCTACAGATTTGTTGCTTGTTTAGAGGAAGGAATCTCGTTTATGCAAATCATTTGACATGTTAAATACATGATTAAACTGGGTGTGTTTCATCTTCAGTTTGCATAAGAGGTAGTTTTACAAATACTTTAAATGCCATAGCCATGATTTAGCCATTATTTTTTATATAACAGTATCGAATTGAAATATACAGTATTGAACTGAATTAAAAGTGCACTGTATCGAGATAAGTATCGTATCGTGGCTTATGTATTGAGGTATGTATCGTATCGGCAACTTCTTAATGATGCCCAGTCCTACAAGCCATGATGAAGTGTCCTACCCAAGGACATAACAACATAATGAATTCTAGAGCTGGATTTATATCATTATATTACCTAAAAACCTGACGTTTTAGTTGAGTGAGCTTTTAATCTCAGAATTCTGTATTCAGCATTTCTGCCATCTACTTCAGTGTCCAGTCCTGACCCAACACTTTGGAATCATCTCTGCTGCTGAGTGTCCACTTCAGCTTTATGTGTGACAGAGTGCCTTAAGGCCCACTGCACAGGCCCCTGAGCATTCAGAGCCTGTTAATTTGTCAGTGTGTATGAGGAAGAGCGAGGGTGGGGACTGGGGAGCTGCTATTTCCATTTCTGTGGCCACAGTCTCTGACAGTACAGAGCCACACCCACAAACTAAAACAAAGCACAGGCAGCATCAAGGACCTCACTATTATATGTCCACTGTGTTCTTTACTTGTTTTAAAGGACATATATTGGTTCATGCATGTTTGATAAATCCTGTTTTGTCCAGCATTTAAGGCCTGAGAGCTCTGAAAACTCCACCTACCCCCATCTCCTACCAAACACTACCAAAGAAAGCACACATCTTTAAGAGTTTGGCCCCTGTTGTAGTGGCCCCTGAGCTTGAGGGCTCCTGGACAGTTGCTGCTGGTTGCTATTGGGGCCCCTCATGGCAGTGGTGACGACAGACATGGGTGTGAGGGCTTAAGCTGCCTCGATCCCATTAGAGCAGATTAGAGGCTAAGCTCTCTGATGTTTCTAGTTGGAGCAGGGGCATTCTTCCCACAGGATTGACAACTTGGCTATAAAAGTATGATCTTCCATCAGCTGTTACTTTGTTTAATACAATCCAATTGAAGAATGGAACTAAAAAAGAGGTGTGGGGTTATCAGAAGTAGGTCTATAAAATCAAATACTAATTATACGCAGGTATTGATACTAAAAAGTCTAATTAATAGGACAGAAATGAACCATTCCTGAACATCATAGAATGATCTTGAACTGTATCAGAATAACTATAAGATCACATAGACTGGTATACTATACTAATATGGTCTTATAGTTTTTGCACTTAGACCACTATGGAAGCTACCTGGACAATTTAGGGATTGTATATACTCAACTTTAAACAATAGTACTTTCTTTTCTGACATTGTATTTTCTAAATAAATAGTGTTTTTTTTATTATGTAGTAATATTCCTATACCTTAGCATCAAAATCAAGTTTAAAGTGTTAGTACTGTGACTACAAATACTAGAGTGGTTATTATTTTTTAGACCTAAATGTTTGTATTCCATGGTGGCCGGTTATCCGTTTGTGAATAGCATTATTTGAACTAGCTTCATTCTATGACATATTAACCATTTTTTGAGGACTTAATATTTATCCTTTATTGCACTACAGATTTCTTTTGTACTACAGGTGTTTATTTTTTTTGTGAGATGGTGGGTTATATTTTAAACGACTCACTAACACGGAAGTATTAGCAGCGGTATAGGTGTTATTACGGTAATTAAGATATGGTTTTGTTTATTTTGGAAATAATTTTGGAATGGTTTGCTTTCAGGTTACAATCATATGGACACAAATTGGTTGAAGCGGACAGTTTTTCTCAGAATTCACTCAGAGGCTGTCCTTGCACTGGTTAATGATTCGCTGCGGGTGCTCAGCTTTAGGTAGTGAGGATACAAATCAGAAAGAGCCCTTTTTAAATTTAAACCAACTGGATTTCAGTATTAGAACAGGTATAGCTTACTCATGTGATGCTCATTCTGCTTTCTGATTGGATTTTCATCTTGAGAACCAAAGCACCAAATTATAACAGATAAATAGGACATATCCAGTGTTTTTGAAGTTAGCGCTGATTTAGCATTGATTTAGCATTATTATAAGCTATATTTGATTTGATTAGGAGTCACAGTTTGATCATGTTTAAAAATCAAACTTGTACATACAGTTTCTTTTACTCTTGTCTGATATTTTGTTTTTGGATTAAGAACTCGTCATCTGAATATTGGTTTCGAGATTCTCCAAAACTGTGAAAACCTTTTTGTCAGTGTTGCCCACCCCTGTAAAAGCGATTTTCAGTATAACTCACAGTAAAACAATTTGCACTTCTATATTTATCACTGTCACAAGCCTAGATGGAAGTGTGGTTCAAATAGCCCCACTATAAATGCATGGAGCTGGGCTAAAACTAAAGCTAGAGCTGCTCTCTCTCCCATCCACTGCAGCCGCGCAGTACAGCGTTTCTTTGTGTGTAGTTCGGAGGTTACCCAGCCTGACCCTCTGGCGCAGGAGCACATGCTCTGCTCTGTTCTGCTCTGCTCTGGTGTGGGGTGGAGACATAGACATGGCTCTACAGCTGTGACAGAAGCTGCAGCTTGTGAGACACGATCACAGCCACCTCACAGACAGGACGTCAGGAATGCTCTCGGGAGATCCCCCTCTCTAAGCACAGCAGTAATGTAAACAGAGCTCAAGATAAGGTTGTGTCTTGTGATGTATTCTGTAATACAGAATACACCACAAGACACAACCTTATGTGTATTCTACATTACTTTGAGTCTATTGATTGTTAATAACTGGAACTGTAAACAGTCAGGTCAAGTTCATGAATACATTGTTGCAATCATGTTTCTTACTCTGTTAATTTAGAGTAGATGCCATCTCCTAAACGGATGCCTGTTGTGGCAAGCTTTAGCACAAGTCCCTTGTCTGTCCTTGACACAGCCCACCCTCCCCTGCCCCTGTCCCCTGTAAACACAAACATTGGAAAGGCAAAATAAGAGTTAAGCTGAGTTGCTGTTGTTGAGTCCTGCAGTAACAAGACTTTACCACTGTTATCTCTGAGATCAGAATCCTCACATTGCATTATATTCCACATAACTAAGATATGGTGGCATGGTTCCATTTCACACTTAAAAAGTAAATTTGGACTAGAAGTGTATTCATCAGGACATGTTTATTTTTAAATGATGGAATAAGTCCAGTAGTAAAGAGGGAGACAAACGTGTGTTTGTGTGATGTGTCTAAAACCAAGAGGAGAAAACACATGGTAGAATGCGACTCTTGGAACTAGCTCTCCGTGGCACAGGCTGGTTCCAAAGGACACACTGTCTGCTGTCTATTTGATAAATAGTTAAAACAATATTTCAAGGAGTTGGAACTGAAATCAGTATCTTTAAGATTCAGAAATGATGGGTGGACTGTATCTGAGGATTTTAATAAGTCTAACAATAATGCTACAGTGTTAAACCTTATTTTAAGTGCACAGCGTGCCATTAGTCAGGGTTGTTACTTTTAGTGTACTGCACTGTGCTTGGATGTACTGTAAAAAAAAACTGACTCAACAACTAAACACTGAATTATGACGCAGAAACAAGCCAGAACAGGTTTTACTAAAACAAGTTGAGCATTATTATTTTTTATCATGAATCAGTTTGGTTTGGCAAGGTTTATAATTTTTAATTAAATGTCAATGTGTTGTTCTCTCTCTGTACAGATGCAGCAGTTGTTTTACGAGAACTATGAACCCAACAAGAAAGGCTACATCCGTGATCTCCACAACAGTAAGATCCACCGTGCCATCACACTGCACCCCAACAAGAACCCACCCTACCAGTACCGCCTGCACAGCTACATGCTCAGCCGCAAGATCGCCGAGCTGCGCCACCGCACCATCCAGCTACATCGCGAGATTGTGCAGATGGGACGATACGGGGCTGGAGAACCCAGCCGTGAGGACCTGCAGCTGGGCATGCCCCCATCCTTTATGCGCTTCCACCCCAAGCAAAGGGATGAAGTGCTAGAGTGGGATTTCCTCACAGGAAAATACCTGTTTTCTGCCTCCAACGGCCTGCCCCCCCGCCGTGGCATGGACTCCGCCCAGAGACAGGCTCTGGATGACATCATTATGCAGGTGATGGAGATGATCAATGCTAATGCTAAAGCACGAGGACGTGTGATAGATTTTAAAGAGATCCAGTATGGTTATAGAAGAGTGAGCCCTCTCTACGGAGCAGAGTATGTGTTGGACCTGCTGCTACTCTACAAGAAACACAAAGGAAAAACTATGACAGTGCCAGTGCGCAGGCATGCATACCTCCAGCAAACCTTCAGCCAGATCCAGTTTAGAGAGGATGAGGAGATGGACGCCCATGCGCTCTCCAGCCACATCAATCAGGAGTCCGACTCTCTGTCCTTCTTGTCCAACTCTCTGAAGATGCTGGTGCCCTTCAAGCTGACCAGCTCAGGACAAGACCAGCGAGAGCCTAAGGACAAGAAGGTCAACATCCTGGTGCCTCTGTCCGGACGCTATGACATCTTTGTGCGCTTCATGGCTAACTTTGAGCGCGTATGTCTGATCCCCAAACAGAACGTGAAGCTGGTGGTACTGCTCTTCAACACAGACAACCCTGAGCGAGTCAAGCAGGTGGAGCTGATGAGGGAGTACCACATGAAGTACCCACGCGCCGATATGGAGGTGCGGCCGGTGGAGGGGCCCTTCTCCAGGGCTCTGGCTCTGGAGGTGGGCTCCTCACACTTCTCCAATGACTCCCTGCTCTTTTACTGCGATGTAGACCTGCTCTTCAACAGTGACTTCCTGAAGCGTTGTCGTGACAACACGGCTCTAGGGGAGCAGACATACTTCCCCATCATCTTCAGTCAGTATGACCCCAAAGTGGTGTACATCGGGAAGGTCCCCAGCAGCAACCATTACGTCTTCACCTCCAAGACGGGCCTGTGGAGGACCTACGGCTTCGGCATAGTGTGTGTGTACAAGGGGGACCTGGTGTCTGCGGGGGGCTTCGACACCTCCATCCAGGGCTGGGGGCTGGAGGACGTGGACCTGTTCAATAAGTTCATCCAGTCAGGAGTGAGGCTGTTCCGCAGCACAGACACAGGGATTGTACATGTGCACCATCCTGTGGTGTGTGATCCCAACCTGGACCCCAAGCAGTACAAGATGTGCCTGGGTTCGCGCGCCTCCTCCCACGGATCCACGCAGCAGTTGGCCGAGCTGTGGCTGGAGAAGAACCAGGGGGGCTACAGTCACAACGCCTCCACCCGGACACAGGAGCACAGGCTGTGAGACTAGATCAGAGTGTGGTACACACACACACACACACACACAGTCCAGTATTTCATTTCACGCTTATGGTACTGAGGACTTAAATATTATACATATAATCAATTAAGCTGGTATGTGCAAACCAGTTTTAAACACACAAAGATCCACATTCCTTTAATACTTAACTGTGTGTGTGTGACAGCCCATACACTGTCCAAGTGTATGGGCTGCGGGACAGAAGGCTCTGTCTCTGAGCTGTAACACACAGGTCTATTCTGCTTTAAGAACACTGAGTTCAGAACACTGCTGCATTTTGCACACACATTATTAGTGTTGCCTTCGTTTTCATCCATGATTCAGGAGCCACCAGCGAAGTTGTTTTGTTTTTTTCGCTGTACAGTGTCATTGTCTCTGGGAGAGCATTAGGTTTCACATGTGAAAGTGTGCTAAACAATCTTGTGTTAGCCTGAACTGTGCCACTCCAGGCCATTCTTCATTTTCTATTTATTTACAACTGTTTTGCTTTTAAAATGTATTTGTATATCTTTTTTAATTTAAGGAACACACAAAAAGCATTTTATTCACTACCAGTGAATTCCGAGGGCGCAAGTGTTTGAAAGGTTGACATTTTGACACGAGCTGATGCTTTATATGTGCTATATTTCCCATGAAAAATCCATCCAACAGCAAATCAAATCAACACAGACGAATGTATGGGGAATCCCAACCAACAGAAGTCCTGACCAAGAAATTAGTCCCACGTCTACCAGCCATAGAACGTAGGAGTAAGTTTAGGTCTGTGGGCACTGGGCTCTGTAAGAGGTGCTCACATGTGCCAGAAGTTAGTGGAATCTATGCAACACTAATAATATCAGCCTCTAATAGCTTTCTGTCACACGTGTTTCTACTAGGCAAATGCTTTTATGCCATGAAAAGAAGTTCCAAAAATAGGGATTTATTTGATTTATGTCGATGGGCCTCTACTGTTTTGAAAGAATTTGCTTGTTCACTGTTCATTGTTCATGTGTGTTCATATCTGACATATCTTTGGTGTAATTTCATGTCAACTCAGGCTTAAAAGTTTTTAATTCAACCCTAAAACATGAATGAATTCTGTCATACTATCCATTCCACTTGTTTTTTTACTGTTGACTTTAACTGTCTCTTTTCTACAATCACTGTTTTATTTTTACTATTTTTATTTATTTCAGTGGATTTATTCCATTTGGGAGGGCAGCTGCAGAAGCACTCCAGCTTTGTCAGACGGGGATGATGGTATCACTGTGCATTTCACAATACAATAAAAGCTTTATTCTGAAGCTGTGTATTTATTTACATAAAAACTGCTTTGTAAGAGCCTGGAATGACAGTTAAAAACAACTAATAGAGGGAATAGGTTCAAGTATTTTAAGAAAAGTTTTCATATATCATATAAGAATAATCTTATTATGTAGACAAGATGAACCAAAGGTGGAATGTCATTAATTAATTTTAATAATAATTTTAAGTCAACACAATTTCAGTCTACAAAGAAAAGTAAATATCTGACAAAAATCTTGGCTTTACTCTGAGATTTCAGTGGTGGCAACTGAAATTGGAATCATTAATATTATGCAAAATAATGTCTATTCTTTACACAATGATAATAAATTACTTCCTTGTTTCCACATATTGCTGCCATGTGGTTGAATGACAAATAGAGTTGCACTGATCTAATGTTCTACCAACTACATAGCAGATTTAAAAGATGTCTTTAGCTCAGAGTTACATAGGTATAATATTGCCTCCTAGTAACCAGTCAAAACTGTCACATATGAAAACATACTGATAACATTGGTCTGAAAAAATAATACATTAAAATAATTATACTGGAAAATAAATTACTGGAAGACTAAATTAACCTAATTGGACTAAGTAAAATGTTCATTATTGTTTAAAAAACACAATTCATAATTCTCCAACAGAAATGACCTACTAGTATCTTAAAGTGACCATATAAGACCAATTGACGACTCCTGTACAGGTTCTTGGGTCAGCTTTAAGGCAACAGAGCAACAGTCACAGCAGCAGATGGTTTGTCCTTCAGAGGCTGTGTGTGTAGCTTACACTTATGTCCATAATAAAGAGCAGCACACACACATCCCTGAGCCTGAGTGCAGTGAGTATGTAAACATAAGAGCTTGTGTACTGGTGTTCTGTCAGCGCTCTCGGCTCCTCCTCAGCCTGTTCTCCATGTGACCCAGGTCCTCCCAGCCACTGTAGAAGAGCTGGAGCTGCTGGCCGCCCCAGGCCCTCCACACACAAACAGTCCACTGAGAGAGGGTGTCCCTGTGGGCACACAGCACCGTGTCCTGGTCCAGTACAGAGGACACCTCCAGACGGCTGTGGAACACAACACTCATGTTACTCTCTGACTTATTATACACAGACAGTCTAATAGTATCAGGGGCAGTGAGGTGCATGTGTCTGCAGTGAGTGACCAGGTTAGCTTTACTGAGTATGACATCCAGGTCAGTAATGTCCCATAGTTTGTAGTAACTTTATATTGAACAAATCATTGATCAGACGATATCTGAAACATCCTCAGTGTGAATGCTGAGAGAAGAGGCCCTGAGGAGCACCTGTACATGTGGACTATGCCTCTGTCCTGTCATTAGGGGCCGTTCTGGGGCCCTTTATGACCTGTTTCCACAGGTCAGGGGTCACGTGAAAGCACACGCAGTGTCTTTGACAGAGTACAGCTGGGGCTGCTGTTAAACAGTAATGACAGAAGAGAGCTCCCAGTCTGTAATTAGGGTAATAAGTCACTCAGACTTGACTGATACTATTTAGATTTTTTAATTATACTTTTCCTGTGTAATTATTGGGATACTTGGCTCTCCACTTGATAGGTCTGACAGCTTTAGGATGTAACTCTGAGAAAAGTTGTATGACACTATTCTCTTGACTTGAATACTTCTGACAAACTTACCCAAGAGCAGCTCCCCCTGGTGCGCGGAGCACAGCAGTGACACGGCCACAAAGCTGTTTGGACCCCTGTGGTTGGGGCCCAGGCTGCAGCTCCAGGACTAGCACATCTCCCCCAAACCTGCATGAACAAGGACATACAGTTGTAATCTTTACTTTGCATCAGGAGGAGGCTAGTATAGTTATAGTATGTGTGTGTCACCTGGGGATCCACAGAGCTTCTCTGACACAGAGGACAGCGACGGCCTGGAGCTCAGAGCCAGTGAACACCATTTCCGTAGACTGCTGGTCCCCACACCAGTTGTTCAGTCCCTGGGAGGGTGAGGGGGGTCCGTTCAGGCTGGGCTCTGTGCTAGAGGGAGAGATGGACCCCTGGGGGCTGGGCCTGATGCTGCTGGAGGGTGAAGGGGGACCCTGAAGGCTGGACTCTGTGCTGCTGGAGGGTGAGGGGGGGGCCTCTATGTTGGACTCTTCTGATGTGACAGAGTCCTGAGCTTGAAAGTACTGAGCTCCAGCATGTGTGCTGCATATGCACATCAGGTCCATGGGCTGCTTCTTCTCAGCACTGGTGTCACTGGGGTCACTGGGATCATTGGGGTCAGTGGTGGGCACCCAGGTGGGGTGTTGTACAGGGAAGACATCCCTAAGCGGATTTCTATCTCCACAGCTGAAAACACACAAAGTGCATGGGTGATACCAGGCAGGCACAGGCCAGGTACAATTCAAGACCAACTCAAAACAATGAGGTGATAAAGGCGATACAGCCTGTTCAGAGCATGGAACTGGGGGTCATGTGCACATCGGCTCCATAGCAAAGAAATGTTATGCACCATGGTGTATTAGGTTTAGGTCTGACTGCACCTGAATTCCCAGACAGTTTTGGTCAGCACAGCTCTGAGCTTACATGCAGTGAGATGGGAACTCACCTAGAGGCACTTTCTCCAAGAGCACCTGTGAACGACCTGCTCAGCTTTATGACCCTTTACAGGACATTAGCTGTGGTAAACAGTGTGGTGCTGCACTTGTAAAGTTAATACAAAAGAACTGTTCTGGTGCTAATGGTGCACAATAAACAGGACAACACATAGGTGAGGTTTACTATACAGTACAGTCTGTCTCTGTTGCCTATCGTTCCAGTGTGCATACTATGTATGGGTTTGTTGGGACTGGATTTAAAAAGATGGTGATTTCTATCAAAACCAAGAGATGGCAAATGAAATCAGTAAATGGTGTTGACTAGATGTGAGACAAGTTCTCACTACATATTTGTTACAGTATAATAATATACGATATAATGTAATGAGTAGAGAGGTATTCTGGTGAGTGAGGAGCTGAGTATAGTAATGCGCTCTTCTTCTGGAGGCTAGGTCACAAATGATCAATAGGATGCTTGACAATATGTTTTTCTGCCAGCCTTCAGTCTACTGCTCCATCCTCTGGTGATCACTCTGTAACTGGTGTGATGAAAAGCTTAATGGGGCAGTGGTTGTTCTTGGTTGCATGTACTTGTTCTCAGTAGTACTTTTTAACATCTATTTGTACTCACCAGTACTTGGCACAAAGCTGGTAGGTGGCGGCATCATACAGCAGGACTGTATTGGTGACGTCATCCAGTACCCACACGGCCTCTTGTCCCCACAAACAGAAGCTGGTTGCCATGGATATGATGGCAGAAGGAGGAGTGTAGGGCTCCAGTCTTTTGATGGGCTGTAGTCTGAGACAGTCGATGACCAGGATGCCCGGCCCGTTGGAGTACCACAGCTGAGGAGCACAGGAGAGAGGGACATGAGAGGCTATTGTGAATGTGAAATCCAAAACAGCCTGAACTCACCTCCTTGTCCGGCCCCAGCAGGACCATGGCGCTCACAGGGTAGGCTTTCTGCCGCAGGTCCATTTCGTCCACGCCCAGGGCCTTGTTGATGGAGTGAGAGCAGAGGTAGGTCTCTCCGTCCAGTGGCAGGTCGTTCAGTAGACTATAGACCGCCACCAGGCCATCAGACATGCCAGCAAATACACGGCATAGGGTCTGTACATACACACAATATTAGCTGGACTACTAAAAACATATATATTCCTACTTAGGATATGACAATTTGGTTTTGTTGGAATTACTATGACTGTATTTTGAAGTGTCTGGTTTAAGTCACTGAAAGGTAATATCATCATTATCATTATCATTAGTTATCTTTGAAGGAGGGAGGACCTACGTAAAATATAGCAAAACGCTAGCCTCATAGGATGATTGATGACGTGTATGCAGAGGACAAATTTTCCTTTGGTGACAATAAAGTACCTTTCTTTCTATTTATTTATTTATTTATTCATTTTTTGGCTGTAAAGTGACTGGCTGAGGGTGGAGCCAGTGACACCTACAAATGCAGCTAATTCTGGGAGGACAATTACACAAATTTCCATTAACAAAATATATTTTTTATGATCGAGCAGCCCTTTATACTGTACTTATTTATTTTATCCTTCCTCTGGGCAACTTGAAATAACTTCAACTACATGCATTTTTGTAGTCATTTACATAATGTCACTGTGACAAAACAATAAATAAATATATATAAAAAAAAAAATATATATATATATATATATATTATTTTATTATTATTATTTTTTTTTTTATCAAAGATTTTTGGATTATGAATAAACTAATGATCCAGTATGGAAGATGGCTAATAGCATAGTAGTTCTTTGTTATTTGACAGGGCATTGTTTTAAAATGTTTAATTTTAAAAGTAAAAGTAATTTTTTGAAGTAAATATGAGTTTACAAACGTGTGTTCCAAAATACAGTGCAATAGCTGTGCATGTGACACATTGGTATTCACAAACCATTTTTGTAACAAGACAATGCCATCTAGTGGGAAGATCAGGGTTTGTCAGGTAAGTTTTGCACATTTTTGTTGATAGGGCAGCTATGAAATGGGGAGAGCAACTACATAACAACATAATATAATAACAAATTTCAATATTTCTTGTCATAATAATAATAATAATAATGCATTAGCTCTACACGGGGATTTGTTATGTGTGTGTGTTCAGACCTGCAGTGTGGGCGGTGCCAGGAGGAAGCAGGTGATGACGGCTGGAGAGGAGAAGTGCTTTTGGGGCTGGCTCAGAGGGCACATGTCCTTCAGGCTGTAGATCAACACCTCCTGCTCCTGCTCCCATGATAAAAAACAACAAATTGGATGACTATTCCATAGTCTTCCTACTCTCTCTCCCCCTCTGTTGGGTCTATACACATGTACCTGGGTGGCCATCCACAGAGAGTTGCCCACTTTGAGTTGGCAGCTGACTGGATCTCCTGGGCACAATATCCTCTTCACCTCCACCTGGCCTGTGTCCACATTCACCACACTGTAGTTTCTAGAGACAGAATGAACAAAATGGTCACTCATACAGGGAGTTATATTATACTGTATAATACTGTACCCAATTTTCCCATGCATTTCAGCAAAAGTTGTCTTGTCCCAGTGTAAATATATTGTATATGTAACCAGTCATCATTAGCTTTACTGTGACGACAAAACAACACTCTGGTTTCTGAAAGTTGAGAAAAGTGCTCATAAGCTCAGGCATAAATGAAGTGAAGAATAACATTGAAGCACTGAAAATAACAGTAAAAATTCTGTACAGTAAGGTAAGTGTAGGGATTATTTTCATTATTGGTGTATTTACAACACCAAAAACCTTGAAAAACATGCACTATTGTTGCGGCAGAGTTTGTCTCACCACAGATCTGACTTGTAACTTTTCTAGCACATGCACATGATTGGCTCTGAGGAGATGTTCTCATTTAACCAGGAACATTCCACAGAATGTCTTTAAACTAATGTCAGAAGTGATTAAAACTAATTTTGCATTTAGACTTGAGGTTTAGACAGCTGCAAACACAAATGCGTAAGAGTTGTTGAATTGATTTGAATAATAAGACAGTGAATACAAACCGTTCTTCTTTGGTCCCATCCCAGAACACGGCTGAGGGCCCCTGCAGTGGAGACAGGAAGAGCTGTGTGTGGGCCCCACAGGAGAGCACATACTTCAGACAGGCAAAGGAGGGCTCCCGCATCTCCTGCACACACTGTCCCGCCACTGGCCTCTGTAAAGGGACAACGCTACAGTTTAGCTTTCAAATCCAAATTAACATCCCAAATGATGCAGAACTTATTGTTTTTAGGAATCCAAAGGTATGTTTTAATGTTCACCTCATCAAATCATTCCCTGAGCTGTGTTTTGTTACAATCACACAAGTAATTCTGTATATTTAGTCTCTCGTCGAAACTCAAAACATTCTGTTCCTGTGTCTGGCTTGGATAATGTGAAACACAGGACCTTGAGAAGTGTCTGATTTCAGCTGTATGAAGGGCCACACCACATATTGCAGAAGTATCAATATCGGAATACTGACTAACACAAGAATTGATATCACGGCAAAGTAAAAATGTAGTAACACTAAGGTCAATCACCTTTTTTGCCTCTTATCATTTTGACAGAGTTTAATAGTATATTAAAGCATGAACATTTAGGTTTTAAAATAATTAAATCATTGTTACCATTGTCATATTTACCATTAATGTGTATCCCTAATTTTGTAAGTACATTGATTTACCTTCTCTGGCTTAGTGTCCCAGCAGCGCGTGAGGAGGCTCTGCAGGCAGAAGAACTGCACCTCCTCTGGTCGTCCCAGCGCAGGGCGGCAGCCTTTGGTGAGCTTCTTGGAGATCTGCAGCTGGTGGTTCCCCAGAGCTGGTCTTTGTCCAGACAGAAGCTCATACAGGACCATGCCATAGGAGAACATGTCCACCTGAGAATGGAGAATGCAGAAGTAACTTTATAGTGTGCTTGGTCAGAAAGTTTTGTTTACTGTTATATTCATTCAAGTTACACCATTTGTATATCTATTTATACTCGAGTCATGAATATTAGTGAATTTTAGTTCCTCTTCATCTTATGATCAAGTCTTCAAATGACTTTTGTGTGTAAAATGTGTATAATTTGTATTAATCAGCATCACATTATTATTAGACATAAATTAAAACATAAATTATTGCAGTTATTTCATACTTTACAACTACCATCTGCTCTTTTTCCTTGTTTACAAATGTTTTCTCTTTTTTTCAAACTAATATGATTAACTTCTACTTTTATCATTTGTATCACAGATATACAGTAGTGTTTTGCTTTTATTATATGGATTATTGCTATTGATGTATCTTGAAGACCCCCCTATCCAGTCACATTTTATCCTATAAGTTAGTGTGTCTCAATAATTACACTGCTAAAAAAATCTTACATAAATAATATGTGCTTCATTTAAGTAGTATGTGTCTTGGTGTATATTTTGACTGTCGTAGAAACAAAAAAGATTTGCAAATAAAACATGTTTAAAGGTTGTATAGAGGATTTTCCAAGGAACGAGAAATCCAGCGACTGTTTGTCCTTTTTCAAATGTTGCGCATGCGTGAAACCCCCCCCCCTATGTAGAAACGCCTCCTCCCACCTCCTCCTTATGCCAGAAACAGGTTTGTTTACAGCCGGTGCGCTGCACATGACTTGTAAACAACTAACTACAGTGTTGGTTAGGCAAGGTGGAGAAGTGAGGAGCGGGGGGAGCGGGTGCGCGGACATTTCGTGCGCGGACGAGAAGTGAGGAGCAGGGAGAAGAGCGGAGCAGGGAGCAGGGAGAGGAGAGAGGAGAGAGGAGAGGGGAGCGGTGCGCAGAGATTCCGTGCCCGGAGAAGTGAGGAGCAGGGGGAAGAGCGGATCGGGCAGCGGGGAGAGGAGCAGGAAAGGGGTGCAGAGAAGAGTGCGCGGAGATTCAGTGCGAATGAACTAGCTACAACACGCAGCAGCAAGCTGACTCTTTCTTTGCCTTGAAAATTACGTTTTCAGACATAGGATATCGCTTTCGTGTCCTGAAAAACGTTTGACTAGCTCTTGGAAATAAAGTACGTTTTCATAATAAGCAGAAGTGACCTGTCCAGGAGTAATTTGGCGACCAATGCGTCAGTGTTTAGACCCTGCGTCTGCTTCAGTCGCACCATCGCTGGAATGAATCTTCAAGAATCACCTTAGTTTGGCTTCGCTGCTTTTCCCCTTGTCTTCTTCTTTCAGCGACCTCAAAAACGGACTTTCTTTTGCGGCTAACTGCTCCTGGATTCTTGTCGCCATTGCAACAAACTTTGTGCTAACTGCGAGGAAGATATAGGTCAAAAAAAGCCGCTAAGAACTGTTGCGTTGGTGGAGTAAACAGCGTCTGTGCGGCTTGCGTCTGTGGACTGCGTGACAGGCGTACGCAAACCACGTACCGGCGGCGCGCAGGCAAGTCAGTTACACTAGAAACGTAGGGAGTTTGATTGACAGCCTGTCAGCTAACAGATAACGAGGCAGTGTCGTTATCTATTGGCAAATGTTTAGCCCCACCACGTCCAGAGTTGATGAATTTTTATTCTCTTTTTTTTGGTCATCATAATTACAAGGCTACTGCACCTCTATAATGCTATCATTGACAATTTGAAACAAAAAAAAATCCTCCATACAACCTTTAAGTTAATTTCATATTTCAAGAGCAGTAGCATTTTTCTCCTCCTTTCAAGTGAGATAATAGATTTTGTGCTTGTACTATTGGCAAATCTTATTTTAAGATTTAAGATTTAAGTCAAAATGTACTCAAATGAGATAAATACTACTTACTTCAAGCACTTAATAAGTTATTATCTTAATAGCGTATTTTTTGTATGTTAGTGCTATATGTTTAACTTTACAGACCTTTTCATCGTAGACAATGCCTGGGCGGATCTCTGGGGCCTGGTACCCCGGGGTCCCTTCCACTCCCAGGGCCCCCTCACGGAACGACTGGCGTGAGATGCCGTAATCAGAAAGCTTTATGTTTATAGGTTCCTGCACCTAGGAATTCACATAGTCCATATTATTAACAGCAATCAAACTCAGTAGTGTCTGTGAAAAGGGTCCACCCACCTTCAGAGACCACACCAGGATGTTGTCAGACTTCAGGTCACAGAAGATGATGTTTTTCCGGTGCAGATAGGCCAGTCCAGCCACGATCTGATAGGACATTTTAAAGGTCAGCATGTGGCCAAGGGGAATGAACTTCACACCTACAAAGACACAATAGTATTTAAAACACTTGCAAAACTGCTAATTCAGAGCTCAGAATACAAATGACAGAAATTACACTGTGAGCAAAATTACTGAATGTTGACATCTATCCATTACACAAAAATAACAAAAAAAATGTTCACAGAGAAAACTAAATCAATCATATCTCTTATCTTAAAGGTTGTATGGAGGATTTTTTGTTTGTTTCAAATTGTCAATGAAAGTTCAAAATAGAATTATAGAGATGCAGCAGCCTTGTAATTATGATGACCAAAAAAAAAAAAAAAAAAAAGAATGAAAGTCCATCAACTGTGGACAAGGTCGGGGTAGATAAACATCAGCCAATAGATAACAAGGCTACCTCATTTTCTATTGGCTGTTAGGTTGTCAATCAAACTCCCTACGTTTCTAGCGTCAACGACTCGCCGGCGCGCTGGGATTACGTGGTTTACGTTCGCCTCTCACGCACTGATGCCATTTACTCAACCAGCGCAGCGGTTCTTGTCGTCTTTTTCGAACTGTAGCTTCATCTCAGTTTGCACAAAGCTTGTTGTAATGGCCGACAAGAATCCACGACCAGTTCACCGCAAAAGAAAGTCAGTTTTTGATGTCGCGGGAAGAAGAAGAGAAGGGGAAAAGGAGCAAAGCACAACATTTAAAAAAGGGCAAACAGTCGCTGCATTTCTCTTTCCTTGGAAAATCTTCTATACAACCTTTAACTCTCAGGTTAAGTAAAACTCTCCAAAATAATATTGTTTAGAAAAAAAAATAATAATATTTGAAAACTAACTCATTTAATTGTGTTAATTCAAATTTATATTTCTGAAACTTTATAAACTGACATTCAGCCCAATTGTAGTTCTAAATATGTTACCATAGAAAAAAATCTACAGCTGTAGGACTATTGTGCTGTCAAAAATCACAAAAGACTGAAAATGAATGTATTTGTTAATACAGTAAACTGGCATTATTTGATTTTGGATTAAAAAAAAAACCAAAAAAAAAAATCTTACCAGATCTCTTGTTGCTCTCTTCCAGCACAGTGTTGAGGCTGCCCAGAGGGGCCAGCTGCAGAGCGAAGCACAGGGGGTGGATGCTGATGCCAAGCAAAGACACGATGCAGGGGTGGTGCAGGGCACGAAGCATGGATGCCTCCTGACGGAACTCAGAGAAACTCCGACAGGCATCTGCAGATTGGAGGTGCCTCAGCATGGTGTCTGTGGAGAAGAACCAGCAGAGGAGAGAGTTAGGTCAAGGATGGGCAGGAACACTGAAAAATCTCTATCCACAATCCTGACATTTGACATCACCTCAACATCATCATAATATTACTAAATGAAAATGTTAAAACATGTGGTGCAAAACTACTTGAAAATGTGCGTGCATCTTTTCTACTATGTATTTTATGTTTGCTTTGTGTATTGTGTTTTTACTTTGTTGTGATTGTTTTTTTAAAGGTTTTAAAATATATATATATAAATAAAGATTATTATTATAAAACAAAAGATACATTTATGGATATTGATACTTTTAGTGTCTTCTATAGCTCTATGTCTGCTGAATGAATCTGATGAAAAAAGTTTGGACGCACCCCTATGCAAGGTGAACTGAAATGACATTCAACTTGCATTGTTCTACAATGCACGGCTGCTCTCTTGTGGTAACACAATGGCCCATCCAATAATGTGTTCTGGATATCAGATCAGTAAAAGAGTTCCCGCACAAGGATTTAAAATCATTCTATATACAATTTGGCTGCCTTAATTAGGTACAAAATCAAAAGTATAAACTACATAAATTTAAAACTGTTCAAGTTAGTTTAGTTCAAGTTGTTAAGTAATTAGTTAAAAAATAAGTAAAACCAGAGGGCAGTAGTAGCACATCTTCCCACCTTGTCTGTAAATGAAGATATTGTAAACGTAGCTGCTACGGAAGCCACGTCATATAAGTATAAGCTTGAATAATAATGAAAGTGATACCAGTGCTGGAGCTGTGTTTTTTGCCAAACTTCCTGAAGCTAAACATCTTGAGGGCCACAGGCTGAGAGCGGTACATTGCACGCAGGATGGTGGTCCCACTGCCCCCCTGTCCCAGGACACTGCTCTCTTCCTCAGAAAACTCCAGTTCTGAGGTCTGCAAGAACAACCTGACGGGTACACAAGCACACAGCATTTGGATCAGGGATTTTTCATACAATATATTTAATAAACATGGAAATATTTTAGTATATCCTTTTGACAATTTATTTTCCTCTCCTCTCTGCTCTACGTCCCCACAAACGAGACAAATCCTTCATTTATCAATTAAAGGTGTATTATGTAAGTTTTCTGGTGACATCTACGCTACCCATTTGCATCCATAGAGATGTTCTACTATATGGCATTAAGCCTACCTGTCTCCATGGAGACAAGCAAATGATGCCAGGTCAAGTAACAGATCAGGGGCCTCATTTATAAAGCGTGCTTACGCAAAAATCCTTGCGTACACGCTCTCTACGCTAACCGCGGTATTTATGAACGTCGACTAAAGCGTGGCGCTTTGCTTAACTCTATGTCAACTCGGGACCTCCTGTAAGCACTACGCAAAGTTTGGAGACATGGGGAAAAAGCAACACTCATGGAGAGGAGCAGAAGTGAACAGAGTTTGAGGAAGTGTTTGATCAGAAAATCCACGTATATATAAGAATTACCTTAAGATTTGTGCATTTAACTGTTTGGTTTGCCAAAACAGGGAGAAGGGCTGTTTATTCCACTCATTATTCTCCACAATATTATACATTTGAAACTCGTGCACGAGTCTCCCACAGTCCACACCGTGACCATAGACTTCTATAGAACACTGACTGTGACCAACACAGAGGACGAAATAATGACCCGATCTGAGAGAAAACTCTTCCCTCCAACGCAGCAGGAGCCAGGCTTTGATTTAATGAAAACAACTTTAACACTTTTACTTTATTTTACACTGAGTGCAGAGTGGCCTGAGTCTGCGCACGACATGAAGTCTACTGCCCAAACCTGACCCGAACCCAAAATCTTCCCTACATTTTTGTATAATGGGGAACTCTTGCACATGAAAGCTGCTCTCTGACAGTATGAAGAACAGAATAATACCCGTGCCCGTCCCGACCCAGCCCACGCACTCAGAGGTCAGACCCAGACCCAGACCCACATTCACAGGTGAGCAGTTTGGATGTTTCGTGTGGACTTTATTTGGTAGAATAACATCTGTATCTGATGTGTTTCGTGCTAAATCTGTGTCCTCGTATCCTCGTGTCCCTCCCTCGCTCCTTTCCCTCTCCAGGGGAGGGCATCTGAATCTCTCGCACGCGCTCAGAATATGACCATTCAGATCACTACGTGCACGTATCTACGTGTATATGCATATATTTATTTATTAAACCTTGTTTAAGTCTTTGAGGTGATCACGTGGTGCTGCGTGGAGCGTCCCCCTCCCTCTGTCCCACGTGTCTCGGTCAAACCCACTGATTATCGGCTCATGTTTCGGGAAATCTCATTCACCAGTCACTTTACATGCTCCTTTTAAGGTGAGGTGGAGGTGTGGAGAGGGCGTGACGTGACGTGGGTTTACGTGCGCAAATTCTAGATGCAGATGGGATTTATAAAGCAAAGATTGCATGGTTTGGTGGGTTTTCTAAATATGGAGTTTGCGTGGCGCACGCTTCTCATGGCTACTAGGTGTAGGCACTAACTTACCACAACTCCTGTGCAGTTTTTTATAAATGAGGCCCCAGATCTATGGAGAGGACACTTAGCTTGCTGTAAGCATAAGTGTTTTTCGAGGTATTTTAGCAGTCAATTTCTTGTAATTGGATAAATGCAAGATAGACTAATGCAAGATAGATAGACTAAAATAAAATTTGTATTCTTTGGTTTGTTCAAAATGATTACCGTGAAGGAAAGTCGGTCATGAAGAACTCAGGGACCAGCTCCTGCAGGAGGACGGGCTGCTCCGGGTGCTGGGGACAGACAATGCTCTGACTGTCCACAGCGGCTAACACACAGTCCTCCATACTGAAGTAATGTCCCTGTGCATGCTCCTCTGTGCCAGGGGGGCACAGGGGACAGGGGGCATACTGCTCTATCAGGAGGCTGCCGTCGCTCTCAGTGCCAGTCAAAGCTGAGGAACACAGAAAACATTGTGGTCAATGATCAAGCCAAGCAGACAGTGAAACCTTTACCACATGCATTTCAATCATTTATTATTTTTTTTCAGTGCAAAATTATTTATGATTGACTTATTAAACTACTTTGGGCACATAAGCCTTGGTATTTCCAATTGTAAACATTTAAAATGCGTTACCTCTATAGGCCTCATTTGGAATGATATTGATTTGTTTATACTAAACTAGAAAGCAATGAAACAAGGAAGTAGTGAAAACGAAAGCAACTTCATTCTGACAAGTTCAGAGCAAATCTGGCAAAGGCATATGTTTGAGGTCTGGAGTGGAGGAAGACTAAATATAAAGGGTTACTCAACATGTGTGAATGAAATGAATCAAATAGGCAAGTATTTGAAGATGTGGTGAATTCCTCCTGAATTCCTTAAAATACCAGGACTTGAGTTGCTATCAAAATGTTTCTGGATCAGTATTTGTTACCTATACTAAGTGTTTTCACACCTCCACTCAATTTACACCGCAATCTCATTTACATTTCCACACAGACGGTAAGAATGAGGTGTAGCTTTTGGTCTGTGTTGCTATAGTGCAGAGAAAAACTGACCGGGGAACCACTGCTCGATCAGAGAGTTGACGTGATCAGTGATGAAAGCCATGGCAGAGAAGTCCCTGGTCTCAGACTGACAGCTGATCCGGATCCCACCACTCTTCTTCCTCTTCCAGTCCACCTCAGCAGACTCCACACTGAGCAGGTGGTACATGTGATATTAAATTTGGATAGGATTAGGAATGAGTACATCAGAGTGACAGATCATTTTAAATATTTTGGAAAAACAAAGCTGGGAAGGCCAGATTAAAATGGATGAGGGTCAGAATATCTTTTATCTTTTCTGTTTTATGAAAGCATTATAGTTGAAATTAAATAATAGTGTCAGTGGCTTATAGGCCTTTATCAGAACTATTTTAAAACAAACAACATTTTAGGGAATTTTCTCATATATCGCATGATCAATCACAGAATCACAGAACTGTATGAAAAATACTGTCATTTCATCATATCTACTATAAAACCAATGCAGTGCAAAATGTGTTTTGTTTGATTATTTTTTTTTTAGTTTGTTTTTTTGGTTTGAGACAAATCATAATAGCTTGAGGGTGGTACCTGTAGCTACACCAGTTGAGGACCACTGATATGTATGACAATGTTTATACTTCAAAGAGCACTTTAAAGGGATAGTTCAGATTTTTTGACATAAATCTGTATGGCATCCCCGTCATCAGTGTTGTGCATCCACACCGACTTACCCCCGAAAGCGTCCGGTGAGCCGAGATACTGGCCCGTTTTGGTGCTGAGGAAAGTAGTTCAGCAAGTTGTGTGGGGACTGTATACTAAAGCGTTTTTCTTCTCAAAGCAATATTTGTTAAAAAGAGTGGTACATTTGCATCACAAAACATTCGTCGCCAAAAAAGTCAGATCTCATAATCGCTTGGAGCTATTTTCTCTCCGTACGTACCACTGCGCGCGGCCGCCAGGTGACAGCCGCGCACCAATCCATCACTTTCTTCAGTTGTTCGGCAGTGTTTACATGCACAGACCGCCGCCACGCGAGAGAGCTAACGAGAGAGCTAGAGCCATAAGTATATGAGCCTGGTTCACTTTGAACTTTGAGAAAATAGCGCCAAGCGATTATGAGATCTGACTTTTTTGGCGACGATGGTTTTGTGATGCAAATGTATCACTCTTTTGAACACATATTGCTTTGAGAAGAAAAACGCTTTAGTATACAGTCCCCACACAACTTGCTGAACTACTTTCCTCAGCACCAAAACGGGCCAGTATCTCGGCTCACCGGACGCTTTCGGGGGTAAGTCGGTGTGGATGCACAACACTGATGACGGGGATGCCATACAGATTTATGTCAAAAAATCCAAACTATCCCTTTAAACAAGCAGAACTAAACCTGGTCTAGACCAGGACTAAAGCCAAACTAGATTATAACCAAACCAAGAAAGCAGCATAACTGTTATGTCAAATAGATGATGGTGGATGGATGATCATAAACTACTGTAAGATACTACATATACACAGAGTGCCATATTGTACCTGAGATGTCCTCCATGGAAAGTGACGAGCAGTCCCTCCCTCCAATAAACAGTCTGCCTGCGGCGCACTCTGAAGGTGCTGCAGCGGCTCCTCTGTAGGGCCCCTGCAAAACTGTACATGACGGAGCCTCTGCTGCTGCTTTTGGGAGAGTGTCTGTGGGGCTCAAACGACTGCACAAACACAACAGCACAACATGGTACATTATGCTTTTGTAGAAAATGTGTAGGCATGTGTTTTAATAGGTTGGACTCATGGTTCAAGAATTCTCAGTCATAAATTCAGTTCATAGATTCAAAAGGTAGGTGTCTTCACTACTGACTGAATCACGGTCTCCATGGACATGCTTTGATGAGATGATTACTTTGCCTGGAATGTTCTACAGTATGGCATTAAACTCAAACGTACAGGTCCGATCTGTGGAGAAGTGAGCCCACTTATAGTAAAAAGACAATTCAGCGATACAATTTAGCAAATTAATAAATGCAAGACAGATATGTTTATGCCATATTATGGAAGATTCTAGGAAGAGCAATATCAGCCTTATGTTCCCTCATCACAAACACAACTTAAGAGGTTTTATATGTCATCCACGCATGTTTGCTACTGTTGGAATCTCTCCTGGACTATTCAAACCTTCCTTACAGTTAGCAGTATGATTCTGGGTGATAGTAGCTCAGTTGGTAGAGCATTTGTCCACTAATCCATAGTTTTTCATAAGACCCAAAAATCATAAATATACACCATAATCCATTTCCCAAACTCTGTAACTGAACTGTCTGAAAGGCAATATCTAACAAAGTGTACTAGCCTTCACTTCAGCTCAGTTTAACATTGTTTTTACTAACAAATGAGACTTTAATATTGTAAAATGCTGGTGATCATCATATCCAATTTAGTACACATGTAAATTTGCCTTGTGAGGACAGCTCTCTACCTGCAGGTCCATCTCCGTCAGGCTGATCAACATCCGAGCAATAAACCTCTCCCAGAAACCCGCGGGGACGAAGCTCATCTTGAAGAGGCGCTGGAGCGTGTTGGTGGAGGCCTGCTGGAGGGTGTGGATGTCCAAAGCGGGTTTTGGCGGGAGCAGGTGGGGTAACAGGTACCTGAATAACAGCGTGGGAGAAGAGCCATGAAAAAATCTGATTCGCTCTTCATGGGCCAGTCATACAACGTAAAGATTCCTGATTCTATATTACTGATACTTTACTAAAGTCCCTCATATTAAAGTCTAGTATCTTACTGGGCCTTGTACTTCTATATGCTGAAACACCTCTGGTTGTTTTGATCATTCTGTGGCCTTCATGAATTTTTAAGTTAAGTTAATGTGCAGTTTTAAGGGAATAACAGTATTTTTTAAGCTTTAAGATGAACATTTTATAATACAGAGTTTTTTTTTTACTTTAAATTTTGTACAATTTATTTCACTCACTCATTATTAATACTACATTAATATACTATAAAAACTGTAGAAAAAGATGAATAGCAGTAATGCATTACCCATTTTTGGCAACGGGAAGTGCAATCTCAAATTTGGCCAAAAATTGAAAATATTGTTCCTCTGTCTGCTGAGTGAAGCCCGTTCCCACGAGCAGCTCCTACAAACAAGAAAATGAATGAATTACTCATTTTCACTGGCAGATGAGAAAATGCTTATACAGAAATTAAAGGGCCTATTTCACGCTGTTCTCTGATCTACGTTATGACGTTGTTTCCTCATTAAAAACATAGCTGGAGTTGTGTTTTGATTCATTCACACAAACCCTGCATATTTAGGCTGGGTTCTTCTCTCAGACTGAAAACACTGTTGCATCTTGTGATGTCATGTGGATGTGTACTCCACTGTGTTTTTAGACTGTATACACCTTCACTAGAATCATTTAGAATTGCCAAAATCTACTGAACTAAAGGTTAAAAGTAGTTGTTAACTTGAAAAATGTTGCTTAACGACACCACAAGGCAGAACAGAGATTTTGAGCTTTAGAGATGTACAGATTAATGATGCAGGATTACGTGTGTGAATGAAATAAGCGACAACTCCAGGTATGGTTTTGATGACATAACAGCTAGGGGGTGGCACGGTTCGGTTCGTATTGCGGTTTAAGGTCACGGTTTTCAGTTCAGTACGGTTCTTGTTGTCATTTTTTTCTTTTTAATCTTTAATCTCCAGAAATATACTTTATCATATGTTATCTTAATTATCCACAATTTAGGATACAGCATTTAAAAAGTAATAAAATTATAGTTAGTAATGTAATCATGCACAAACTGAATATGACTTGACTTTAAGCACATTATTATTGGACATAGGCAGCTGTTGTGCTTCAGTGAAAAAATGTTACTGCCTTCCTAACCCTCCTCAGGAGTCGGGATACTTGGTTTAGTGAGATTGCGCTCTTGACTGCAAGGTTAAGGGCCTAGCTCCACTGCATGTGTCACCGTTTACTTGCATAACCTCACAAAACCACAGCCACGTGTCAACGCAAAGGCGACTCCACCGGCAGCTGCAGCAGGACATACACGCGCAGCACCGGCTCTGTGTTTGTCAATGGGAAAAACGATCGAACTTGACTGGGCGCATTTAGCCACTTGTATCAGGTCCACAGTGAAACTAACAGCTGAACAGACTTGTATTTACCTTCTGTACAGGCTGACCAGGGCAAACGCGAGGATTTCAAAAGTAAATTTTAAAGCACTCATTAACAGTCTTTCTGGACCTGGGCTCTTTCACACAACACAGATCTGCCCCAGGAGCACATTGTGCTGATGGTGAACACACAAATACAACAATAGATGCTCTCTGTGTATTTTGATGGGGATACGTGCCTACGCTCACGTAGAGCGTCAAAAAATAGAATGGATCCTATTTTCTGAAATCTACGTGCGCAGGACGTGCTGCTCCATATGCGCGTCTAGCGCATACAATGGAGCCGCCCTCATTCACTTTCCATGCAGTTGCAGTTTTTCGCTCGCGTAGGGCGAAATACGCATGCCAGGCCCTTAGGACCTGGCTCCACTGCATGGCTAAATGCGCCCAGTCAAGTTTGACATTGACAAACACAAAGCCAGTGCTGCATGTGTACGTCCTGCTGCAGCTGCCGGTGGAGCTGCCTTTGCGTTGAGGCGAGGCTGTGGTTTAGCGAGGTAACGACACGAGTGCATCCACCATCTCTGGCGCACAGCACCCACCCTCCACACCTCTTCTTTTGAGCCAAAGCGACACAGGTCACATACAGGCACGAGGCTACAATGCGCAAGCCAGGAACCGTGGAGACCGTGCGGTACGCACACGTCCCAAAGCATGACAAGCAAACCAAATAGGTCGGGGGTTTTTTATGAACCGTGCCACCCCTAGTAACAGCATTAAAACATGACTTAAAGCTCACAAGAGTCAATTCTGCATAATATAATAGGATCTTTAAAACCAAACTTTTGTTATTAACCTAAATAATACCAATAGGATTAGCCGCACATACCCGCAGGCTCTCCGTGCTGATCACTCCGTTCCTGATGACAGTGCGTGTAGACCTGAGATCCAGAATGCGTTGCAGACACTCGGACAGCCACAGCGGACACAGGAAGTACAGGGTGCACAGGCCGTGGCTGGTGTCCGGAAAGTGCAGCAAGGTCCCAGTATCTATCAGGAAACCGATGGCTGCAACCCACAACACACCAGCGAGCATTCAATCAAGTGTACTATGAATGCAACAGAATTATGTAAATATCTATTAAATACCCCCGCAGTACTACAATGTATTAATACTGTCAAAAAAGTATACCCAAATAATTTTGAAACTAGGTATTGATTTGACTCAGAGTTATCACTGAAAGTAAAAAAAAGTATTCTTTGTTGAATATTGTATTATATTGGACCTTAAGATGGAAATAATTAAGAAACTCAGAGTTGTATGTAGCTCTAAAACATTCATGTCTATAGTTTATTAAGCATGTGAGTTTCTTTTTTCTTGAAATCCGGTTAGAACTTGTGGTTTTATGACAAAATTTTCACTTCAGTGTGGGTGGGATAGCAGTATTAGAATAAAATATTATTACTGTCATATTTTAAAAGAATTTGTCATATTTTAAAATATTTTTATTTAATAGTAAAGTTAGTGAAGTTATTAGTAACAGTAACTGCTTCTTCTTCTATTATATGTTTTTTGGCAGACTAAAAACAGTCACTTTTTTGAGTTAACTGAACTGAAACCGAGCAAACGCCTGTTAGTTCCCTCTTCTTCTTAGTGTACATCTGCAGCAGACTGATGCATTAGGGTAAAGTTTATATATTTTTAACACCCACAGAGACCTTCCTATTTTGCAGCATCAATTTAACATTACAATTAAATAGTCTATTTAAAAACATTGACTAGTGAAAAAAGGAAGTGAAGTTTTGTTTCCTCTTCATTTGCTCCCGTTTACAGTGGACTATTCAAGAAATTCTCACTCATTCTGTAGTAGGTTTAGTCATGCATGTTATATGCATGTCCTTTTGGCTTTAAAACTCATATCTCAAGACTGCTATTTTCTGTACCAAGTGTTTGTTCAGAAATTGGTGAAGTAGCATTTCAACTGTATGCTAATTTATTTTTTAAAACGTGAAAAAGAGCCCTCAATAGGACTTTCCTGGTTAAATAGAGGTAAAAAAAAAATAAATCACTGTGAAAATAACAATCATATTTCCTCATGTACAAAAATTCTTGAAGAGGTCAAAACATTGAAGACAGCAAAAATCTGTTGAAGCAACTTAGGCCAGACTTAAAGTAACTAAAACCATGCTGTACCAGTCTGGAGGTCCTCATAGTCGTGCAGGTCACTGTCTGGGCTCTGCTGGACCAGGCTCTCCAGTTGAGTGTCTGTGAGATACTGCACCTGCCCTTCTGACCTCCTCCTGACCTTCTCCAGGATCACAGCCTCCTGCAGCTTTAGGTAGCTCTGTGGGATCTACAGAAACACCATCACATAAAATGTAAAGAGAAGAAATGAAGATGAAGACCAGTTGTCGTATATTGTAACCCTTCGTGAAATTTACTGTATCATTCTTTGTCTCTGTTTATAGATAAAAATGCTATTGTTATATTTGCACATGACTAATTGTTAAGAAAATATTTACTTTTAACTTAATTTGTACTTTTTGGACACACAAAAGTTTCTTCACTACTGTAGTATTAATTCACTCTGCACAGTGCACACATTAAAGTGGCTCTAGCAAATTTTTCAGGAAAATTTGTTATGTCCCAGTACCAATAATATATATATATATATATATATATATATATATATATATATATATATATATATATATATATATATATATATATATATATATATGTGTGTATGTGTGTGTGTGTGTGTGTGTGTGTGTGTGTGTGTGTGTATATATATACACACACACACACACACACACACACACACATATATATATATATATATATATATATATATATATATATATATATATATATTTTATATATAGTGCAACACTATCAAGCAGAACAGACAGAGCTCTGTAACTGCATGTATGGTGAACATGCTGAGCTCACCAGTCGTCCAATGAGCTTATACCCCCCACACGGGCTGATGTCCTTCATGGAGACTGCCACATGGAACAACAGCTTCCTCAGGTCATCCACTCCCTCCAGAGTCTTACAGGACACCTCACTGTGGAGAACAGTACAACCATCTTTCACTGTTCAGTAGATTTTGCAATGACATGTAATTAGTGTTTTGAATGTAGATTTTGTGCATCCTAAAGAAGTCACTGAGCCTTACCATTTATGAAGTGACTGAAATATGACAGGCCATTGTATACAGATGAAATAAATATGACATAATTTGGGTTTGATTGTGAAAAATCATGTTACCATACTCCAAATTCGTTTAACTTCAAATATGTGACAGACTTTAGATAGTAGGTCATTGTGGGATAAATGTTCAAAATGACTCTTGTGCAGCCAGAAGAGTATAAATGAGCCTTCACACCTCTGATACTTACTGGATGTTTTTGCAGGTGATGTCAGGGAATCCTGTGGCCCTAGCCCCAGAGGGAGACCTGCACAGAGCCAGCACATAGGCCCTGAGCGTGGCCATCCTCTCTGTGCGGAAACGTGCGTCGATCATGTCCAGGTGTGTCCCCACCACCACCACCGCCGAGTTTGGAGCACGAGCCTGAGGTCACACATCAGAGAGTAGGAACTGATATTCTGAAGTATTTACACCCCTGTCTGGTTATAAGTATGCACAAGCACATAAATGTACAAAGGAACATGAAGGTGCAAGAACTTGTGAGAGAGGAATGACGCAAAGCACAGCTAGAGTTAAAGCTTAAAATAGTCTGCAGTCTTCGTTTAACAATGACTGCAAACTGTCAATGTGTCCTTGGGCAAGACACTTTAGTCACTTTGATTAGGCCTACCATTATAATAACTATATTGATATTGTTCAGCTGGAAGAATATATTTTGCAGAGTATGTTCTGTGACTAATTATTGCTTCATTTTACCATTTAAAGGTTGCAGGTCATGCCTTTAAGGACTTTAGTTATTGTTTATCACAGTATTTCAACCTGGAGAGCCTCAGACAGACACAAAGAGAAAGTATTAGTAGTTTCATTGACTGGGTTAGCTCAGACCTCAGCAGAAGACATTGTGGTGTATGTGCAGTGAGGCGATGAAGGTTGAGGAGCAGTGAGGTAGATGGGAGCGAAGTTAGATCTTCTAGAATTTACTCTAGCTCCATTTGTCTGTAGCAATATATCATGGTTCAATATATGATGTTATGACAGGCTTAAATGCGGCATGTGAGGGATTGGTGGTGATTGGTGGGACATAGGCACAGATTAGCAGTCCTCCTGATTCCCTTAGTCAGATCAACTGTTATTGTATGGAGCTTCAGCAACACAAACATTATTTCTCCCTTTGCTTGCTGTTGTGTAGAAGTAAGCAGAAAAAGTGTAATCACATTGTCATCTTTCTTACCCCTTATTATTTAATTTAAGACTATAGTGAGAAAGCCAGAGGTGAAAATGAGATGAAGAGAGAAGTGTGCTTTTACCTCTATGCTGAGCAGCCATGTTTGCAGATTGGCCACAGCCTCCTCCCCCAGAGCCAGGTTCCACACCACCAGGTACAGGGCTTTGTTGGTGAAGAAGCAGTGGTTTACAGTGGACATGCTGGTCTTCCCTCCGATGTCCCACACATAAAACTCCACATAGTCTTTCTGCCAACAACAGCAAATGTCAGTAATGCAAACACAAAACATCCTTTTCAATCTCTATAGGCTTTGATATGTTAAAAGAAGTCCATTCATAACATAACATAACATAACATAACAAAACAAACATAACATACATACTTCTAGCTGTTAGTTTCAGTGTAGTTAATTCCCTTTAGAAAAAATATTTAAAAAGGTGCGGTACCTGATCTTTACTCTTAAAAACAGGATTATTTTTTTATTGTCTGCAATTATTCCTCACTTTAACTGATTTCTAGCATCCTAATTATACTTCACAGTGAGGTAATAAGTGTTTTTCACAACTTTGAGAGGCCAGAATAGAGCCATCATTAACTACAACTAACCTGCTAAGAGTGCACTAACATAATTTCCTGGTTCACTAATGTTAAGACCTGCTATAATTAGAGGCAGACAACAAATTTTACTTGATTACAAAATTAAATCAAGTACAGTGTCAGTCCTTTACCAGAGCTACCAGACTAAAGGTTTTACAAGTAAACACAGATAAACTAACTTGATCAATGACAGTTATTATTTAAAAGCATTTGTCAAGGAATGTCACCAACAATAAAACAATAAAACCAACAAAAACTGGCCAGTTGCCAACATCAAGTAACATTACACTTGTGAAATGACAGAAAAGAAAACTTTTTGCCCTGTGACTTTTGTGTGCACTGACATTGCCCTTGCCTGCGCTGGGTCTGTCCAAGTGCCAAGACCAGGTGTCGATGCCACAAGGGGGAGAGCTCTGCTGGGAGACCCGTCCGGTCTGCAGGGCCTCCAGCAGGGTGGACTTGCCCTGCCGCGGGGGTCCGATCACTACCATCTTCAGCAGGTGACAGGGCTCAGCCTTACGCAGATGGGCTCTCAGGAAGGCCAGAACTGATAGTGTACCTGACAGAGAACATAGTATTATTGTTGTTGATTTTTATGAATTAGAAAAAAAAAAACACAATACAAAAACAACAAGTATGCAAACAGCCTTTCTTCCTGATTCATGGACAATAAATATGGATTAAAATTACTGCACAGAGTGGTCACATATTGACCCTTACCCGAACAGGGACAAGACACATTTAGTGCTCACTAGTACAGACACTTAATTTGTGTGAACGTGTTTCTTTCACTCCTCCTGATAAGACGATGTTTAAGTAAAATATTCTTGTTGCCATATTGGCGCAGTAATGAATAACTGTCTCATAGATGTACCTTCTCTGAGGACATTCAGAGGGACATTGGTGATGTTGAGGTTTTCGAGGTCCAGCTGCCACAGGTTGGACAGTTGCCCTAGTTCCACTGGCAGCTCCTTGATTCCTGGGTTACTGAAAATACAAAGTAGCAAAGTACTGTAAGTAAAGACCCCAATATAATCTTCATGGAATAAAACAAATGATTTCTAAATTACCTTTTGGCATTTGTATTTCAATCATACATTGTTATTCACAATTTCACATCTTATTTTTACAAAAAACAAGTTGTCATCAGTGAGCGTAATCTATTAGCATATATACAACTTGCTCTCCCAGTTAAGTGTGGAAAGAATACTTATACTCATAATTATCTCATACTTATCATGTTTCCTGTTATGTTTCTGAAGTTGTTACTCACTTGGAGAGGTAGAGCTCAGTAAGGCTGTTCAGACCACACACAGATGGTGGGACTGCCTCCAGCTGGTTGTCATTTAAGTGCAGCGCCTCCAGACAGTCCCGGAGCACAGCGGGAAAGCTCACTGAAGGCACTGCTACACACACAGGTTCAACACACGCATATTTAAGCAATGAAGCATTTAGAGACTTGGTCAAATGAAATAAAAATACTTGGGTTGAGTCATCACCATGGTTCAGCCTACAGCACCATCCACATTGTAATTTGTGAAGATGATACCACTCACTTTAGTGGAAACATGCTCCAGATCAATGTGTGTGTGTGTCAGTTTTTCCAAACTATAACCTACCAGTCTCAGGTTCTCTTTTGGTCCATGTGGAGAGGAATCCCAGTCTTTTGGATTTGGGCACATCGTCACTTCTGAAAGTTCAAAACAGTGACAGTGTTACTGTAGGTTTAATGTCATATTACTACAATGTTATTTGCACCATATTTGCACTTTTTAAGCATATTGGCTTTCGGTCTTAAATTTCCAGCCTAGGCCGATATTTTGTTTTGGCCAACCTGCTACCTAAAGATTATGCATAAAGCTTTATTTGAACACTTTACTGGGAAGAAAAAACAGCACAAAATGTGACTAGATTCTCAGCTGTGGGTGAGTTTTTATTAAATGTAAATGATATGATTTGGGGAAAATAATCAGCCCTACATATCGGTCCAAAATACTGACAGAGCTCATGAGTTTCTCTGAATTCTAAACAATCGGCATCGACCATGAAACAAATATCGGTTGATCTCCAAGTAATTATAATTTCATATTATTGTTATATTACTGTCATATTTTTGTCAGGTTACTGTAGTATTTCTATCATGTTACTGTAATATTTCGGTCACATTACTGTAGTATTTCTGTCACATTATTGCAGTATTTCTATCATGTTACTGTAGCAATTCTGTCACATTACTGTAATATAATGAGGAAATGTGGTTTACACATACTTCCCAAGTAGATTATGGGACAGGTCAAGTGTCCTAAGCTGGGTGCATTTCCACTCGATGGAGGTAGGCAGAGAAGTCAGCTGATTCCCACGTAGCCGCAGGCACACCAGGGCCTGATGTACAAAGAGGAAACTTTCTCAACTTAGCATTAAACAGATAAAACAGGCCTTATACAACTAGACTTTTCTGAGCTCCCTGTCTTGGTCTTGCTCCCTTTTCAAAGCACGCCCTGGGGAGGAGCTTGGGAGACTCTGACAGAAAGCATTTCTTTAGTTCAGGCAAACAACAAGCTACTTGTGAAGGACAAAACTGTTGATTGTAAGTATATTAGTCAATGCTTAACCCCTCTTTACACGCCTCCTGCCCGCTTTCAACCTGTAAACCTGCACCTGGGAGTGGCTTTTGAACTAAACTAAATTTTTCTGCAGGTATCAGGAAAGTACCCTGAGTTCAGGAAATAATTTTCTTTAACTGCGTCTAATGTTTCCTTATTAGGCAGTAACTAGAATGAACAAAAAATAATAATAATAGTAAGTTGTCACCTCCAGTTCAAACAGATAGCTGGGCAGCTCTGTGAGTTTGTTGTTGCAGAAGTCCATCTCTTGCAGATGTTTTCTCCACTGGACTGAGATCATTTCTGGAAGACTCTCAAGCATATTACCAGAGGCTCTGCACTGCTTCTGTAAAAATAAAATCATACATGTCTTTTATTTGCTTATCGTCTCATGTAAGCAATAAGTCGTGTTTATGTAGGGTCAAATGTAGAAATGGATGGTTTATATACTGTACTTTTTGGTGGGATTGTATTTGCTTCTACTAAATTGTAAATCAGTTTTTCTATGGTGCATGATGGTCAGTCTCCTTGGATGTATTAGGTTAGATACAGAGGTGGTGAATGTTCTGATACATTTACTCAATTACATCAACCCGAGTAAATCTGAGTTATACTAGTATGGTACATTTTAAAGAGGGGGTATTTTACTTCTATGGGATATTAAATGCTAAGACATAACATATTTAGATCACCATGTTACTTTTTATGAAAATGCTATAATTACCAAAAACAACATATGAGCATGTTTTATAAGTTTCACTTTAGTTTTTGATGATTCGAGTCTCCCCTCTCTTTGCTCCCCAGATTAAGTCACTCCCCCTTTAGGGCACTATCACAACACGATCAGCATGCATCCTGCTAATAAACTACTGCACGTCGCATCAGGTTTGTCAGGTTTCAGTGTACAGCTTGTAATATGCTTTTGTATATTCTTGGAAATTTGTCATGTGGGGTCAAGTTTGACATAGGCTTGAGGGCTGAGCATTACTCAAAGTCTTACAGCTAACCAGAAGGAGGGATCGAATAGGGAAGAAATGCTAAAAATACAGACATGCATGGATGATATCTAACACTTGTTTTAAAAGGCATGTTTTTCTTAGGGAACATGGTAGAAAGCTAAAAAAAAAAGGTTTACAGTATTCTTACTGGAGTAAACTTCTTTGTTAATACTGC
This sequence comes from Boleophthalmus pectinirostris, assembly GCF_026225935.1. Classification (NCBI taxonomy): domain Eukaryota; kingdom Metazoa; phylum Chordata; class Actinopteri; order Gobiiformes; family Gobiidae; genus Boleophthalmus; species Boleophthalmus pectinirostris. Next base: position 9,750,079 of record NW_026571140.1, read on the forward strand.
AGTACCATATTACTTAACTTGGACAACCTAGATAAACCCAAAGCAATCATATTAAATAAAAATAAATGCAATAAAGCAACAGGACTACTAATGAAAAGAAGCTCAAAACAGCTAACCTGGGCACAGTTACATTGTTTGACTGATGTGATGAACCCTTTTCAAACCCTTTTCCAATGAAAATATAATAAATAATAAACTAAATTACAAAGGCCTAGTCATTAATAGAAATTCTTGTGGTTCACCATTGTAAATTTTTCTTTTGAATTATTCTTAGCAACACAGAAAACAATGTAAAACATTCTAAAATCTGCAAACAACCAATCAGACGTCAGCAAGTGGAATGCTGATCATCAAGTTTCATCCAAAGATTTTTTTTTGTTCACTTCAAAATATATATACTGAGCTCTTACAAGTGGACATCCCCATGGCTCCGGCAGCTCCTTCAGCCTGTTGTTGCTTGCATTGAGGGTTCTCAGGAATTTCAGGCAGTACATGATGTTTGCAGGCAGACAGCTTAGGCAATTGTCTGACACGTCCAGCTCCTCCAATCGCCTCAAACCGATCCAGTTCAAATCTGATAAACATGAAGAAAGCATTTTTTTTTTTTTTATCTACAGTGCAACTTGTACAAAACAACACAACAGAGTAGACTAGGGCAAAGACTTAACTATCCTCCTTTGGGGATATACTTCAATTAAGCTTTATTTTTATTTTGAAATCAGTAAAGATTTTTTTTACTTAAACAATTACAAAATGTATGCATTTTGTTTGTATAATTAACATTATTTTATAGCTTATAGTATTTATTTATTTTTTATTCATAAATGTAGCCAACCCAATTCAAAAGAATACATGATAAGCAATTACTTCAAGGGGACCCCAGTTCTAAAGACATATAGGCCTACATTGAATTTTGTGTATTTTGTATTGTCCAAGAAACCAACAATTTTATCAACCAAAGTACCATGGTCCAGTTGGAAGAGCACAGACAGCTGGTTCTTGGACGCCCACAGCCTCTGCAGGTGTGTGAGATGGAGCAGTCCACAGGGAAGAGAAGTCAGCTGGTTCTGAGACAGGTTGATCTCTCGCAAACTGCAATAACAATTTATACATTGTGTTTGATGAACTGTGGTGAACACTGCCAAAATGTTATGGTATATAAATTGTTTAGGATGGTGTTCAATTACTGCATGCATTAATTAGGAAAAATAATGGACAAATAAAGGTGCACTATGTAACTTCTCCAAGAACATGCTCTGGATTTTTCTGGCATTAAATTTATGTATCTCCATGGAGACAAGCAAGTGACACCACCAGGCCAAGTTCCAGGTATGATCTGTGGAGAGGTGACCCTGCTAACACTAAGGAGGCATATTTTTCAGTGTATTTTGGAGTCATAAAAATCTGTAACTGAATAAATGCAGGATAGATATATTTAATGGCCATACTTTGAAACACTCCTTCAAGCTTTAAGAAGGTGGCAGATCCTTCACCAGAAAAGTTACATAGTGGTTTGGACATGCTAGAGGTGTAGCTTGTACCTTGTGCAAAGAACCTCATGTGAACTGAGCACCAGTGGCAACTCATACAAGAGGTTATTCTGGAGGTCAAGGTTCTGCAGGTGCACAAGGCCCCAAGGCACTACTGAGGGCAGGCCTGTAAGCTGATTGGACGACAGCTCGAGGTGAGTGATTCGTGATGAGAGGTCCATGAACCAGGTGAGTTCTAACCAGGGCAGCTGCAACCCGCTCCAACTCACACAGACACTCTGAAAACATGGAAACACAGCATCATTTTGACTTTTTATTATCACATTATGTTTTTATCTAGCATTTTTAACATTATATTTAGGGGAGAAAAAGCCAATGCAACATTTTTAAGCCATTATGTATCATCTGAGGTTCACACCCTTCAAAAGCAGACAAGGCAAGATTACTCAAACATGCATGTATCACTCCAAATACTATGCTAATGTTGTGAGAGACCATAACATAGCTGATGTAAGTCACTTCCTCTTTTGTTTTGCACTAACCTGATCTCCATCCACGTGGTTGCTCCCCGAGACCCTCTGTCGGAGCAGGTGTGTGCAGAAGCTCGGGTGGTCAATCAGGACGTATGATGAGAAGCCTGTTCCGTTCTGAATTAAGAAGCTTGCAATCTCCATGTGACCTGCAATGAAAACAAATGTCTGCATATACTGGTGTATGAATATGTGTGTGAATGGGTGAGTGGGCTACTTGATATAAAGGTTCAAATCCGCCAAAATGCCATTATAGTGAGGACTGGACTCACAGTTGATTTTGGTGAAGTACAATGCAATCACCTCTTCCACTCCAACAGCTATATGACAGCTCCATTACTTTACTTTACATCACTTTATTACTTTACTTATGAGCTTTTATTACTTTATTTCTATTTACTTGTACATATGCATTTATATATTTATGCCTTATGTTTTTTTGGGGTTTTTTTTCAAAGCAAGATGCAAAATTCCTATGATCAGAACAGTGCACTCTACCCAACACATTTACGTACCAGCCGTAGCAGCAGCATATAGGGGCAGCTCTGTGATTTGCGTGAACTCCTGGCTGTAGATATCATGGTCATTGACATCTATGTTGTATAGTTCCACAAGCATCTTCAGCAGGTCCAAGTGTCCTTTCTGACAAGCTATGGTCAGCAGAGAGCGCAACAGCAGCTCCTTCTTAGCAGCATAACCTGAAATAACAGCAACAGAATCACAAAACATCGTGACAGCCTGCCCACACCAAAATCTTACTAAATCTGTGCATCAACTGGAATAAAAAACAGTAAATTAAGCCTCCATTTTGAACCGTTTGTTGTGCTGGTTCGCTACATTCTAGTGATGTTTTCGCATTTGTAAAAGTTTGTAAATGTAACATTTTTCCTGATACACAGTAATAATCTTTGTCTCATCTTGAGACTTACAACCTACAATTTCTTAGCTGGGACTTATTTCTTCCAGTCAGTAATCTTACATTGCAAACAACAAGCTTTAAACATAAAATGTAAAGATATACATTTACTCGGAATGATTGAGGGATAATTTTTGGGCTTTGAACTAATGTGCTCCGTTTTGTAATTGTGACAGCCCATTTCTGAATTCTGAGGGTTTTTATAAGTCCAAGTCAGTGATGCAATTTGTGAAAGACATTTTAATATATTTCAAAATTTCATGTTGAAGTAGTTGGGCCCAGTCAGGCAGAAGTATACAGCAAGGCCAAAAATTCAAGTTAATGCATCTGATATAAAAATGTATTTAACAGATACATATGTACTCTAGTTTATGAAACTGTTTACCTTTTTTCTGTACCATTTTTGGTTCTAAAGTTATATATGTTTTAAACAGATCATGTATGCAACATAGAACAATTTTTTTTCCCCAAATTTCAAAGACCTGCAAATCATGTAAATAAATTTATGTATTTCATCATATCTTGTGTTATTCCATCTTTGAACTGTTGATGAAGGTACATGATTTAAAAAAAAAAAAGTATTTAAAATTATAAAAAATTTGCTTGGAAGGACTGACATATTTTATAGAAATAGTTACCTTTCATTTTGAAGTAATATTAAAGTATTCGGAAGAAAAAAGCTGACAAATTATGCAAAAACCTTCTACTTGTTTGCACAATTTTCCCTCCGTTATCATGACCTTTCTTAATAAAAAATCTCATTACTCAAAAAGTAAGAGGTTTTTCAACCTAATCTTGTACCATATGGTAGAAAACTATATGAAGCAAATATTCAAACCAGTTTGTTAAGGATATGTAAGTGAGAACCGCTAGTTATCACTGTTTGTATTTATTGCCCAAAAAGTGCTGCATATTTCATTCCCTCTGTAACCGACATGAGTTTTTAAATTTTTTGTCAACAACTTGAAAGAATATCACAGGTTTAACTTTACCCTGTTGGAGTGTTAACTCTTTCCTTCATTCTAATACCTTACTTATTTCAATAGTCCCTCTAGTTTCTGAATAAGAGCTATTTGAATGTAAAAAATCTGCCCGTTTCCCTCTGTTACCGCTTGACCTGACCCACTTTAAAACAATGTAGATTGGACAAGGAGTGTCTTACTTTGGGGCAGAGAGTCGAGCAGCAGCCTGACCAGCCCCATATGTCCATGGCGCCCTGCGACCAGAGCAGGGTGGTCGTCTGTGGAATCCACAGGGACTGAGACATGGGCCTCCTTCAGCAAGTACCGGGCGCTTTCATGGTCCTCATGCTCCACAGCAAGACACAGCAGATCCACCTGCACATTATCAAACAGCGTGAGATGGATGGACAGGTTGAAAGAAAAATCCCAGTCTATATTAATACTAGAATCTAAAGTGAACTCATTTGAGCAGGTACCATATGATAATGAAATGAATGAGGAGCATGTTTTATTTTGAAATTTTAGCCCCACCCACTTCCCCACCTAATCCTTTCTGCCTCTGCGATATTGCACCATGACACAGGAGCAACTGCCCTTGCTCTTATAGTAAATCCTCACAGTTAAATTTAGCTTTAACTTTTCTACCTTTAAGGTGGAAAGCATTTCACAACAAGGAACCACTCACCCATTCACACACACATACATACATACATCTGTTTAAATGCATTCATCTGTGTGAGCTGGAATCGCACCGCTAAACTGTGTGTCATCAGTGGACCTGACTGCTCAACCAATGCTGAGAGCAGGATTCGAACCACCAACCTCTGGATCAGCTCTACCAACTTAGCTACTGCTGCTCTTACAAGAGTTCTGCCTACTGTTTGTTTTATTGCCACTTTGAAAATTCACCAGTGTCCAGCATAGAGTCAGGCAGTTGGTTTCCCAAGATTCTTTGCAACAATGTGCCTGACTAGACAAAAGGGTGACCCTGTCTGCAGCTTCTGTATTAGTTATTACTTTAGAAAATACTGTGTAAACTCTATATATTATATTTTACAGTAAAGAGCATTTATCTTATCAAGAATAAATTAAAATCAGGTACAGGTCCTTTAAAATTACGCTGTTATTGTGTAAAATAATTATAATAATATGGAGATGGAAAAAGATACACGAGGCAGTAAAATGCACATTAAAATCATATGGTTAGATATACTGAGCCCATGTAATGAGTGTGTCTGCTCTGTTAATGTCTGTAACATGACCCTCTTCTATTCAGCAGGCTAAAGTGACAAAAGCAGATACTGATGATGTGCAGTGGTGCATTGTGAAAGTAAATTCTCAAAGGACCCCATATGAGCTAAAACAGGAAGAACAAGAAAAAGCATTACATGGCTATTCAGTCATATAAAGAGGGCTAGTATTATCAACTTTGCATTATTTATAAACGGAAATAATGTGTACACCAAAGGATTTCAGTTATGAAAAAATACATGAATAACTGGTTTGAGTCACTGATACTTCTTACAACACAGAGGCATGTAGGATGCCCAAAATGTGACCTCTTTTTCTTTGTTTAAGTGAATTTAACACTTTTCTTATTCTAGCAAAATGGGGTTGGTACTCTTATAGCTCAGTTGGTATCGCTGAGAGTGTGTTCACAATTATCCTTGTTGGGTCCTTGTTTAGACCCAGCCTAGTCCAAAGGGCATGCTTGATTTGGTCCTGTTCTAGTCCTGGTTTAGTCTTGATCTATTTCAGAACTGATTCAAAATTTAGACCCAGTTTAGTTTTCATTTTGATGTGATCTATGTGAAGACACCCTGAAAAAAAGGACAGATTTAGACTTTTCCTTAATGGTTTTTGAATGAATAAAATTTCTCCCAGAACAAGTACAAGACAGCATTATATTATTAAACAAATAATACATAATAATTTTTTTTGAAAATGTGTTCTCAAATCGGTATTGAAAGATGAGCTTTTTACTAATTCTCCTCATTTGACATTTTAGTCCATAGCATATAAATGGACACAGCTAAGACGCTAGCTGCTTCGGACGCTGGCTCCCATTGACAAATATATAAGTCAATAGGATATTGTCAATACTGTCACCCCTCTCTCTGTAATAGTGAGCATCATCATTTCAGTCTTAAAAAGTTTGTATTAACCCGCTCTACATGATTCAGATGTTTTTATTTTGCAATTTTGTCAAAATTTTGTAAATAAGTTCCTATTCCTAAGCCTGGCTCCAAATTCACCCCTGTAACAACCAGCATCATGAACTTCATTTGACTGGAGCTCAACGCTTCATGTTTTGCTGAACTAGTTGATTAATGTTATTAAAGTTAGTGATTGTCTGTGTTGTAAATTACACTATTAGACCATTTTAACCCTCTGTTACACAATGATATATCTAACTGCCCTTACCCCATCAATGCGAGGCTCTCCTGCACTGCACTCCTGACAGCAGGCCTGCTGGACCAACTCCTGGGCCTCTTCCCGTTCTCCGGACTCGTATGTGGAGCGGATCTTCTCTAATGTGACAGAGGCAACCAGTGTGGACCCGTGCTCCGGCTCTGAGGCAGGAGGGGGTTCCTTGTCCTCCCCTGGACCTGCAGTACATTCACTACATGTGAATATCACTACATACATTTATTTAGTCAAGATTTATGCAGGCTCCTGGCTCTGATACGACACAATTCGTTCTTTGCAAAATTGTTTGTTTAACAGCCATTTTGGAGGAGTATTTTCTCTAATCTAGACTTGGAAGTTTTATTTTAAGTTATTAAGGTAAATTATGCTTTTGCTTTGAAACAAAAAATGAAGCCTGAAGCAGGACAGTGGCCTGTAGAGAAATACAATCAGAACTGATGCCTCAAATCATGTTGACATCAAACACCTGGTCTGTCAGACAGCTGTTTATGTGTCTTAATAAGGGAGAGACAGAGACGTACTGTCCTGCTGCATCTTCACTGCGGACGGCCCAGGCTCCAGAGCCCCTTTAACACACCAGTAGGACATTCTGAATCAGGCACTGTGGCACTGAGGCACTTCCATCCTCCAAACCAGACTTGGACTGTGCCTGCAAAGAAAAGAAATGAACAATTATTGTTAATTATTGCAATTTAACTGCAGTGGAAAAAAGGCTACTGTGTATGTATTTTGGTTCAAAGACTCCTGACAGAATGACATAGTGTAAATAAGATGCTGCTGATATTAGGCATTAGACATGAAAAGCAAACTGAAAGCAAAGCAAAGTGTCTGGTTTCAATGCCAGTGCCCTTATCTGCCCTGTTTTTAATTGTGTGTCTGTGGGACTTACCAGAATTTAATACCCAGTGACTCTTTTATAAAAGCACTAAGTGCTTCCTGTTATAGGCTAATGTGGACCATTAGAAGAGCAGTGCCGCTGTGCTTGGGTGCAGGTGACTGAGCGCACGATCACCCCACATGAGGCCGCTGAACAGTGCATTTTATATACTGCTCCTGGTTAGATTTTTTCGAATCTTTTAACGATTTAAAACAGGCATTATTTCTTCAAAACTGCTTCACTCCACTGCTCTCCAGCTGTGTCCTGATATGCGTGCGCAGTGGTTTACTAAAAGGTACAAAGTTTGTGTGGCCATGGAGGTGTAACGTCCAGTTAGAAATAACCTATTACTGTGTATAATGGAGAACTTACTATGGAAAGAAAATCTTCTTGATTTATGTCCAAACCCACAACAATCGTCTAGAAATACTCAGATTATTACTACTATTAGCCCATTGCCATATAACAGCACCTAGACTTTCAGGTGCTGGAATCTCACTGGAGACAATTATTTCCTCATTAATACTAAATAAAGCCTGCGACAGCACACTTTTGTTAACCCAAACGCTAATCGCTGGCAGAGGAACGCGTGTGCGAAGTTTCACTCAAGATTCCTCAACTAACACAGGCAACAGTTTAGCTCCATTAAACTGTTATAAACAAATGAAGCCGTAATCCCCGGACCGCGAAGCACCGCGCAGTGCCAGACACGGCTTTATACGGTAATAGCCCAATACTTAGAGCTTTAATACTTACAGCTTTAATACTTAGAGCTTTGTAGAGTGTCGGCATCCTGCTCAAAACAAAAAAAAAAAAAACACGCAAACTTCCTGATTCCACACAGGCGTCGTGTTTCCCCGCTCCGCAGCACAGAACGGGGTCAGACCTTCAGGAAGAAGTCTGAAGTGACGGCTCCGGGTTTGGGACCAGCGAGAGGAAAAAGTGAGCTCAGAATCACACAGCCCACTGCAGCAGCCATGGTGTGAGCTCTGCGCGTCCACCGCCCATCGCGCCTGGAGTGTGGACAAACAGGAGACGTGTTCTGGGCGGGGACAGAGGGCACGGGCTGAGCTGTGGATGTATGGGGCTCAGTTTGACACAAATAAAGGAACTGTACGTAGCATGCGGTCTCACTGTTTTTGAAAAAGATGGCCTACTATAAGCCTGGACTCTAGAGTAGGCTACACAGATTTATATATGGACAGACATGTGAAAGCTCAGAACCTCCAGAGTTCCCTCACTGAGCTGCAGAGGCCGCACTAGCACTGACTCCTGATTGTCTGCAGGTTCTGGGGTTTAGGTGGTGAGGCTTTAGATAAGAGAGGCATTTTAGTTCTCACCCTCTGGCTTCACTATGGACATTTTTGTATTCATTTTGCATTTTTCAAACTTGGTCTTCCTCTATTGATTTAATGCTAATGACACCAAATGATTTGCCTGACCTTCTAGTCCCTCTTACATTCTGTCTTTGTGAAGTTTTTTCAAAGATGATATGATTTTGGCTGGCCAGGTAACCAAACTATCAGGAATATCTCTTGTTGAAGTTTTTGTTATTGCATTGGAACACACACCAGGACCTTATAAGGACATAAAATATCCACTCACAAAAACGCAGTAAAACCATCATAGTTTGATATTTTTTTCATAATCTTTTAAATCTAAAGATCCTGCCCATATCAAAATATATAGCCTTAAAAAAAAAATCAGTGCAACTTTAACCCTTTAAATGCCAGTTTGTTTTGACATGTGGTGTAAAAATGCCATCTAAAATTGAGGTATTTTCTAGATAACTGAAGCCAGGGTATGGGATATACTTTTATATAGCCTATATATGTCCTGGGAAGCTTTAACTTTGTGTAAAATTGAAAGTTTTTAGTTTTTGTGTAATATCACATAACACACACACACACACACACAAAAAAAAAAAAAAAAAAAAAAAACACAGACACTTAGAACCCAAGGACACACAAATGTCTTACAGAAACAGCTGTAAATCATCACAGATTCATATTTTTCTTGGTCTACGTTTTAGAGTATCACGTCAAGAGGATTGTGGGAAAGGTTATGGCTCCATCTAGTGGTCAAAACGTGCCTCTGCAACACTACAGAAGAAGGAGGTATTGGTGTCACATTTATACATTCACAAGTCACTTTTTAAATTCCTTTTAAGAGTCATTGTGTCAGACTAAATGTTATACTTATAAGTGAGTATTATTAGGTTTACGTAACATTACCTGGATATTGTGATGATGAGGATTTTTGCATATTATTTTATGTTTTATCATCAGTGAACGCAAATCAGATTTATTTTTGTATTATTTGGAACATAGCAATTGTTCTATAGACCGGTGTTTTGTTTTTAGAAATGTTCATGTGATTTTATGGTTGTCACAATAACTGACACAACAGGGAAAAGAAATAAATAGGGCTGCTTGATTTTAAAGACCATTTGGTACATTTATTTATTCTTTACATAATCACATTCTCTTGCTTCTTACAATGCTCATAATTATCCCATTGTGACATCTATGAAATACAATGAATCCTGACATTCCCAATTCCGCTTAGTGCTATAATATGCCCCGTTTTTATCGCCGTCCAAATGAGCACAATCAGTGTAGTGTTGTGAATACATAAAGCGTGTCGAAATAGCGTGTTGATTGTAATGACCTACTGTGTACTATTAGCTGCATTGGTATCAACAAAAGCAAGCACAACATGTCTGATCAGTGTTATTGTGCAGGGATAAAAGAAGAGTGGCTTATTTTGTTTCCCTTAAAAACAATATTTGCACAGGGGGGGAAAAATAGTCACTTTTTTCACAGAAACATCATCATAACCTCAAAATAGTGATTGAGGTAATAATAATGTGTTATAATTGCGTTCATAATTGACAGCAACATTCTAGAGCAGGGGTGGGCAAACTTTTTGACTCGTGGGCCACAAACAAAGGGTTCTAAATTTTGACGGAAGGGCCGGACCGGGAGCAGATGGATGGAGTTTTTTGGTAATCCGCCTCATAAGAGACAAAAATAACATGAAATAACTCATAACTGAAAATCATTACAAAACACTTCAACAAATTATCTGTCTTTCAAGTCCCACGGTATTTACGATTTATTGAAATGAGTTTTAAAACACTGAAAAACATTATTATTATTATTATTATTATTCAAGTTCGGCGGGCCGGATTAAAAACATTTAAGGGCCACATATGGTCCCCGGGCCGTAGTTCGTCCACCCCTATTCTAGAGTCTCTAAAACATTGAACAGGAATATGGATCAGAATGCTTTTCATGGGTTTCAGGCGTTTCTGATTTGAAGGATTTTGTAAGGATCTCTTCCAAATTATAGATATATTTGACCATGAATTGTATTATTGCTATAGCAACAGAGGATCATTACTGTGCCATTTCCTTCAAATCAGGAAAAACAAGAATGGTGGAATCTGCTGTTTAAAAATTTGAGTTTCCTCATCACAAACATACCTGCAGCTGTGTTTTGTTTCATTCACACACACAAACTCTGCATATTTAGGATGAATTCTTCTCTCAAACTGAAAACACTCTGCTCCATCTTGTCATGTCATGTGGTAATACAGGAAGTGCTCCACTTTTTAAGTTCCATACACCTTCACTAGATCCATTTGGAAAATTCCAGACCTAGATTCCCCATCTCTACTGAACTAAAGGAGCTGTTAACTTGAAAAACTACCACTTCATGACATCACAAGGTGGAACAGAGCATTTTGAGCTTTGGAGATGTAGACAGACTAATAATAAAGTGTTACTCAAACATGTGTAAATGACACAAAACACAACTCTGGGTATGCTGTTTGATGAGGTAACAACATTCTAACAGGGTTTAAAAATTTGCTAGAATCAGTTTAGCATAATGTAGATATTTATTAATTATTCATATTTAACTCAGACTCCAGATTTGTTCACCTGGATTATTTTTTCATATACACAGAATCTATATAATTATTGGGCCTATTCACCTGAAACAAAAAGGCACAAAGTTCAAAGTTCTCTCCACAAAAGCTTCACAACGTGTTTCCATTACACAAATCTAGAGATGTGATTTTGTTGCCAGTTAAAAGTTAATGGATAATGTTCAACAACATTCAGGATATGTGGATCATGGCGTGGTTCTCAAACTCACCGAAAAACATGTGCTTATACAATTCAATACATGTACGGTATAAAAAAATTGCTTTAGAATACAATGGAAATCCTATGCTAAAAATTTCCAAATGTTAAGATTAAAAGGTTTGCTTTAGTCTGATTATGATTTATAGCACGTTGTATTTCCTATACTTGACCACTACTTAGCAGTTAGCTTACAACACGATAACAACTGCTCAAAACCCTTTACAAACTTTGCTCCACTTTCTTCCTACTGTCACGGAGTAACCTTTGACATCTAATAACTTTGACAATTGACATAAAACTTGTCTTTTTGTTACCAACTTTAATAAAAGAATAACAGAGCACGTTTTGAGCTGCTTACTCACAACAGAGATTGCTTCTTCTCTGCAGCGCTCAGTCTACTCTCTACAAACGTCGTGACATGCGCCATCTACTGGTCAGTGAAGAATTGCACGTTAACTCAACAGAGATATAGAACACATGGATTATATACAATGAAATAAAATGAAATACTCAATAAGAAAGTAAAATTAGAGGGGTGTCTGATTTCTAACTGCATTTTTCCAGCCTCTACACTAATGCTGCGAGGTCAGACGGTTTGTACGAAGTGAAACGAAGTAAAACCGGCAGATGAATCAGGCTATCAAAACCGTAGCACTGTAACAAAATAATTTAGAAAAATATTGCAAAAAATACTCTTGGCGATATATCGATACAGCAGCCCACGATATCGATACTGTATCACCACATTAAACAATACGATATATCGATATTTTAGATTTTTCTGCACGGTTCTATCCATGGGCATATTTATTTTTTGTCCTTTGTGACTGTTTTAGTATCAGTACTTGATCAAATGAGTATCTAGTTTTGATGTTGGTTTTAGTATTGATCCAGTATCTGATTTTTGATAGTGTCCAGTGTAGGGCTGAGTATCATTAAGAAGTGCTGATACAATAAATACCTCGATACACAGGCTGATACAATAAGTTGAATCAACCAAAATCGATACACAGGCCATGATATCTCCTGTCGAAAATTTGCACTGTCCGTCATAAATAAAATAAAAAAAATATCTCAATGAAATGTCAAATGTGCCGCATAAAGATGTTTTCCTTCACTAAACAAACAACAAAACTGTAGCCAAAGCTGGCGCCACCTAGTGCCTCCGCTCAATTTAATTTCTCTCCAGCGACTAGATCAGGAATCTGAATGCACTAGACGGTTCACAAAAACCCCGGAAGTGCGAGTTCAGGCACCAGCCAATCAGCGAAGAGTCGGACATTCTGTGTTGTCAACGATTCCCGAGATCAAGGATTTAAAGACGGAACAAAGAGAATGTTTGGTGAATTTTATCAAGGGAAAAGACGTTATTGTCCTTCTTCCTACGAGATTTGGGAAAATCTTAATATACCAGTTAACCCCGTTTGCGGCGCATTACATACGTCACGACCAAATAGCAGCGAATAGTTAAATAAAACGAACGAAGCGAACGAATCTTAATGCTGCGAGGTCAGACGGTTTGTACGAAGTGAAATGAAGTCAAACCGGCAGATGAATCAGGCTATCAAACCGTAGCACTGTAACAAAATAATTTAGAAAAATATTGCAAAAAAATACTCTTGGCGATATATCGATACAGCAGCCCACGATATCGATACTGTATCACCACATTAAATTATACGATATATCGATATTTTGATATTTCTGCACAGCTCTATCCATGGGCATGTTTGTTTTTGTCCTTTGACTGTAACTTTTTTAGTATCGGTACTTGATCAAATGAGTATCTAGTTACGATATTAGTTTCAGTGTTGATTATGATTTGATTTTCGTTAGTGTCCATTGCGCCTCGTGTCTAGTTCGCCTCTGTTGTTTCTACAGTGACAGCTCCTCCAGACAGATGAGTCCAATAATCTGAGCACTGATCATTTACAGTTTATCACCTGTAATCTGCACCGGATCCGTCCAATCAGATCGTCCCCCCCGCGGGGCCCGGCGCAGGCCAACACGAACGCGCCGCCGCTAAATTGCCAATTTAAATGTGATGAATTAAATCAGAGCTGAAATATTCACAAACAGAATTAGAAGCAGGCTGATGGCCCGGATCAGAGCGCTATGTTAATCCTGCGCTGTTTACCCCGCCGAGGTCATTAAAGTGAGACAGTCGAGTCCAAAACAAACCCAGCGCAAAATGGACTCCCCGACAGAACTTCCTGATTACTGAGCTCGCTAATTGCACTCACTCAGCCTTAAATCAGGGGGAGATTAACGGTGGAAGGTACAAAATGGTTGAGTGAATCGTGGTCGAAGTGGAGACGGACAGAGTTTTGAACAAAGACTTCCTGCTCAAGCTGCTTTTAGAAACACATTTGGTCTTTTGGTAAATAAAACTCATTTGCTTTGGTAGTTAAAGACGGCGTTAGAAAGACTCTTCAACGTAAACACTTCTGTTCCCGTTTACTTGCTCGCAGTGTTGGGAAGGTGACTTTTAAAATGTATTCCCCTACAGATTACAGATTACATTACACCAAAATGTAGTTTGTAAGCATAATCCATTAAATTACTTAAAGTGAGTAACGATAATCTGACAAATACATTTTGGATTAACTTGATTTAGCTGTAGAGAAACAAAAGAGCGAGGAAATCTTCACATAAGAAGTTTTATCTGATGAAAATAAAAAATAAAAATAAAAAAAAAAGCCCAGATTTACTGAACCAAATTAAAAATATTATTGATAGAAGACGAGGAGGGTCCTTTTTCTGTTTAGACGGTTTCCTTTTTAGAGGTTTTAGACCTGGGTCCTGATTTAGTCTGGTTTAGTCTGGTTTTAGTTTGGTCTGGTTTAGACCTGGTTTAGTCCGTTTAGTCCTGGTTTAGTCCCTGGTTTAGTCCTGGTTTAGACTGGTTTACTGTTTTAGTCCTGTTTAGTCCTGGTTTAGTCTGGCTAGTTCAGTCCTGGTTAGTCCTGGTTTATCCTGGTTTAGTCCTGGTTTTAGACCTGGTTTTAGTCCTGAGTTTAGTCCTGGTTTAGTCTGGTTTTAGTCCTGGTTTCAGACCTGGTTTAGTCCATAGACCTGGTTTAGTCCTGGTTTAATGGTTTAGTCCTGTTTTAGTCCTGGTTTAGACCTGGTTTGGACCTGGTTTAGTGTTCAGCAATGAGTGGAATTATCGGGAAAAAAAAAAGGAAAAAAATGCCCAAAAGTAAAGGAAAATGCCTATGTGTAATGCCAATTTATTGTCAACAAAGTTAACTGTAATCCAATTACCATCACTGAAACAGTAACTGTAACAGTTTTAAAGTAATTTGCCCAACAGTGCCCACTCTCCACAAAACACCCGAAGCAAAATAGTCCAATGTCCTGAGACTGGGACCAGACCAGGACTGAACCGTTTTCAGTCCAATTTTTTTTCAATTTTCATTTAAATACAAAATCGAAAACTTCCAAATCATTTTGCTTTTGCAGACAGATAATGAAGAAAATAGCTGTTTTTTTTCATTTTATTTTTTTGGTTTTATACTGAAAAACGAATGAACGAATGACACACGGATTCAAACTCAGCATTTCTCCGTAATCACGTCTAATTCACCGTTTCACGATCTTTCACGTTTGACCTTTTGCTCTCCTCCTTCCCCACACTCCGTCCATCTCTCCGTCCATCCGCTCACGTTGGCATTTCCTCCACTGACGCTGCAGCTGACCCGTCCTCGCTTCTTCTCCATAAATAAAAGGGTAAAACCGTAAAGAATCTGCTTTTTTTTAACGCATCTGCCGCAGCATCAGTTTCCTCCAAAAGACTCCAAGACGGAAAATATAATCACGTTGTTTTCTAAAGCGCAACCGTTCAGGACAAAGCAATTTGGTTATCGAAAGAAGATGGGGAAATATTGAAAAGGGCCTGTCACATTAAAGCGTCTCTCTCCTCCTCTCGTTATCTCCATCTCTCACTCCCTCTTTTTTCCTCTCTCCTTCCTCCTCCTCCGTCTCTCTCTCTCTCGCTCTCATGCCCGGCTGCCTTGTTTTAATGGTGTTTTCAGACTGATGCAATGTCAAAATAAAACGATAAAATAACACGTGAGGAGCTAAAACGGTGTAATTGTTTTGACAGTTACAGAAAGAGTTTGATAAAATATGTTAAGAATGATCCCGAGCTGCCAGAACACGAAGGATTTGTGTTAATTCGTGTGTCATTTGTTCATTCGTTTTTTCAAAATGAAACAAAAAAAAAGAAAGAAAATGAAAAAAAACAACAATTTTCTTCATTATTTGTCTCCAAAACCAAAATGAAAAAATTTATAATGATTTTAGTTTTTTTTTTTCAGGGATAATAGCCGTTTCTCGTTTCTGTGACTTAAACTGTGATGCCGGACTGAACCAGGACTGAACCAGGACTGAAACAGGACTAAAGCAGGACTAAACAAGGACTAAACCAGTCTCAGTCCTGGTCTGGTCCCAGTCTCAGTCTCGGTCCCAGTCTCGGTCTGATTTTGGTTTGGTCCTGGTCTGGTCCCGGTCTCAGTCCTGGTCTGGTTCCAGTCTCAGTCTGGTCTCAGTCCTGGTCTCAGTCCCAGTCTCAGTCTCTGTCCCAGTCTCGGTCTGATTTTGGTTTGGTCCTGGTCTGGTCCCAGTCTCAGTCCCGGTCCCAGTCTCAGTCTGATCCCGGTCTGGTCCCAGTCTGGTCCAGATCTAGTAACGGTCTCAGTTCTGGTCTGGTCCTGGTCTTAGTCCCAGTCCTGGTTCAGTCCTGGTTCAGTCCAGCATCGCAGTTTTTTCCACTTTTCATATAAACACAAAAACTGAAAAAACTGGTTTTGGAGACACATAATGAAGAAAATATTTTTTTTTGTTTTATTTTGAAACACGAATGAACAAATGATACACTGATTTGTGTTTTCAGTACATGGAGTTTTATATATCGTGTATATTTACATGAGACAGATTGTTCACAGTCCGTCACTTTCTGTTTGAGCCAGTTTTGAT
This sequence comes from Boleophthalmus pectinirostris, assembly GCF_026225935.1. Lineage (NCBI taxonomy): Eukaryota > Metazoa > Chordata > Actinopteri > Gobiiformes > Gobiidae > Boleophthalmus > Boleophthalmus pectinirostris. Next base: position 9,766,418 of record NW_026571140.1, read on the forward strand.
CTGACTCATGTGCCCCCTGCTGTTCAGAGACGTCCAGTGCAATTAGTTTCACAGCTTTAAGGCCAGATGCCCTCGTTAATATGATATACATGTAGTTTTATTTTTAATTTGGTTTATTGCACTGATAAACATGCGTCATGTGTCAGTGGGCAGGCATCTCTACAAACCTGAGTCTTGTGGCGTGGAGGAGCTTCCTCCTGTTTGTTTCCATGGAAACTTTGTTCCTTTGGTTGTANTCTTGAGACTTACAACCTACAATTTCTTAGCTGGGACTTATTTCTTCCAGTCAGTAATCTTACATTGCAAACAACAAGCTTTAAACATAAAATGTAAAGATATACATTTACTCGGAATGATTGAGGGATAATTTTTGGGCTTTGAACTAATGTGCTCCGTTTTGTAATTGTGACAGCCCATTTCTGAATTCTGAGGGTTTTTATAAGTCCAAGTCAGTGATGCAATTTGTGAAAGACATTTTAATATATTTAAAAATTTCATGTTGAAGTAGTTGGGCCCAGTCAGGCAGAAGTATACAGCAAGGCCAAAAATTCAAGTTAATGCATCTGATATAAAAATGTATTTAACAGATACATATGTACTCTAGTTTATGAAACTGTTTACCTTTTTTCTGTACCATTTTTGGTTCTAAAGTTATATATGTTTTAAACAGATCATGTATGCAACATAGAACAATTTTTTTTCCCCAAATTTCAAAGACCTGCAAATCATGTAAATAAATTTATGTATTTCATCATATCTTGTGTTATTCCATCTTTGAACTGTTGATGAAGGTACATGATTTAAAAAAAAAAAAATGTATTTAAAATTATAAAAAATTTGCTTGGAAGGACTGACATATTTTATAGAAATAGTTACCTTTCATTTTGAAGTAATATTAAAGTATTCGGAAGAAAAAAGCTGACAAATTATGCAAAAACCTTCTACTTGTTTGCACAATTTTCCCTCCGTTATCATGACCTTTCTTAATAAAAAATCTCATTACTCAAAAAGTAAGAGGTTTTTCAACCTAATCTTGTACCATATGGTAGAAAACTATATGAAGCAAATATTCAAACCAGTTTGTTAAGGATATGTAAGTGAGAACCAAGAGTTATCACTGTTTGTATTTATTGCCCAAAAAGTGCTGCATATGTCATTCCCTCTGTAACCGACATGAGTTTTTAAATTTTTTGTCAACAACTTGAAAGAATATCACAGGTTTAACTTTACCCTGTTGGAGTGTTAACTCTTTCCTTCATTCTAATACCTTACTTATTTCAATAGTCCCTCTAGTTTCTGAATAAGAGCTATTTGAATGTAAAAAATCTGCCCGTTTCCCTCTGTTACCGCTTGACCTGACCCACTTTAAAACAATGTAGATTGGACAAGGAGTGTCTTACTTTGGGGCAGAGAGTCGAGCAGCAGCCTGACCAGCCCCATATGTCCATGGCGCCCTGCGACCAGAGCAGGGTGGTCGTCTGTGGAATCCACAGGGACTGAGACATGGGCCTCCTTCAGCAAGTACCGGGCGCTTTCATGGTCCTCATGCTCCACAGCAAGACACAGCAGATCCACCTGCACATTATCAAACAGCGTGAGATGGATGGACAGGTTGAAAGAAAAATCCCAGTCTATATTAATACTAGAATCTAAAGTGAACTCATTTGAGCAGGTACCATATGATAATGAAATGAATGAGGAGCATGTTTTATTTTGAAATTTTAGCCCCACCCACTTCCCCACCTAATCCTTTCTGCCTCTGCGATATTGCACCATGACACAGGAGCAACTGCCCTTGCTCTTATAGTAAATCCTCACAGTTAAATTTAGCTTTAACTTTTCTACCTTTAAGGTGGAAAGCATTTCACAACAAGGAACCACTCACCCATTCACACACACATACATACATCTGTTTAAATGCATTCATCTGTGTGAGCTGGAATCGCACCGCTAAACTGTGTGTCATCAGTGGACCTGACTGCTCAACCAATGCTGAGAGCAGGATTCGAACCACCAACCTCTGGATCAGCTCTACCAACTTAGCTACTGCTGCTCTTACAAAGTTCTGCCTACTGTTTGTTTTATTGCCACTTTGAAAATTCACCAGTGTCCAGCATAGAGTCAGGCAGTTGGTTTCCCAAGATTCTTTGCAACAATGTGCCTGACTAGACAAAAGGGTGACCCTGTCTGCAGCTTCTGTATTAGTTATTACTTTAGAAAATACTGTGTAAACTCTATATATTATATTTTACAGTAAAGAGCATTTATCTTATCAAGAATAAATTAAAATCAGGTACAGGTCCTTTAAAATTACGCTGTTATTGTGTAAAATAATTATAATAATATATGGAGATGGAAAAAGATACACGAGGCAGTAAAATGCACATTAAAATCATATGGTTAGATATACTGAGCCCATGTAATGAGTGTGTCTGCTCTGTTAATGTCTGTAACATGACCCTCTTCTATTCAGCAGGCTAAAGTGACAAAAGCAGATACTGATGATGTGCAGTGGTGCATTGTGAAAGTAAATTCTCAAAGGACCCCATATGAGCTAAAACAGGAAGAACAAGAAAAAGCATTACATGGCTATTCAGTCATATAAAGAGGGCTAGTATTATCAACTTTGCATTATTTATAAACGGAAATAATGTGTACACCAAAGGATTTCAGTTATGAAAAATACATGAATAACTGGTTTGAGTCACTGATACTTCTTACAACACAGAGGCATGTAGGATGCCGAAAATGTGACCTCTTTTTCTTTGTTTAAGTGAATTTAACACTTTTCTTATTCTAGCAAAATGGGGTTGGTACTCTTATAGCTCAGTTGGTATCGCTGAGAGTGTGTTCACAATTATCCTTGTTGGGTCCTTGTTTAGACCCAGCCTAGTCCAAAGGGCATGCTTGATTTGGTCCTGTTCTAGTCCTGGTTTAGTCTTGATCTATTTCAGAACTGATTCAAAATTTAGACCCAGTTTAGTTTTCATTTTGATGTGATCTATGTGAAGACACCCTGAAAAAAAGGACAGATTTAGACTTTTCCTTAATGGTTTTTGAATGAATAAAATTTCTCCCAGAACAAGTACAAGACAGCATTATATTATTAAACAAATAATACATAATACATTTTTTTGAAAATGTGTTCTCAAATCGGTATTGAAAGATGAGCTTTTTACTAATTCTCCTCATTTGACATTTTAGTCCATAGCATATAAATGGACACAGCTAAGACGCTAGCTGCTTCGGACGCTGGCTCCCATTGACAAATATATAAGTCAATAGGATATTGTCAATACTGTCACCCCTCTCTCTGTAATAGTGAGCATCATCATTTCAGTCTTAAAAAGTTTGTATTAACCCGCTCTACATGATTCAGATGTTTTTATTTTGCAATTTTGTCAAAATTTTGTAAATAAGTTCCTATTCCTAAGCCTGGCTCCAAATTCACCCCTGTAACAACCAGCATCATGAACTTCATTTGACTGGAGCTCAACGCTTCATGTTTTGCTGAACTAGTTGATTAATGTTATTAAAGTTAGTGATTGTCTGTGTTGTAAATTACACTATTAGACCATTTTAACCCTCTGTTACACAATGATATATCTAACTGCCCTTACCCCATCAATGCGAGGCTCTCCTGCACTGCACTCCTGACAGCAGGCCTGCTGGACCAACTCCTGGGCCTCTTCCCGTTCTCCGGACTCGTATGTGGAGCGGATCTTCTCTAATGTGACAGAGGCAACCAGTGTGGACCCGTGCTCCGGCTCTGAGGCAGGAGGGGGTTCCTTGTCCTCCCCTGGACCTGCAGTACATTCACTACATGTGAATATCACTACATACATTTATTTAGTCAAGATTTATGCAGGCTCCTGGCTCTGATACGACACAATTCGTTCTTTGCAAAATTGTTTGTTTAACAGCCATTTTGGAGGAGTATTTTCTCTAATCTAGACTTGGAAGTTTTATTTTAAGTTATTAAGGTAAATTATGCTTTTGCTTTGAAACAAAAAATGAAGCCTGAAGCAGGACAGTGGCCTGTAGAGAAATACAATCAGAACTGATGCCTCAAATCATGTTGACATCAAACACCTGGTCTGTCAGACAGCTGTTTATGTGTCTTAATAAGGGAGAGACAGAGACGTACTGTCCTGCTGCATCTTCACTGCGGACGGCCCAGGCTCCAGAGCCCCTTTAACACACCAGTAGGACATTCTGAATCAGGCACTGTGGCACTGAGGCACTTCCATCCTCCAAACCAGACTTGGACTGTGCCTGCAAAGAAAAGAAATGAACAATTATTGTTAATTATTGCAATTTAACTGCAGTGGAAAAAAGGCTACTGTGTATGTATTTTGGTTCAAAGACTCCTGACAGAATGACATAGTGTAAATAAGATGCTGATATTAGGCATTAGACATGAAAAGCAAACTGAAAGCAAAGCAAAGTGTCTGGTTTCAATGCCAGTGCCCTTATCTGCCCTGTTTTAATTGTGTGTCTGTGGGACTTACCAGAATTTAATACCCAGTGACTCTTTTATAAAAGCACTAAGTGCTTCCTGTTATAGGCTAATGTGGACCATTAGAAGAGCAGTGCCGCTGTGCTTGGGTGCAGGTGACTGAGCGCACGATCACCCCACATGAGGCCGCTGAACAGTGCATTTTATATACTGCTCCTGGTTAGATTTTTTCGAATCTTTTAACGATTTAAAACAGGCATTATTTCTTCAAAACTGCTTCACTCCACTGCTCTCCAGCTGTGTCCTGATATGCGTGCGCAGTGGTTTACTAAAAGGTACAAAGTTTGTGTGGCCATGGAGGTGTAACGTCCAGTTAGAAATAACCTATTACTGTGTATAATGGAGAACTTACTATGGAAAGAAAAGTCTTCTTGATTTATGTCCAAACCCACAACAATCGTCTAGAAATACTCAGATTATTACTACTATTAGCCCATTGCCATATAACAGCACCTAGACTTTCAGGTGCTGGAATCTCACTGGAGACAATTATTTCCTCATTAATACTAAATAAAGCCTGCGACAGCACACTTTTGTTAACCCAAACGCTAATCGCTGGCAGAGGAACGCGTGTGCGAAGTTTCACTCAAGATTCCTCAACTAACACAGGCAACAGTTTAGCTCCATTAAACTGTTATAAACAAATGAAGCCGTAATCCCCGGACCGCGAAGCACCGCGCAGTGCCAGACACGGCTTTATACGGTAATAGCCCAATACTTAGAGCTTTAATACTTACAGCTTTAATACTTAGAGCTTTGTAGAGTGTCGGCATCCTGCTCAAAAACAAAAAAAAAAAAAACACGCAAACTTCCTGATTCCACACAGGCGTCGTGTTTCCCCGCTCCGCAGCACAGAACGGGGTCAGACCTTCAGGAAGAAGTCTGAAGTGACGGCTCCGGGTTTGGGACCAGCGAGAGGAAAAAGTGAGCTCAGAATCACACAGCCCACTGCAGCAGCCATGGTGTGAGCTCTGCGCGTCCACCGCCCATCGCGCCTGGAGTGTGGACAAACAGGAGACGTGTTCTGGGCGGGGACAGAGGGCACGGGCTGAGCTGTGGATGTATGGGGCTCAGTTTAAGACAAATAAAGGAACTGTACGTAGCATGCGGTCTTACTGTTTTTTGAAAAAGATGGCCTACTATAAGCCTGGACTCTAGAGTAGGCTACACAGATTTATATACGGACAGACATGTGAAAGCTCAGAACCTCCAGAGTTCCCTCACTGAGCTGCAGAGGCCGCACTAGCACTGACTCCTGATTGTCTGCAGGTTCTGGGGTTTAGGTGGTGAGGCTTTAGATAAGAGAGGCATTTTAGTTCTCACCCTCTGGCTTCACTATGGACATTTTTGTATTCATTTTGCATTTTTCAAACTTGGTCTTCCTCTATTGATTTAATGCTAATGACACCAAATGATTTACCTGACCTTCTAGTCCCTCTTACATTCTGTCTTTGTGAACTTTTGTCAAAGATGATATGATTTTGGCTGGCCAGGTAACCAAACTATCAGGAATATCTCTTGTTGAAGTTTTTGTTATTGCATTGGAACACACACCAGGACCTTATAAGGACATAAAATATCCACTCACAAAAACGCAGTAAAACCATCATAGTTTGATATTTTTTCATAATCTTTTAAATCTAAAGATCCTGCCCATATCAAAATATATAGCCTTAAAAAAATAAATCAGTGCAACTTTAACCCTTTAAATGCCAGTTTGTTTTGACATGTGGTGTAAAAATGCCATCTAAAATTGAGGTAATTTCTAGATAACTGAAGCCAGGGTATGGGATATACTTTTATATAGCCTATATATGTCCTGGGAAGCTTTAACTTTGTGTAAAATTGAAAGTTTTTAGTTTTTGTGTAATATCACATAACACACACACACACACACACAAAAAAAAAAAAAAAACACAGACACTTAGAACCCAAGGACACAAATGTCTTACAGAAACAGCTGTAAATCATCACAGATTCATATTTTTCTTGGTCTACATTTTAGAGTATCACGTCAAGAGGATTGTGGGAAAGGTTATGGCTCCATCTAGTGGTCAAAACGTGCCTCTGCAACACTACAGAAGAAGGAGGTATTGGTGTCACATTTATACATTCACAAGTCACTTTTTAAATTCATTTTAAGAGTCATTGTGTCAGACTAAATGTTATACTTATAAGTGAGTATTATTAGGTTTACGTAACATTACCTGGATATTGTGATGATGAGGATTTTTGCATATTATTTTATGTTTTATCATCAGTGAACGCAAATCAGATTTATTTTTGTATTATTTGGAAAACAGCAATTGTTCTATAGACCGGTGTTTTGTTTTTTAGAAATGTTCATGTGATTTTATGGTTGTCACAATAACTGACACAACAGGGAAAAGAAATAAATAGGGCTGCTTGATTTTAAAGACCATTTGGTACATTTATTTATTCTTTACATAATCACATTCTCTTGCTTCTTACAATGCTCATAATTATCCCATTGTGACATCTATGAAATACAACGAATCCTGACATTCCCAATTCCGCTTAGTGCTATAATATGCCCCGTTTTTATCGCCGTCCAAATGAGCACAATCAGTGTAGTGTTGTGAATACATAAAGCGTGTCGAAATAGGCGTGTTGATTGTAATGACCTACTGTGTACTATTAGCTGTATTGGTATCAACAAAAGCAAGCACAACATGTCTGATCAGTGTTATTGTGCAGGGATAAAAGAAGAGTGGCTTATTTTGTTTCCCTTAAAAACAATATTTGCACAGGGGGGGAAAAATAGTCACTTTTTTCACAGAAACATCATCATAACCTCAAAATAGTGATTGAGGTAATAATAATGTGTTATAATTGCGTTCATAATTGACAGCAACATTCTAGAGCAGGGGTGGGCAAACTTTTTTGACTCGTGGGCCACAAACAAAGGGTTCTAAATTTTGACGGAAGGGCCGGACCGGGAGCAGATGGATGGAGTTTTTTGGTAATCCGCCTCATAAGAGACAAAAAATAACATGAAATATCTCATAACTGAAAATCATTACAAAACACTTCAACAAAATATCTGTCTTTCAAGTCCCACGGTATTTACGATTTATTGAAATGAGTTTTAAAACACTGAAAAACATTATTATCATTATTATTATTATTATTCAAGTTCGGCGGGCCGGATTAAAAACATTTAAGGGCCACATATGGTCCCCGGGCCGTAGTTCGTCCACCCCTATTCTAGAGTCTCTAAAACATTGAACAGGAATATGGATCAGAATGCTTTTCATGGGTTTCAGGCGTTTCTGGTTTGAAGGATTTTGTAAGGATCTCTTCCAAATTATAGATATATTTGACCATGAATCGTATTATTGCTATAGCAACAGAGGATCATTACTGTGCCATTTCCTTCAAATCAGGAAAAACAAGAATGGTGGAATCTGCTGTTTAAAAATTTGAGTTTCCTCATCACAAACATACCTGCAGCTGTGTTTTGTTTCATTCACACACACAAACTCTGCATATTTAGGATGAATTCTTCTCTCAAACTGAAAACACTCTGCTCCATCTTGTCATGTCATGTGGTAATACAGGAAGTGCTCCACTTTTTAAGTTCCATACACCTTCACTAGATCCATTTGGAAAATTCCAGACCTAGATTCCCCATCTCTACTGAACTAAAGGAGCTGTTAACTTGAAAAACTACCACTTCATGACATCACAAGGTGGAACAGAGCATTTTGAGCTTTGGAGATGTAGACAGACTAATAATAAAGTGTTACTCAAACATGTGTAAATGACACAAAACACAACTCTGGGTATGCTGTTTGATGAGGTAACAACATTCTAACAGGGTTTAAAATTTGCTAGAATCAGTTTAGCATAATGTAGATATTTATTAATTATTCATATTTAACTCAGACTCCAGATTTGTTCACCTGGATTATTTTTCATATACACAGAATCTATAATTATTGGGCCTATTCACCTGAAACAAAAAGGCACAAAGTTCAAAGTTCTCTCCACAAAAGCTTCACAACGTGTTTCCATTACACAAATCTAGAGATGTGATTTTGTTGCCAGTTAAAAGTTAATGGATAATGTTCAACAACATTCAGGATATGTGGATCATGTATTTGGAGTTTTCTTAAGAAAAAAAAAAAAAAAAAAACTTACAAGAAAATTTCCAAAAAAAAAAAAAAAAAACTACTTCAGAAATTATGACATTATCCAATTCAAAAACATGAACGCAACGTATAAAGAAAAAGTAGCTGCTAGATTCACAATGGAGAGGATTGCAATATTACAGTAATATAACAAATCTTAAAGATTAAAAGATTAGAACCTTTAAAAGGCCTATATTATGATTTTTATTACAGCAAGCCTTACCTTCACTGGAATCATTTGTTTAATTTCATCCCTGGAATTGCCGATCTCTGCTGAACTAAATTAAAACTTAAACTTAAAGCTCATGAGAGTCAATGTTGTGTAATATAACACTTTAAATAATTACACATTTTGTCAGAGTAAAAAAAAACCTACGTGACTTTGCTCTTCTCATGTTTGTATACAGGCTAAGAGCTGCCCTCCCAAAGCCATCTGTGCTATTATGCACCACTGGCTCTGCAGGTGGTTCCCTGGCAACAATGGAATACATTTTGGACACAATATTATGCACATTTTAATAAAAACACTCACCAAACGACTGCTATTTCCACAACAAGAGGAGAGGCATGTATTACACAGAGGGTGAGAGGGGCCAGAAAGCTCCTGTACGCTCTGTCCTCATCTTTATTCTGCAATTCAAATGTTGTTCAAACAGTATTGACATATTTTCTGGTGGCCACTTTTATCTAAAATATAAACAGCTATGGCCTATCTACCACAGAATATTATGTATAACATTAGGGGAGGTGTTGTTATGCAAAGAGCTAAGAGATACCAGAGGTATAGGTCATTCTAGAGCAGGGGTCTCCAGCCTTTTTCCTCCGGTGAGCTATGTTTACCAAACAAAAATGCCAGAGAGCTGCTCATTTAATGAGAGCCAAGAGAAGCCCTACAGTTAGATGTCTATAAAACATAAACCAATATCCATTATCCATAGTCCATAAAGTTAAGCATCAAAATGATATATTTAAAATGGTACTAGGCATTTAATGCATCCAGTTTGAGTTGAGTTATTTCCTTTGGAAAACAACTTGGAAGGGGGTGAAGAGCTATTGGTAACTCCCGAGCTAGAGGCTGGAGACCCCTGTTCTAGAGGTAGAAGCTCATTCTGACCAAAACAATATTACCAACAAACAAGGTATTTATGGCATACTGTGCCAAACCTTTCCAATAAAAAAAAATAAAAAAATATGCAAACCTTTCCAGTAAAATATGTCTGAAGAAGATGTTGAGTAATCTGACTTTCTCTCTAGGACACTATTCAAACCGTCTCTATAGTTAGCAGTATGATTCTGTCCAGTGCTTAGCTCACATGCCTACATAAGCTAAAATAACAAATTCTTTTCAGCAAATATAGTATTTTCAAAACTATAAAAGATGACACTGTGATCTAAATATGACATATACCACTATGTGTTAGCAGTTAATACACAATGCAGTTTATAATTCTCTCTCTTTAAAAACTAAATGCCTAATGACATAACACTTTGCACTAGAGCCACTGCGCCTCACTGTGGCACCTGGTGTTCCCAGTGGTCTCCCATCCAAATACTAACCAGCCCCAGCCTTGCTAAGCTTGCAAGATCGATCAGGATCAGGCATGGACAAGAATGTATGGCCACATCAAGTTTGGGATATGTTATGTAGGCTTGAGCAACATCTGCTGGTCAGAGCACAAATTGCAATTCTGAACAAAATGTTTTTGGCAAAAGTAATAGTCTGTTAAGTTAAGTTGCTTATGCATGCTCAAATCATGCAGGGCAATTTGAATGTTAGCGCAGAAAAAGGAAGAAATGAAAACTAACAAAAGATGGGTGTTTGTTGTGCAGGTGGCATCTTGAGTTCTGGACAGCTCTGGGCACTGTTCCCACTCGGAGGAGACTGTGAGAATATGAAACGTATTGGTTGAACTCTGAGTCTTTGCTGATTTAAGAGCACCTTCAGATATTCCTGAGGAGCTGGAAGAGGTGTCTGGGGTGAGGGAAGTCTGAATAAACCAATGAAGACAGAGGGACAACAATAGACAATTATAATCATGTTTCTGCATAACTATAACAGCATTTATCTCTTTCGTGTTATTGAAGAAGGCCCATTTTGAGAAGGGTACTTGACCATTCATTTTGTAAATGAGCCATCCTGTAAAAGAAAACTCAATTTGGCTTTGGCTGTGTATCAGAAATCCTTGGATCCCCATATCCCCATATCTTTGTGCACTGGTTTGCCTAAAATGTTCCATATGTAGTTTACATAGCTCTTGTCTCATATGACAAGTGTCTGCCCAAGGAACCACAATCCATATGCATACCTCAACAAAAGTAACATCTTTATTGTTGTTTTCTCATAAAAAACTTCATAACATTGCCACTTGTGTCTTTTTGTTGCAGTACTTAAAGGGCCAACATGAAGCTATTTTCCAGTCTATGTTATAATGTTGTTTCCTCATCAAAAACATACCTGAAATTTAGTGCTCCACTGTGTTTTTAAACTCTGCACACTTTGACTAGAATCACTCGGATGATTTCAGTTCTTGAATTGTCATTTAATCTCTACTGAACTAAAAGTAAAACATACTTGAAAGCTATCACTTCATGACATCACAAGTTGAAACAGAGCATTGTGAGCTTTGGAGATGTAGACAGGCTAATAATAAAGTATAACTCGAACATGTGTGAAAGAAACAAACCACAACTTTAGGTATGTTTTTGAGGGCTTGAGGTAATAACATTAAGAATCTGTGTGTAACAAAGGACCTTTAATGCCCCATTCTAAGAAAACAATTACATGCGCCATTTAACCAAACATGGTTCATAAGTCTAAAAACCTGACTGGTACATGTATTAGCACTTGTATGTGTAGGGAGATGTGTGTGTATGTGTGTGTGTGTGTGTGTGTGGACTTATGTGTGTCCGGACAGCACTGATGAAATTACACAGTGAACACATCCTGTTTGGCTCCTCCAGCAGAGCCACAGTATCTGCGCTGGTTAAAGACAAGTAAGCCGGATTAGCATATTTGAGGCAAATGGGGAATGGGCTTTGTGGAGTGGGCTTAGCGCTAAAGCCGCATCGACGCGCGCTCACAATGCTCTTCCACAGCGGCCGGGGAGCGAGGAGCGAGTGGAGGTCCAGCACAATCTGCACAAGTTTGCTGTGATTGTCAATGGCTGTTGTGGGGATTTGCTGAAGATCACTCACATATGGGCCTTCATTACGGAGACAGCATTGATTCGTCAACGCCTGGCTCAGACTAATGCATTACACGCTTTCACACGCCGGTACATCTGGGCTGGCATTTAAGCTCATTACTCACTTGAATTGTGTCCCCGAACACAGGCTGTAAACAACTTTATTTATTTTACAAATGAGATAATACAAAAGTTCTTGATGAAGTGTGACTTACAATTGTATCTTGATCTCAGTAAATTCCCTTGGTCATAATAAAAGGTGCACTCACATTTTGGTGCTGGTGCAATATTCTGTCCATGGAGACAATACAGCTTTATCTGGAATGTAGTAGGACATTAAACTTGTCTCTCCACAGAGACAAGCAGGTGACTCCAGGTCAAGAACTGTGGGGAGGTGAGCTCACAGAGAGAATGCATGTTTCTGTTATTTCTTTGCAATAAACACCTATAATTACTATCAAAAATCATATACTAATCAATACTAAAATTTATATCAAAACTAGATATTCATCTGAGCAGGTATCGATACTATAAAAGTTCACAGGACAGAAATGAACCTTTCCTGAATGTCTTTAGAATGATCTTGAGCTGTATCAGAACAAGTATAAGAGCACATATGGAACCTACCTGCACTGAGGGATTACACAGATATAAGTCCACAAGGTAATATAAAAGAAAGCATTATAATTTAATATGGCTAAAATAAATAAAGATTGTTTTTATTCTGTCATCATGGTATTGGTATTGTTTATTGACAAGACGCAGAAGGATAAGTCTAAGATCACAAGACAAAACGGGATTTTTCAATTATTTATGATAAATAAATCGAGCAGTTCAGCTCCCAGTTTTTGCCTCAGATTTTTTAAATTTACTTTATTTCTGCTGTTTATTTAACATGGCTTTGCTTTTTTGAAACTACAGCTTCTAGGGGTGTAACGATAACCAAAATATCATGATAGTGTATTGTCAAAAGTCTCTCAATAATATTGTGGGCCATTACAATATATCTAATCACAAGTTTCTTTGCTTAAATTCATTGTGATGGTGCAGCAATAGCTAAAAAAAAATGAGGGACTACAAGAAGAAATAAGAGTTTTAAGCACTTTTAAATCTTAGTTCTTTGAATTAAGTCTTGTCAAGGCATTTAAAGAGGAAAAAGAAGCATACTGACATACTGATAGTTTTGTTAGCTCCACAAAATATCACAATAAATACTGTACCGTGAGATGTATATCGTGAAAATACAGTACTGTGAGATTTAGATGTTGTTACATCCCCAACAGCTTCTCAAGAAATGTAATGTAAATGTACTTTTTGCAATGTCCAAATGTAAACACAAGGTAAATAAATCTCTGATGGCAATGTGGCCTCTGGAGATCTTGTGACATGAGGTCTTGTTCCATCCCTACCTATAACGGAAGATAAATTCATTTAATTCTGTGGAAGATTCCAGGTAAAGCTACTTCATGTTCCATCATCAAAAACATACATGGAGTTATGTTCAATCTCCTGGTCTTGCTGTTTGATTAATCGTGCATGCTGAAGTCATTTCTTCTGGATCAACTGATGTACAATGTGACTCCAACCACGTTTTATTTACAATGCATTTCTATCTGATTACCAGCCTTGATGTGTGAAACTTCTAATGTCTACAAAAGTGGTTACCAGAGTTCTATTATCTTGCCTTGTATTACAATCAGCAGATGATTTTCTTGTCCATTCAGCAACAATATTTTACATTGAAACAGCAGAACATTTCTCATTGACGAAATGTAGTTGGTGCACTGGCCTAACTGCTGAACGCTCCCTCCGCCTTCTGGAAGCAGATCAGAGAGCGGCTTCGGCCCAAAGTATCCCCACAGTACTACAGATGACATTCTTTTCTCTCCTCTGTTCCTAGAAATACGAGAACTTCACCTCATTTGCATATTTGCCAAACAGTATGGACAAACAGTATAATGCTCAGATTACGGGTGGGACGAGACACAATTTTCACAAGACTAGAGGAGGTATGAGACTGGGTCCACAAGAAGGAGACAAGGCGAGATTTTGACATCATTTGTAATTTTTGGCCTAACAAATATTTATTTATTATCGTTGCATTTTGGAACTACAACTTTCCTTTTTTTTTTGTCCAACCCAAATGTAAAAAGCAAATTTCCCTCAATTTCCTGCAATTTTGGCTAATGACAACTTATGGCATGAGATCTTGTCCCATCCTTAACTCTCTATTATGCAAAATTGACTTTTAGAACGTTTTTTAGAATGGTCCCCTCACGAAAAACATGCCTGGAGGTGTATTTCATGTTGCTCGACCTAGTTTCCAGTGATGGAACATAACAAAGTAAAAGTAATAAAGGCAAGGCAAGTTTATTTGTATAGCACAATTTGTACACACACAATTTGTAAATCACAATAAAAACAAATCAAAACATAAATAATCATCATAAAATTTAAAAGGGAGAGAGACATTACATTAAAATAGAGAGAAGAGTGTGGAATGAATAGTAAAGAACTTAAGCATAATTTTTTAGGTATCTGTACTTTTACTTAAGTATATTTTCAAGCAGATACTTTAAGTTTCCTTCACTACCTCTAAGAGCAGGTATTTGTACAGTACTTTCTACTCCTGGAATGGATTGAAAAGTAAAAGTATTTTTATTACTGTCTGAGACCTGCTGAAAAGGCAAAGGGGTTTATTTTTAACACATTTGTAATTTGAGCAAACAAAAACACGCAGATAAAAACAGCTGGGGAAAAAAATTGATTAAATACTTTTTATTGGAAAAAGTCCAGTGCAGATCTTTATCAAAATCAATACATTTGAAGCTTTATTAGATCTCAAAACATGCACAATATTATTTAGCTTTTTACTTATGAAGTATATTTTTAAGTACTTGTACTTTTATTGAAGTAGATCTTTACTTGTGCATAGTCAGGCTGGCGCCATCTAGTGCCTCCACTCAATTTAATTTCTTTGCAGCGACTATGTCAGGAATCGGAATACACTAGACGGTTTGCAAAAACCCCTGAAGTGTGAGTTCGGGCATCAGCCAATCAGCAAAGAACCATACATTCTGTGTTGGTAATGATTCCCAAGATCGAGGATTTAAAGCTGGAACAAAAAGAATGTTTGGTGAATTTTATCAAGGGGAAAGACGTTATTGCCCTTCTTCCTATGGGATTTAGGAAAAGCTTAATATACCAGTTAACCCCGTTAGCGGCGTATTACATACGTCACAACCAAATAGCAGCGATTGGTTAAATTAAAAAAAGTACCCGCCTACTGTCAAGCGAACAAATTCTAACACTGCGAGATCAGACAGTTTCTACAAAGGCTAACTTGTGCTACCTTTACTTGAGTATTTCTTTCCTCTGGTATCTGCACTTTTACCTAAGTAACAAAATGGAGTAGTTTATCCACCACTGCTGGTTTCAATCCTCTGTAAATAATAATTTGCCTGTGGGCCTCACAAAACACTCCAACTGAAATTTTCCTGGACTGTGATGTCAAAGACAGAAGACCTGTGCAGTTTTTAAATCCCTAAATCATCACCAGACTTGTTTGAAGCATTTTTGCTGTCAAATCAAATTCATTAGTACTAAATGATTAGAATATCATGTACAGGCATGTTTCTTATTATGCAGTTTAACTGTTTCTCTGTAGTAATTCCCTCAAGCTGCACCAGATCACCAAAGTATATTGAGCGCTGAGCCCGTGAAATGTCTTTTCTTTAAATTAGGCATTATTTTAAGTTCTTAAGTATGGATTTCCAAAGGTACTCAAGACCATGTTTACAGACATAATGCATAATATTTGTTCTTTAATGTCATTTTTAATGTATTACAGTAAAAGTCCATGGTCTTCGTCTGATATGTCACACTGTGTACTTGTGGCATATTATAGATGAGACATGTCAACTGTTCAAACAAGATCTTGAGTCACTTTGTTGTTAATTGGTTTTCATACACTGTACATATGACCTGCATGAGTCATCACAAGTTCTCATTGTCTTAACGTACAGTCGCTTGGGCCTATTCCTAATCCATGATACAGACTTTATGTCCGTTCTGATTGGCTATTGATGTTTGTATTGATCATGCAAGCGTACATGGCAAGGACTACATTAACTGTTTCCTGCATTATTACAAGGATTGGATGTGTTCACCACAGCTGACACAGACAAAATGTGAACGTCACCCTGTGTGCATGGGCAGTCCACTCTGCTACAGTTTGCTGAATAAAGCTTGCCCACTAACCATGGGGTATGTGGTTTGAACTTGTAACTTCCTCTGCACATTTTTTATTGTCAAGGTTAAGGTACATTTTTAGCAAACCTTTTCCAAATCTCAAGTTTGTAGGTTAGGCTAGTAGGTCACACTTACAGTAGCCCTGAGGGTCTCAAACTTTTCATACTTAGTATCACCGAAGAAAAGATTTGGCTTTTGAAGTACCACCAGATCTTAATCAACTATTCCAGGTCTAATCTAGGACTAAACTTGCTATACTTGCAGTATACACCTTTCCGATACTTTATGGAGTTTCCTGTTTTCAAATGGAAGTGATTGACAGGTGCCTTAGCCAATCAGGGACAGGCAAAAATATGATAAAAATAGGAAAAAAATATAGCAGCAAGCAACAATGATTGGCCCTCACGTGTGCCTATGCCGTGCCCCGCAAAATGCCATGCTCCACAAAACACTGCCGCCCCACACACCGCACCCTGCACTGACCCTAATAACCCTAAGATTAAATCTAACCCTATTCAAAATCCTTACCATAGCCCCAACCCTAACCTTAGCTCTAACTCTTAACCTAACCCTGCCATTTTTCAAAATTTTTGCATCTGTTTATTTAAAAAAATCAGAGATGGCTGACTTCTGGTTTGTAAAGAAGCATGGTCACAAAAAACTCCTATTCCACCTTGTGATGTTATGTGGCAATACAGAAAGTGTTCCACTGTGTTTTTAAACTCCATGCACCTTCACTAAAATCATTTGGATGAGCAGCCCTGGAACTGCCAATCTCTACTGAACTTGTGAAAGGATTTTGAGCTTTGGAGAGGACACACTAATAAAACATGAGTGAATGAAGCAAAACACAAGTGCTGTAACAACATTTGTCAGATTCTTTAATTCTCAAACCGTCTGGAAATGAGGGGAGGACATGCAGTCAGTTAACAGTTTAATTTAGATAAAGCACAACATTTAATGCAAATAAAAATGTGTTTAAATGAATCCTAAACAATACAGGAAAGGAAATATTAAAATAGTAAATATTAAAACATCCAGTTCGGCTAAAATCAGAAATAAGACAGTCCAGGTGCTGTGGTCACTCCCAGGCCCCACAGTTACACAGGGTGACTCTCCGGCTTACAGAGGCTCTGGCAAGTGGAATGGGGTAAAGGTCTGTGCTGATCTGGTGCGATTAGTCCTTCCAATCCAGCCACTGCCACACTACCTAGATGACTGTAAAATGAGGGGGAAAAAAGTGTCGTTCAGCTTCTCAGCTAGGTCCTTCTGTATAACCAGTTACTTTGAAATAGTAATCTGACTACTGATTACTTCTTTAAAAAGTAACTTAGTTAAGTTACTGACTACTTGCTTTTAAAAGTAACTAATTTAAATTACAAGTTACTTTACGTTACTGTTTTCTTTGCACCAGACAGGACCTGCTCTATTAACGTGGTTGTGCCATGCTGTGTCTCTAGATGTTTCTTTAGGTTTGATGTTGTCTTCTTGAAGGCAGACAACACTTTGTCGCCAGCACAGAGTGTGCCACCTTTAGCTGAAATAAAATCAAAACAATGTTTGCATTTCCAGCTGCAAAATTCGTTGTTTTGTTTTACTTCTGGTTTTGGGGTTTTGTTTTGTATTTTCAAGATTTTGTACCTGTTTCTCCCACTGTAGTGTTTTATTGTTTTGCCTATTTTTATGGCTGTAGCTACTTTTAAATAACCTAAAACTGTCTTTTAAAATAGAGAAAATAAAGATTGTGTAAATGATGGAACCTGGCTCTCTCTCTCTCACTGATGTGCTTACCTGTGTGCTTAACATTTAGACTCTATTTCCCCAAACTAGATTTGGGGTGGAGTTGTTGCAACAATTTATTATAAAATTTAACATTCCCAAGTGTTAACCCCTCGTGTCGCCACACATTGTTTACGTCTGACTCGTGGTGGAGATGGTGTAACATCATAGGAAACGTGTCACCAGAGACTATATGATCTTTGGGGTCACATATCCCATGTCGCCAAAAAATAAAAATAACCTACGTCACCCTGAAATGCAAAAATAGTAATGCAGAGTGTATTAGATAAGTAACTTAAGTCTGACAACTGGTTTGGAAATAGCACTGTGTTAGACTACTCGTTACTGAAAAAAGTCGGACATCAGAAACGAGTTCCTTCACTTAGCTCTTTCAGGCGTTGGGTCAGAGTCACCATGTCCTCCACGTGTGGGCCTCCGTGTCCGCTCTGCCATGGGTGCTCTGGCTCCCAATGCCACCCTCACAAAACACTGGGGAAGGACAAGTCACACCTATAATTTCACCTCTGAGTGACAGGTTAACCCCTCCACACACAAGGGATAGTTGTGACAAGTTCCTCTACTTAGCTCTGTCAGGCGTTGCATCTGTGCCACCGTGTCCGGGCGCCTGGTCTCGTTCTTGTGTGTCGAGGTTGGGTGGCTACAAAATAGAGAGTGCCCCACTTATATACAAAATAGAGAGAGGCCTCACTTACGCCCACAAGGTTCCCCAGATGCATCCCTCTACTTAGCTCTGGTAAGGCAAAGTATCTGTCCTTGATGGCACGTCCCTCTGCCTGTCCAGCCTTGTCCGTTCCCATTGTTCCCACTTCTTTACACCATGTTCTGTTTTCTGTCTTTCCATTTCTGGTGTCACAACTCCACGCCCCAGGTCTTCCTCCTTACTCGTGCCCTCTGTCTGTCTTTTAAAGTCCTTCACTCCAGTATAAACACATCAAAAATAAAATCACAGCAAACAAAATAACCCAGAGTAAGTAAGGACTTTTCTCACATCTGACACATTCTAACATGGTTCAAATTTGTCTAATATGGAACCTTTAATACTACTAGAAGAAGTGCATGGAACATATGAGTTAGAAATGTGCTGTGTTCAAATTGTGGTGTTCCTTTAACCTTCTAAGACCCTCTCATTTCTCAGCTTTGGCAGTCATATTTGATTACTGTGTTGGATATTGCAATAACACAACTGATTTAAAAAGTAAAACTGCTGCTAGTTTGTGTATGAGTATCAACAACCACCCCAGCAGCACCCACAATAATCGGCCCAGCTGCAGTCACTGACGTTATCCCGAGAAGCCAATATTTTGCAGGCAAAAGTTACAAAAACTCATATAATGGGGATTGCAGCAATCTTAAAAAAAAAAAAAAAAAAAGGGTAAAAACAAGGGCATATGCATTTCTGTTTTAAAATATTAGACAATTGTTTGGCAGAAATATAAAAGAATTCTCTCTACAAACTGTTGGCATGGAGTGTGAAACAGAGAAATGACTTCAAAGTTTCTGTTTTGTCCAGACAAAAGTATAATAAAAAAGAAATATTTGCATGTTAAAAAAAAAATTTGAGCTCAAAATTGACATTTGACTCTTATTTGGCAGTTCCTGTACTCTGCCTTTGTATCATGAGCCAAAAAAAAGGAGTCAAAGGTCCATTTTGAGCTCAATATTTTTTATATTTATTCACATGATAAGTGAAGTCTCAAATACCCCTATGAAATGACATTAACAACTTTTTGACCAAACAGGGTATTACGGCATTCTAATACCAATTATATTCTTGGCTCAATTTCATGTAAAATAAAATCAAAAAATATTTATTTAATTATGTTCAAATGGCGACTCGCGTGCAGTCTGACAGTGCTGGATTTGGGATGCATGCCTCCATCCATCCCAAATCCAGCACCAATGCAGTCAAGAGCTTTTGGGTATTAACATCTAGAGCCATCACAACCAAATAGCAGCGACTGGTTAAATGAAGAAAGTACCCGCCCACCGTTGAGTAAACGAATTCTAATGCTGCGAGGTCAGACGGTCTTTACGACGTGAAACCGGCTGATGAAACAGGATAGCCAAATCCTACATGTATCACCGATTATGCAAATTAACTCAAAGAATGAAGCAAGTAGTAAGTGTAGCAGTGAGTGTGTATAAAGATTACTCAGACATGCATGTTTCGAGAGGGTAAATGAGGAGAAGAAACAACTATAACATGGTTGTAAAAAAGCTCTAAAAAGCTGATTATTATTATTACTCGACCACTTTAACAGGTAGCGGTCATACCCAAAAAGTTAGCTTCAGTCAATATCACTTCACTGAGTAAGCATTTTTTGCCTCCATTATCATGTGTGTGTGTCCATGTTGTTGTATATTCATATAGACAGTGATTCACGCATGACCACGCACTTTCACTCCCGTGACTACAATTACTGCTGCTAATCTGTCACCCACGCGCCGGCCGCATCCCTCCTTCACCAAACTAATTCAACCTGGACAGCCCACGCCGCACCTAATCCAACGCGGCCATTTACATTTAGAACGCTTTCCGCTTTATCAAATCATCCCAACATTGTGGTAAATTCACTTTCCCTAAATCCCCCTTGGAAGAGGAGATTAAAATGGCGGAGCACGGCAGGTCAGGGAGAAAATAAAAGCAAATTGAAAGGTGCTCATTTGTCTGCTCGGACGCTTTCATGGAAACCGCATTGTGTCCAAATGTAATTAGCGCAGCCCGGAAAAACGTTTTTGGAGTGCGGTGTAATTCCGCGGGGCCTTGACGGGAGGCGGCAGGACACGGAGGCAGTGTCAAAGTCTAATGCTTTTCTTTTGTACGGCCTATTGACTGTCCGCACAAACCCAATCATCGAGATATAATTATGGACATCCAATATTGAAAATGGTGCTGCTGGCTTATGATCTTCTTCATTGGCTGTAGGTCCACGTTGCCGCAGAGTAAAGATGAGTGGGGCTAATGGAGGGCCAGGTGAAGCTACATGTGCCACGGTAAACATTAGGACGTAAGAGAAGTGCTCTACTGTAGAAGGGAGGTTGCAAAAGCTGGTTAAACTACCCATTACTTCAAGCTACAGTAACACATTTAGTCTGAAAGCTGGACTGACTTAAAAACAGACTAGATTGCCGGACTCCCATAATTCACCATTTACAGTTTTAATAAAAGAGTTTAGATTAGGTTGGCTAAACGTCCGTTTTTCCCCGGACATGTCCGTATTTTGTGTCTTGTCCTGGGCATCCGGGGTTTTGTTTTTTTTAAGTGATGGAAATGTCCGGGTTTTCATTACCGTAATCAATGAACAATCAATCTGATGTTTATGCGAGGTCATTCACATTTCCAATTAAATGCGACTTGTCTGTGACTCCAGTGTGAATGGTAAATGGCCCGAAAGTGTCCCGCATGTGCACTGGAGACACGATGATGTCAACCCCATGCGTCAACCGCAGCGAGCGTGCTCTGTGTTTACGGAAGTTGTCCAAACATGGACGCGAGCATTGAGCACCTGGTGATTTTACAGTTCCGGTTTTTGTCTGCTTCAGCGCAGAATAGTGACGTTTGTCACTTGTTGAGGACGTGTAGGTCGGATGGATGCGCTTTGGCCGTTCAGACTGAAGTCGCATGTGAAAAGATCGGATATGTATCGGTTTCAGGACCACATATCCAAGTGGCCTGGGTCGCATTTGAAAAAATCAGATCTGTGCCGTTCAGACTGTCATTAAAAGATCGGATACAGGTCACATAGAAGCCAAAAAATCGGATTTGGGTCACTTCAGGCTGCAGTCTGAACGCAGCCTGAGTGTCTCTCGTAGCGTCTGTGACTCAGAAGGAGCGAGCAGACACAAACAGTCGGTCAGTTTGCAACATACCGAAGCGTAAATGCCCATTTAACAATGACTTGTACAAGGAATTTTTCAGTTTTCCATCCCGGTCGGAACAAGTGGGAGGCCATGTGCACAGGTTGCGAGGTGAGAGTGCAATGGTCCCTCATTTATCGCGGGGTTCCGTTCTAAAAATAACCCACGATAGGTGAAATCCGCGAGGTCAACTTTATATTTTACAATTATTATATCTGTTTTAAAGCTGGAAAAGCCCTCAGCACACACTTTATACATTTTTCTCACACAGGACAGTTACAACCCTTTTTGCATCCTTCTTAAAACTTATTGCTACTGTTGTCCGTTTGTTATTTTCCTACTTCTTTATGTAACGAACCCAAGATTAATTTATTCCGTAATAGAGCCCTACAGCACAGAGTCCTGCACGGGTCCATTTCTGGAGACCTGCAGTACAACACCGCACCTGCCCGTTAACCCGTGATTATATCAAGCTTTTGCGCTGCCAACGCCACAGACTGAACCAGGACAACAACAGGAGTAAACCAGGACTAAACCAGAACTGAAACAGGACTCACTGTCGGGACAGGCTCGGAGATGACCGCAGGAAAAGGGACCAATGGAGAGCTCCGCACCTCACGGTAAACACGGCAATTGCCCAATCGCGCTTTGCAGTCAAACTGCTCGGCGTTCTCTCTCTTAAGTCCAAGATTAGTCCTGGTTTAGACCTGGTTTAGTCTTGACCCACCCGTGTGTAAAAAAACAAACAAAACAAAAAAAACATGCAAAATTGAAAGAATAAATAAATAAATAAAAAATCAGCGAAACGCCGAGACCGCAAAAGTTGAACCGTGATATAGTGAGGGACGACTGTAGCCCAATATCGAGGCCCCACCTCCCACCCCCGGTAAGGTGTCGGGTTTTCACATATGGAAATGTGGTCACCCTAGTTTAGTTGCAGCTAGCAATGTTTCCTGTGCAGTTCCTAATGCAAAAACTAATGATAAGAGTAGCATATGACATATTTTCATGTTTTTTCTATTTCTAATTATTACTTTTATTTTGGTTTGGTGGGATAGTGGTAAATATAGTTTTAAAATCAGTTAAGTTTGTACAAAAAAAGTGTAAAGTACAAGAAGTAGCAGTGAGTTCTAAAACAGAAAATGTAATCAAAAAACAGAAAATTTTATCCAAAAGATAACCATTGCGTAATTTAGACTCTTGTTAAAAGTAAAAGATTGCAAAGTAACATTTATAGAATTACCACTATGTATGTCATTTCTAGTGCCTGTGTCCAACCAGGAAATAAAATTATAATCTTCACAAAATTGTTTTTTAAGTTTTCTTTTTAGTAAATGTGGGGGAATACTTAAAAATCGAATATTAAAAAAAAAAAAAAAGTACTCCAAAAGGTCAAAAGGTATTGTTAATCAAGCGAATTACTTTGCACCAACAGATCCAAAAAATTCTCACAAAGAGTTTTTTTTTAATCTTCATTATATACAGGAGTTATTTGAGCAGAGACAGCTTCAGTATAACCTCAGAAGAACAGACATCTTAAAAAAAACATTACAATAAGAATTAAGAAAAAGAGAGATGATTTTAAAAAGTCCAGTACTATAGAATCCTTTAAAAATGGATATAAAGCAATATGGTTTAAAAGCTATAGAGCTCTGGAATGATCCATGCATTCAGTTTTGATTGTTTTTATTTTTATCTTTTTTCTGTTGTACAGTATATACAGTAAGTCCTTAGTGAAATTGTAAATGCAAACTTGCTGTTCATACGCTCTTTTATTTCTTGAAATTCTGTTATTGTTTAACAGGGTTTGGCATTATAAGTACTTCAAGTAATCCCTTTCGTCATGACCCAAATGGGGTTGTAGTTTTTCTAGTGCCGTAAATTATAGAATAAACACTACTACTATTACTGCTACTACTACTACTAAAACCTTTAATACCATTATATTAACTTTGTTTTAGTCAAATTAGTCATCTAACCTGCAATATATTTTAATCAAATCCAAAAATTCCACTGAGGAAATACTTTCACTGTCTACTGAGTCTTCCCCAGTACCATGCAGTGTGTTGAGATCTCACATAAGCAAACCCTCTTCTGTGCTATATGTGAACCTTTATGGGAGGGGGATCTGCTACAAACTTGTTTCCATGGAGATCTCATTGCTTTGTCTGAAAGGTTTCACTGTATGTTATTAAAGGAACAGTCTGGAATTTTGGACACAGGACCTCATTTCTAGTGAGCCAGAGTGTTGGAGACATGTGGAGACACTTTCTAAAATATTCCATCCAGTCCTTGTATTTGCAGAGGTCGCTGGTGCTAGGCTAGTGCATGTCAATGGCCATAGTTAGCCTGACACTAAAACACCCGAAGCAAATCGATTATTAAACTAGATTGTCGATGTAAATGTCTGTGTCAATAGAATAATTTCAGAAGTAAAATCAACCTTGCATTTGAAGGATTTATGTCTAAGCAGCAGCAGCAGCGAGTTGTACTTCCTGATAGAAAGCCTGGCAGCGGCGGACTGATATCACCCAGCACCTATCTTACCAGCAAAGTAAAATTCCGCTGCTGCTGAGAAAATAGTCCCTCAACATGTGACGACTAATGCGATGCAAGGTTAGTTTTATTTCAAACATTATTCTATCAACACAAACATTTATATGGACAGTCTGCCGTAATATATAGTAATAGTGGGTAAGATTGTTTTAAGTGGCAGGCTAACTATGGCCACTGACATGCACTAGCCTAGCATCAATGACCTCTGCAAATACAAGAACTGGGTGGAATATTTTAAAAGTGTCTCCACACGTCTCCAACACTCTGGCTTACTAGGAAATGAGGTCCTATGTCCAAAATTCCAGACTGTCCCTTTAAACTCATCTTACACTCATCTATGTAGTATTTATTTAGTTACATGTGTAATGCCATACTGCCATACTGCGAGACACTGTAGACAAAGCAATAAAGCTTCCATGAAGACAAGCAGATGGTGGACCCTTTACTAGAAAGTTATGCAGTGTGCCTTTAAGCGCACAATTACAGACTGTTAGTGAGAGAAAGTGTGTGATCCTGTACTGAAGTCTCTTGCATAATAAATGGACGGAGCAGATCCGTGATTATAGTGACACTGAGCTTGTGCTCAGATTAGAACTAGACCCACACACAGCTAATACACAATGTTCTACAATTAGTGTGTTTAAACTCCACATCAAGAACAATGGCCATTACATCCTTACGTAAGATCACAAGTTCACAGCATTCAAAAATGACCATAGTTTAAAGGTGCACAATGTAAGTTTTTGGTTGGGGGTCCGTCACCTGCTTGTGTCTATGGATATGCTATTGCTTTGACTGGAATGTTCCACAGTATGACATTAAACAGCTCTACCTTACATTTATTCAATTACAGATGGTTTTATAGCTCAAAACATGTATTCTGACTGTGAGCAGGGTTGCCTCTCCACAGATCTGATCTGTAACTTGGTCTGGTTTGATGATGACATCTCCATGAAGAAAAGCATATTACGGACACTCCACCAAAAAAGTTACACAGTGCACTTTTAATGCTGGCGTGGAATACAGGTCAGTATTTCAAGGTAGAATTTGTCTTTTAACTGTCAAATGCTGGACAAAAATGGATGGCTGCAATAGCTTTAAAAAGTGGCAGCTCTACAATAAGAAATGGGCAATGATGTGTGAAAAGTAGTTGAAGCTAAAAAGTTCAGTATGTGAAGTTTGTGGACCCACTTTTCAACTGTAATAATTTGGTTTCATATTTGAGTTGTTTAAGTTTCGAGATTTCTTTCAAAATCATAAAATCTCTCAGGGTTATACAGGCCACCCACCTTCATCTGAAATTATTAAATGCAATTCTATAACATGAATGCAACCAATCTAAAGGTGCAATATGTAACTTTTCAGTGCTTGTTTTCTGTGGAGGTATTATTGCTCTGCTTTGAATGTTCTACAGTATGACATTAAACTGTTCTACCTTACATTTATTCAATTACAGGTAGTTTTACTGCTCAAAATACCCAGGTAAAAAAACAACATTCTGACTGTGTGTGGGGTCGCCTTAGGCCCCATTTACACTGGGACGTATTTGAGTCGTTTTCGTTGCAGATGCAGTGTTCGTCCACACTAATCCGATGGAAAACCGTTCCAGAGGCGGAACGATCTGATGCCGCCAGCTCCCACGAATTTATCCGAGTACAGATCTGATCTGGCACTGTGTGGACGCCTGAAAACGTTGATATGCTGATGTAGGAGCTCTAGTTGCCATCCTTATTGAACCATGTCACTGTGATTTGCGCCTTCCTGATTCGCTGGGTTTGTGGCATCGGTCATGTGACGCTATTGCGGAAAACAGTTTAAACAAACCATAGACAAACGGGAAACAGCATAATTAGAACTACTTGCACAGAACAGACTCACCATTAGCAGAACACCCCTCTGTCACAAAGTATTCATATATTCCAGTGAGTCGTGTCCTTTTTAATTCCGACAGAAGCTGAACCGCATCAGGGCACAAGGAACAAGCTGTTTTTTTGAGATCTTAGTTTATGCAAATTAGCCATGTGGTTTTAAGTTTCATTTCTGTAAAATGTAAACAAACGAGCGCAAAGCTATATTGACAAGAAAAGCTTGCAGACACAGAAATGACGTGCCTGGATGCATATCGTTTCTGCTATGGTGATGTGGTGATACAGTGATTCGTTTCAGTGTAAACGTAACCTGAGTCTCCATGGTGATAGAAGGGTTTAAAGCTACATTCTGAAACATTTCTGACAAAGCACTAACATCTCCATGGAGAAAAGCATCTGACGGACCCTTCACCAGAAAAGTGACACAATGCACCTTTAATCATGAATCCAGTATAAATCATGTGCTTTAAGAGTCTTTGTGCTGTCTATAATTACATTGGTTGCAGGGCTCATAATCCCACTATATTTATCCAACCACACATCAGAATCTGGTTAATAACAGTAATTTAACCTGGCCCTGCCTCAGTTGTACATGGAAATGTTGTGTGATGATATTCAGTGTGGCATGATCATAGAGCTGACCCCTCCACTCACATGTGACATATTTACTTGAGTTGTGCACACAGCTTAGTACTGAAAACATATCCCATGCATTTTAACGAGGCTACAAAATGAATAACATTAATTTAGATGTTGTTTATATGTTCACTTATTTAGAGTCAATATTTGTGTGCTAAACCTGTGTGAATGAAACAAATGTCCAGGTATGTGTGTAAGATTTTAAGAAAAGTTCATTAGCTTTTAGTAGTGTTTGTTACTGTCAGCATTATCCTTAGTTTGTACAAATTTCCCATATAAGGCATGCAGGTTAGCACATTAATTTCACAGAGGAACTGGCTCTATTAAAGGGACAGTCCGGAATTTTGGACATAGACCCTTATTTCTTAGTTCGCCAGAGTGTAAATATTCCTTCCAGTCCTTGTATTTGCAGAGGTCACTGGTGCTAGGCTAGTGCATGTCAATGGCCACAGTTAGCCTGCCACTAAAAACAGTCTTGTCCACTCCACAAAACACCCGAAGCAAATCTATTATTACACCAGACTGTTGATGTGAATGTCTGTGTTGATAGAATAATGTTTGAAATAAAACTAACCTTGCATCGCATGAATCGTCGCATGTTGAGGGACTATTTTCTCAGCAGCAGCAGAATTTAAGATAGGTGTTAGGTGATATCAGTCCGCCGCTGCCAAGCTTTCTATCAGGAAGTACAACTCACTGCTGCTGCTCAGACATAAATCCTTCAGATGCTGGGAGGTGGACAGCATGAAACCAAATAATTTACGGCGTCAATTAAAGACATTACACCGCTTAAGTTTTTTTCAGAGAAAATGTGCTGAATATCTCCAACTTCAGTAAACCAAGCATGTAAGGTGGTGTACCAAACAGCAGAGGAACTGATACTGCTGCAGCATTAGACATGATTTCTGTCATGTTGGATAACGCAGGTCCCTTGAACTATAACATGGACATCAACACGAGGAGGACGAGGAGGACACAGGAGCAGACCTCCTCATGACGCAGGTGAGCACAGTGTGTGAAATTGAGAAGCACTGGTTTAGAGCAAGATATGTTTTGCTTACATTCAGTGTCTTTTTCAAATTGTTTTGTTATTCAGTTCCATTTTTTTATAGTCTGTTCTTTAGAATGTGGAAGTTCCCTTTTCAAATACTGAATACAGAGGCCCTGTATTACACTATTTCTGATTTAAACACAACTCCTTCGTATTTAGGCTGAGTTCTTTTCTCAAACAGAAAACACTCCTCCTTGTGATAAAGACAGAAAGCACTTCTCTGTGTTTCTAAACTCCACACACCTTTAGAAGAATAATTTTGGATCATTTCAACCCTGGATTGCTGATCTGGATTGGCAAAAAGTATCTGTTAACTTGAAAACTATCGCTTTGTGATATCAAAAGTAGAACAGATCATTTTGAGCTTTGGAGATGTAGACAGACTAATAATAAAGGGTTATTCAAACATGTGTATCGCATATATGTTAGTAGATTCTTTTTTTCAGACCAAGAGTTTGTTTTCATGTCCTGAGGAAATCGGACTGCAGATGGCGCTGTCGTCCTGCCTCCACTGGTAGAAAGACAGCGCCAAAACCTGCTTAAATCAACTGACCGGACACATCATAGCAACATCACGTGACCACCCTGAGGAAAACCGCTAGTGAGCAGTCGAAACTGTCAGGTATGAAAACAAACTCTTGGTCTGAAAAAAGAACCTAATAACATAAATTATTGGAAAGGCAAATTAACCTCATTGGACTGTGTGTATGGCATGTTTTTGATGACGTATCAACAATCTCACATGGTTTAAAGCTTGCAAGAGTCAATTTTGCAGTGGACCTTTAACTTCAGATTAATCATAAGGGTAAATACTAATGATGCCAGTGGCTCCACATTCTGTACATCATGGTTTGTACAGTAGAGATGGGCTGCTCTTGTGTTACCTCTGGGTAAATACAGTGCAGGTCTGAGTGGGTGTTTGCCTGCTCTCTGCTCTGGCGGCTTCCATGACATTGACTTTGGCGGTGGCACTCGAGCCGCCCACACAAACGCTACAATCTGCACCGCTCAAGCTAGTTTCATAAATACACTATGCAAAATGTAGCTATTTTTACTTATTTTGCACAAATGTTCCTAAATATGACAAGCACAACTCAGAGTTACACACGTCAGCAGGTGCAAAGCCAGTAATTGTGATAATAAATACAGAGAAATAGGGAAAGTGGTGAATCTAAAAAAAAAAAAAAAAAAAAAAAAAAAAAAGTGAGGTGGTGCCAAGTTTTGGGGGGAAAACTGTTTTTGGTAGATGATTTCACAATATTTTGCTAAATTAGGCCAATTAGAGCACTGTAATGTGTGTACTTTAGTGGATGTGTGTACTTTAGTGGATCATTCATATGCAAATTTTGGAATTGGTACTGGTTGATTTTAGCCAAGTATTTCAATAGACTTTCCTTTTGGTAACTAAATACAACAGGCTTTGGTGCAGTGAGTAAAACTGCATACATAAACTGCATTGTTCATATTAGCAGAGATATACAGGTGACGTAAAAAGTGATCATTATGAAAATGCTTGTGCTTTAATTCTAAACAAATGATTCCCTTTCAGATAAATGTTCTATTTTCTACAGTTTTGATTTTTGGCCATGATTACCCACCATTTTGCTGGTTCTTTTGACTTTAAATCCACCATTATAATTAGAATTGCCTGAATTGTTGTGTCACAGGTAAAAATCCAGATTTCTCCTGCAGTTTTAAAGACCATACACCATCACCGGACTCATTCTGTGGTCAAATGGTGTATTAGTTTAACATTTATGTGATGCTAGATCTTCATTTGGTCATTGTTCATTCCACTTACTGACAGCAGAGGGAGCCCTAACACTTAAATGCCAAATTGGAAAAAGGAAGTGTAGTTTATAGTGTTTTACCTCCAAATGAACGCATTATTTTAAGTTAGAAAACGCCAAGGTGACCAAAAGTATATATATGGCAATTTAAGGTAATGCATAATATGTGCATTGTGTAACTTTTCTGGTGGAGGGTCCGCTACCTTAGCCAGGCTGGCATCACCTAGTGCCTCCGCTTAATTCCATTTTTCCCCAGTGACTAGGTCAGGAAACGGAATACACTAGACAGTTTACAGTTGTAGATCACACACCGGCCAATGAGTGAAGAGCTGTGAAGTCATGATGTCAAACTCGTCCCGCCTGTCTGGGTTCCTTTTGTGGTATAGCACAACAGTAAACAAAGCGGTTGAGATGGATGTAGATGAAGCCAGACATTCTGTGTTGGCAGCAATTCCCGAGATCGAGGATTTTAAGCTGGAACAAAAAGAATGTTTGGTGAATTTTATCAAAGGGAAAGACATTATTGTCCTTCTTCCTACGAGATTTGGGAAAAGATTAATATACCAGTTAACCCATTAGAGGAGCATTACATATGTCACAACCAAATAGCAGCAATTGGTTAAATAAAAAATGTACCACTGCGAGGTCAGACTGTTTCCACAAAGTGAATCAGGCTACCGCTACCTGCTTGTCTCCATGGAAATGTTAATGCTTTGTCTAGAATATTCCACAGTATAGATTAAACCTAAATCTCTCACAAGGGAGACAGGCAGGTTACAGCACTATGCTACATTATAGTTCAGATCTGTGGAGAGTCGTCACTATTCACAGAAGTAATTATAGTATTTTTGAGCAACGGAAACACCCATGATGAATAGATGCTAGATGTGTATGTTTAATTTTATACCATGGAACATTGTAGGGAAAGCAGTAACATTAATGGAGACAAGTAGGCAGCAAACCCTCCACTAGAAAAGTTGCGGAGAAGAAAGAAGAAGAAATAAGAATAAGAACTGTATGGGTTTTAGCTGGTATTCTGGATCCACCTCTATAATTAAGTTGATGACATCGTCTTTCCTGAGGCCGCCATGAGACGACAAACATCAGCAGATTAAAGCAGTGAGCTGAGTGATCTGCAGTGGTAAATCCTGCAGGCTGAACAGACACCACCTCTGACACTGAGTGCTCCATTAGTACTAGCCTGCTCATGCTAACAGCACAAGCACTGAAATAATCATATCTCTTTTTAAATATACATGTATCTGACTCAAACAAATGTGAATCCTGCTTTTCACCATCTTTGAATTTACCTTAACATGATCTTGTACTTGTTAAAGAAATAGGGATTATTCATGAAGATTTAGTGACATTCCAACAGTAAAAGAGGAGTGTAACGATATCCAAGTCTCATGATACAATATTGTCACGGTATGAACCTCACGATATGATATTTATTGCGATATCGTGGGAAAGCTCATGATATGATGTGAAGACTCACGATTAGAGATGTAACAATATCCAAATATCTACAATATTTTCACAATATACATCTCACGATACAATATTTATTGCGATATTTTGTGGAGGCTAACAAAACTGTTAATGCCTTCACAAGATTTAATCCAAAGAACTAAGACTTAAAAGTGCTCAGAACTGTTATTTTTTCATGTAGTCTGCACTGAAATGGAGGATCATGGTCTATGTAGTTCTCTCTGTATTTTTTTTTTATCTATTGCTGCACCATAACTCTTCATTTAAGCAAAAAGACTTATAATTCGATATATTTTGATGGTACATGATATTATTGTGAGAACTTTGACGATACGATATGTCGATATTTCAGTTATTATTACATTACATCCCTAGTAAAAGATCAGCTTGATACCATGTAAGATGCACTACCACTAAAACTGAAATATGGACTCTAAATAAATATGTCCTTTTCCCCTGTACTTATTTTATGTTGATCTAAAGCAAATCGTCATTGATTATAAGTTAAAGGTACAGTATGTAACTTGCTGGATGTGGCATGTTATCTGCATGATTGCATGGAAATGGAGAGTTAAAATTATACGTAGTAACATTCTCAATTTAGATTTATGCCATACTGTGGGGATTATAGCCAAAGGAACAACATTTCCATGGAAACAAGCAGGAGGAGGCCCTTCCCCCGAGCCAAATAAGAGTCAAATACGTTTTTCAGTGCAATAAGCATATTTGAAATAAAAAAAAAAAATCTTACATTTATTTGACATAGATATTTATTTTTAAAAACAAGAGGTATAATACATTTATTTCAGATCTACAGTTCACTTTTGAGTGTATACAGACAGTAGATTATAATACACAACTGTAATACTCTTGTCTTGATTGGTTTTAAATACTAACTCTATAATCTGCAGTGTAAATGTCACGCAAAAGACTTGTCACAGTGTACAAAACTCTGAGGCCCAGGTAAACCATCTGGGGAGTTCCATACATGAAAAGTGTACCTGCAGACATGTGAGGCACATGACAATCACTAAACATTTAACATTAACCTCGTTCTTTCACTCACTCAAATTCATGTCGCCTCCTTATCCTTCTGGTGCAGTGTCACGTTACTTCTTGAGATTATCTTTGCGCTGTGCTCCAGTTCTGAGTAGGCCGACTATAATCTAGCCTCGTTCAATGTCAAGAGCAAAGCAAAAGCTCTGATGAGTCACGTCTGGGCGCGTACACAGGGGACCGCACTGAAGAAGAGACTCAGAAACAACAACAAAAACAACATTCGCGTTAGTATGACCTTAGCTGCCCGCTCTCTCTACGGAACTCTACTGCACATGATATTGTTTTGTGGCAGGTCCAGTTCTTTCGTCTTAATAGCGTACCGTGGATTAGCTCGTCGTGGACACGTTGGTCTACATTGTGTTCCGACCTTGTTTAACCGGGACACAATCAGATTTGCATGTGTGTGTTTTGTGCGTGTGTTTATGTGTGCGTGATGGCTTCAGGCCCGTCCGTTGTGTCAGATCCCCCTCCACACTCTCCGAGCCAGATGTTCACTGCAGCTGCTCAGCACTGTTTTAACTCTTCTCCAGTACACTGGCTCTGTCTCTGCTCATAAACACAACTTTATTGCATGATAGAAACTGCAACTTTCTAAACAACACTGACTGCAGTCCTGTTATTGATGCATCATCGTTAAGATTGTTAGCTGTTCCTAAATGCGAGCTAATCAGCTACGATCCATTAGACTAAAGAGAGACCACCTCAGACGTCTCCGCAGACAGACACTGATACAAACGATACTTGGAAGTGCTTCTGGGTCCGGAAATACACAAATAGTAAAAAACTCAGGGCTCCGCAGAGACATGAAAATGAGCTATTTAAAAGACAAAAATATTCTTAGTAGTGTGTCAGTGTGAGGGTGTAAAACCTCAGGCACTCTCATATAAAAAAAGTCCTTTATTTTAGAGCAAGGGACACCAACGAGTTTGGGTCTGCAAGGCCTTCTTCAGGATTTTCTTTTTAAACACCAGGTAAGCCTGATAAGAAGAAATAGGGCAGAACCAAAAATAGTAAATAGACTAACCAGTATAAACCTAGTGGAAAAAGCACTGAAAAAGATGCTGTTTGTGCATCAATGCCAACTCACAGCATAGAATAAATCTCACTTTCTTTGTTTCCAGGTCCAGTATTATGTATTTACTAAGTAGGACACTGTAGCTGGTCATATGACAATAACAGCAGGGCACTTGCAGATAAGCGACTTTATCTGCAAGTGCAGCGAAGAAGATAATCTTTTGTATCACATTTTAACAATGACAGCTAATGAGTAAATGCTAAATCTGAGCCCTGGCACATGTCTTCTGTGTGTGCAAGAGTAAAAATGAGGGACGTTTATGCATTAATAAAATATTCTGACATAGAGCAGAGAGGCGTATTGACTGAATATATGCAGGTCAACAGACTTTGAGGCTTTGCTCTTTTATATCAGTGTTTCTCATATTTTTTTCTGGGGAGTCATAAATCTTCACTACAAGTCAATAGACATTATTCGTAAATCACAAAATAAATCTGTGACCATTATTGAACATTAATGAGGATATTTTATTGTTGACTGAGTGAGTGTTAGCCAGGCTGGAGCCACCAGTGCGAGTCCGGGCACCAGCCAATCCAGAGCCAGACATTCAGTGTTGTCAGCGATTCCCGAGATCGAGGATTTAAAGCTGGAACAAAGAGAATGTTTGTGAATTTTATCAAGGGGAAAGACGTTATTGCTCTTCTTCCTACGGGATTTGGGAAAAGCTTAATATACCAGTTAGCCCCGTTAGCGGTGCATTACATACATCACGACCAAATAGCAGCGATTGGTTAAATGATAAAAAGATGGTTTCTACGAAGTGAAACCGGCTGATGAATCAGGCTAAGTGATTGTGTCTTTCTGAACAATTAGTATTACCGTATTTTTTGGACTATAAGGCACACCTGATTATGAGGCGCAATATCAATAATGTTGAATTCTCTTGTCTATTTTCATACATAAAGCGCACCAGATTATAAGGCGCAACACTTGAGACTTTATTTCCTATGAGGAGGAATATAGATTGAGTAATATTGTGTTTAATGCAGCTTTGCACACATTTGTTTATGTTTTACAGAAATAAAATTTAAAACCACATGGCTCATTTGCATAAACTATAAGTGATAAAAAATAAACAGAAAACAGCTTGCTCCTTGTGCACTAATGCGGTCAACTTCTGTCGGACTAAATAATTTTCCTCCTTCTTTATGTAACGAACTGAAGATTCATTTATTCCGTAATGGAGCCCTATAGAGCAGAGTCCTGCACAGTCACCCAGTCGTGCTTTGTGGACATCCTGCACTGGGCTCAGAATTCTCTCTCTTAAGTCCAAGATTAGTCCTGGTTTAGTTCTGGTTTAGTACTGACCCACTCGTGTGTAATTGCTACCCACCCGTATATCCATCCCGTAAAATTCCAGAACGTTAAAACCCGCCCATTTCAGCAACTATGTGCCCGTACCCATCAGGTACCCGGTGCAGGACTCTGCTACAGAGAGTAACTTCTACCTTCTTTCAGCGTGTCCAGAAGTCCAACTTTTTGTGCGATGGTTTGCATCTTCCTCTGCCTTTGTTTATGCAGAACATTTCATCAACATTGTGGGTTTTATCAGGGAGAAAACTTGCAAATATACACTGCTAACTTCAGAATCACACTGCAAGTGATTGAACATTTATGTAAATTTGGCAGCAGAACGCATTCTGTACTGTACAGGAGACACGGCACGGAGGAGACTGATTGACAGCGGTCTACAATCCCTTAGCCAATCAGGACGCAGGGGGAGGAACACAATGCGTGTTCATATGCTGTAAAAAAAATTTAAATTAAATAAAAAATGCATGCAAAATTGCACACAAAAAATATGTCAGATCGTGACAAGGTGACCCAAAACAAAATCTCTTGTGACCGACTTGGGGATCGCGACCCAGTCTTTGAAAAACAATGTTCTATATCCAGTGCATGTAGACTTTTGAATACCTTGACTAGATTAGATAAGATTATATACACTTTTCAGGAAATTATTTAGTTGCAGTAGCTCATTTACACAGTTACTGACACTTTGTTTTGTGGAGTTTTTATGCTCTTAAATAAACATACTGGCAGATTATTACAGCTCGTTTGAAAATCTCTGGATGTTGCAACCATACAGTAACTGAATAAAGAGCCCGCAGGCAACACTTGAAATAAAGACATTCTATTTGAAGCATTTCTTTTGTGCGATTTTGTTTCATTCCTGTTTGGAACGTGTACAAAATGGCTTCTGTGTCTGTATTGTCCATTGTGTGGGTGTCTCTGTATGTGGGCCAGGGCTGTGTGATGTTCCAATGGCCTACATCTCAAACTCCATAATACAATCCAAATGTGAATAAAACAAGGGCACAACATTACACATCAGGGTGCGTTCACACTTGTCCTGGTTTGGTCCAGGTTTTGACCCACTTTGAGTCCTAATGTAGAGTCCATTTGGTCCCATTCTAGTCCTGGTCTAGTGCAGGTTTAGTTTCAGGTTTAGTTCCACTTTAGTCCCAATTTTGATGTGGTGGCGGGTAGTACTCAGTTACATTTACTTGAATACTTTTTATAGTCCTTTTGTAGCAGCATACATTGACTATTTTTTGAGTAATATTTTGATTTAAGTAACACTACTCTTTCTTGAGTAATAGTTTTGGTTACTCTTCCCACTGTGAGTAACTCTACAGGTGACAATTCTTTATGTTGACAATATGAAATAATTTGAACATTTGTGTTTCTTGCACTGCTCCTTCAGATATAATGTAGTTTTTCTCATTTTTTCATTCTATCCTTTGAAAAACGATATAGATTCAATTGCATTCATTTCAAATTCTAAATCAGATGTTATGTTCCAACAGTTACTCTTTAAGTTATTTTTACTTGAATTTTTTCCCAATTTTTTATTTTTTTACTCTTAATTGAATAATTTCTTGGACTCCTACTTTGTACTTCTTGTTATATCATTTTGAAGTAGCGCTACTCTTACAGGTACTTGACTACAATGGAGACAAGCAGGTGGTGCCATCGGGCCAAGTTACAAGTCAGAGCTGTGGAAAGGCTACCCTGCTCACAACAAAAATGCATATTTTTAGGGTACAATAACAACAACAACAACAACAAAAAACGTAGAATTCGTCTGACCTCGTAGCATTAGAATTTGTTCGCTCGATGGTGGGCGGGTACTTTTTAAAATTTAACCAATTGCTGCTATTTGTTACGTTTATTACATATGTGATGTGCCACTAATGAGGCTAACTGGTATATTAAGCTTTTCCCAAATCCCGTGGGAAGAAGGGCAATAACGTTTTTCCCCTTGATAAAATTCACCAAACATTCTCTTTGTTCCGGCTTTAAATCCTCGATCTCAGGAATCGTTGCCAACACAGTATGTCTGTCTTCATCTACGTTCATCTTGACCACTTTGTTTACTGTTGTTCTGTACCACAAAAGGGACCCAGACAGGTGCTTGAGATTGACATCATGGCTTCACAGCTCTTTGCTGATTGGCCAATGCGCAGTCTACAACTTCTGGGGTTCTTGTAAACAGTCTAGTGTATTCTGATTCATGACCTAGTCGCTGGAGAGAAATGAAATTGAGTGGAGGCACTAGGTGGCGCCAGCCTGGCTAATGCACAACACCTCCATGGAGACAAAATAGGTAATAAGCCTCCTCACCAAAAAGTGCAGTACTGGAGTTATCAAAGGATATGAAAATAAGATAATAATCGATACTAAAACTAATATCAAGAGTAGACACTCATTTAAGCAAAAAAATCACATTAATGGTAATTTGAGCTTTCATGAACAGCTTTAGTATGATTTTGAGCTTTATCAGAACTAGTGTAAGAACTCATGGTAACATAAAGAAACATATTTGCATGAAAATACTAAAAAGTTTACATTTTTTATCCTCACTGTGGTATTGTATTGAATGACTTCCTTAGTATCAAAATGGAGTTTGAAATGTTAGTATTGTGACAACACTACGCAGTCCAAGTCTCTTAATCTATTTCAGACAAGCCTGAATAAAGCACAACAGGGACTCAAACATACATTGTGTAGGCATCAAAATATTATACAAATCCACTGGGAAGCCCAATTTCCTCTGAAATTTCTCATTACTAGCTTGTGTCAGAGATTACATTTTAAATACGTTGCACCACCTGTTGATACGGAATCTTCAAATGTGACTTTTGTACGATATTTTGGCGGACATCTTGCTGCTTATGTAAGTCCATTCTTCTTTTTATTTTGCTCTGATTAATTCCATGGACGGTGCCAGGGCTGTCTGTCTCTCTCATGACATCTGCTCGCCGACGTACAATCATCTCCACTTATTATCTTCGGGGAATTTAGTGTAACTCTACGAGACACGCACTTTTTAATTTGTGTTTTAGCCCCTCGTAATTATTTCGGTGCGTCTCTGGATTTCTCAGAACGGATTTTGAGTGACATTGTGTGGGGGAGCAACAAGATCTCTATTTATTCTGCACGTCTTCGTCAAGGCTCGGGGCAAAGTTGAGACATTTTGGTTAATATTCATCCAGTCCTATATGGGATTTGTAATAGACCAACTTGTTCTCTCATAATAAAGCAGTACCACAGACTTCTTGTGTGTTCAGTTTAATTTTACAATGACATAATCACAATGAGAAAGTTTAGATTTTTAACTACATGAAAAATAGCTATTCTAATTTTGTTGTTAACTCTTATGGAAAACAGAAACATTTCACTAACTCCTTATACAACTATATTGCAAATTGTTAAATTCCTTGCTAAACTGGGCACTACCTGGTGGACTAGAGGAGATATCCACATTTCAAACTCCATTTCTGCAGGCAGGTATTTGAGATCAGAAACATCTTTCTGTAATCAGCAGTCCTGTGTGATGTCTTGTAGTACTTGAAATGACAGTAGCCACTGGAGGCAGCAGACCTTTAGTTTGACCAAAAAGCTGCAAATACACCGATTATGTGCTAAAAAGTACAAGGAACTAGAGTTGTCAAAAGTATTAAACATCAGATACTAATTGATACTTCAACTAGTATCGAAACTAGATAAAAATATGAGCAGATATCGGTACTAAAGTCATAGTCAGAAATGAACCTTTCCTGAATAGCCTGAGCTGTATCAGAACGAGTAGAGCACATACACTAGTATACACCTATGGACCACTGTAAAACCTACCTGCACCACTGAGGGATTACACAAATATAACACCACTTGGCAGTATAAAAGAAATTGCTAGGACTTAATGTTGAAAATCACATTCTGTTGTGTAAAGAAAGTGTTTTTAATTATCACAGAGGCATCAGAATAGGTACTGAGTATCAAATTTATTCCTTACACAGTACTAATAACAAACCATATACACAATTTAGAAACAAGAATGGTTCATTTAGTGTTTAGTGGCCATATTGGCTTGTCAAAGCCTGATCCCGTCAGATCTCAGAAGCTCAGCAAGGCCGGGCCTGGTTAATACTTGGATGGGAGATCACTGGGAAAATCAGGTGCCACAGTGAGGCAAGTGGCAGTAACTCTCGTTGTGTCTTTAGGCAAGACACTTCACCCACATTGCCTAGTATGAAACTGATGTGTGTGTGTGAGTGATGGTGGTGGACGGAGGGACCGATGGCGCCGAAAGGCATGGCAGCCGCGCTTTCATCAGTATGCCCCAGGACAGCAGTGACTACAATAGTACCTTACCACCACCGGGTGTGGAGAAAAAGAATAATGAATCTATAAAAAACAAAATGCTCTGTAAAGCGTCTTTGTGACTTATGTCTGTGAAAATCACTATACAAATAAAGACTTACTTACTTACTTAGTTCCACTTTAAGGTTGTACATAAAAAAAGAATAAATAAATATAAATAAATATATAAATATACCTCTTCTTCATTTGTGAATTTTTGAGTAATCAGTTTTTTCTCCATTTTGACAGTTTTGCTTTCACTTTGACTAGTGTTAAAGTGAAAGTGTGAAACGGGTGGCCATACCAGCTTGTCAAAGCCTGATCCCGTCAGATCTCAGACACTATGCAAAGCTGGGTCTGGTTAGTACTTGGATGGTAGATCACTGGGAAAATCAGGTACCAATCGCACAAACTGTGGTTGTGTCCTTAGGCAAGACACTTCACCCATATTGCCATGAAAGTGGTGTGCGCGTGAGTGTTGGTGGTGATCAGAGGGACTGATGGTCTGCTTCTGTCAGTAGTTTACCACCACCGGGTATGGACTGAATGAATAATGCTCTGGAAAGTGTCTTTGAGTGTCCAGAAAAGCACTATATAAAACGGATGAATTATTATTATTATTATTATTATTATTATTATTATTATTATTATTATTATTATTATTATTATTATTATTATTACATGTAACGTGACACTGGTAAGACTTACAATAATTACAGGTTAGGAGTTAGACTTAGGGTGTCAAGTAGCCTAGTTACTAAGCCTGAACCATTTTTAGCAAAAATTTTGTTCAATATGAATTAAGTGCTATAGTAAGACTAATTAAAGGTGCATTGTGTAACATTTTTGGTAGGGTCTCTATCAAATACTTTTCTCCATGGAGATGTTATTGCTCTGCCTGATATGTTTCACAGTATGGCATTAAACTGTTCTTTCTTTATGGAGACCAAACCAGAACAAGTTACAGGTCAGATCTGTGGAGAGACAACCCCGCTCACAGTCAGAATGCCGAGGTATTTTTTGTCAGACCCTCCACATGAAAAGTTACACAGTGCACCTTTAAATGATAGTGTTACAGTGGCATTGGTTTCTCCCACTTTTACACAGACTTTGTAGGTTATACAATGTGAAAGACCAACATCCAAAAGAAGTTAAAAAGCCCGAACAATGCTGAATATAGAGCTCTTACGGATTCACTCAATGTCTAAGCTAACCTTTGCTTGTTTGAGGAACCTCTCTGGTGTAAAGATGAAGTTTCTGCATTTGAAAAGGTCACAGGAAAAATGTAAAGTTTGAAACAAGAACCCAAAATGCACCAAGAAGTTGAGCTGTCACTGCCAACTTTTAGATTATTGATTTATTTATTTATGTAGTATAACTTTTTAGTAATGTCATTTTAACTAATGCACTGTAGTTAAAGATCCTATATTATTCAAAATTAACACTTGTGAGCTTTAAGTCATGTTATAACGCTGTTACCTCATCAAAAACAGACCTGGAGTTGTGTTTTGTTTCATTCACATGTTTGAGTAATTCTTTATTATTAGTCTGCAGAGGTGAGGACTTGCAAGCCGTGACTTGGAGTCGAGTCAGACTTGAGTCACTAATTTTAGAACTTGAGACTTGACTTGATAAAATGGATTAAGATTTGGGACTCAACTTGGACTTGAAGGTCAGTGACTTGGGACTTGACTCAGACATGAAGCCTGTGACTTGAGAAGACCTGAAAAACACTTAAATCTGAATTCTTTCTATTCTGACTGTAATGATTCACATTAAGATCTTATCAAGACATTTAAAAAGAAAAAAAAAAAACTCAATTAATTTCTGCAACTAGAATACACTCAATAAATACTCATACATAAATATACTATGATTTTTTTAAAGTAAAATTTATCTTAAAATTCATATAAATTACAAAAAATCTAAGCTATATTTGATTCTTTGGTTTGAAGACTTGAAATGACTTGAAGCTCAAAGCAGACGCCTTGGACTTGACTTGGACTTATGGCCCAATGACTCAAGACTCGACTTGGACTTACCTGTATTTGACTTGGGACTTGACTCGGACTTGAGGTCAAAGACTTGAGACTTACTTGAGACTTGCAAAACGACAACTTGGTCCCACCTCTGCTAGTCTGTTTACATCTCCAAAGCTCCAAGTGGCAATTCCAAGATAAAAACTTGATTGAAAACTATTCTGGTGAAGGTGTAAGGAGTTTAACAACACAGTGGCTCACTTCCTGTATTACCACATGACATCACAAGGTGGAACAGCGCGTTTTGAGTTTTGGAGATGTAGTGTTTTCTGCTTGAAAGAAGAACTCAGCCTAAATATACAGGGTCAGTGCTTTAAACTTGTGTGAATGAAACAAAACACAACTCCAGGTCTGTTTTGATGAGGAAACAACATTATTACATACATCAGATAATACAGTAATATGGGCCCTTTAAGGTATTTAGGTTTAATTATTCCCATGATGATCCCACAGTACCACCGGGCTGAGCTACCAAGAGCAGTGGGAAAACCTGGAAACTCTACATGCTCTGATAACCAAACCCAACTCTCTTCTGTGCCATCTGTCATCATCCCTTCAATGCCGTGTATCATTAGCCCAAATGTTTTCTAGGCCCAGGATTTCTCATTAACCAATAGCCTGGCTGTGCTCGGCAGCGCTGCAGTCGCTGTACATATGTCCAATCCAATCCACTTTATTTCTATAGCACATTTCACAAACAAACTGTTTCCAAAGTGCTGCACAAATACATAAAAATAACAACAATAAGATGATAAATAAACAACTAAAATAATACTAGTCTTAAAATAGTAAAACCAGTAAAATAAAATAAAACCAGTAAAATAAAAATAAAAAATAAATCATAGAATAGAAATAAATAAAATCAGTAAAACCAATAAAAACACATAAAAATAAATAAAAGATACACAGAGGACCACACAACTCACGCGGTGTTAAAAGCCAGAGAATAAAAGTGGGTCTTCAGACGAGATTTAAAACTCTCCACTGTGGAGCTGCTCGAACGTGAAGCGGCAGATCGTTCCAGAGTTTAGGGCCGACCACAGAGAAAGCCCTGTCCCCTCTGGTTTTAAGTCTCGTCTTAGGCGCCCCTGAGCTGGACCTCGGACCTCAGAGCGCGCGCAGGGGTATAAATTTGGATGATATGTGGTTGTTTCTGATCATTTACTGAATGTCTCTACACTCTCTCGCCCCGTTCCATGCTACAGCTCGCCAATAAAGCCCTTTTTTTTTCAATACACACAAAACTTGTATAACGAGACAATGTCAGAAGTGTCTTACCTGAGCTGTGGAGAAAAAGAACTGGACTGTTGCTCAGTGGTCCAAAGTCTTCTTTTCACGTGAAAGTACATTTTGTATATCTTTTGGAAATCAAGGTCCCAGAGTCTGGAAGAAGAGTGAACAGCAGCACGGAATCCACATTGTTTGAAAATCTGTGTATCATTTGTTTATTCGTTTTTCAAGATAAAAAAAAAAAAAAAAAAAAATTATTTTCTTCATTATTTGTCTCCAAAACCAAAATGAAAAAACAGATAACAATTTGTTTTTTCGTGTTTAAATGAATAATGGAAAAAAAACAGATAACGGCCGTTTCCCGTTTTCATGACTTAAACTGCGATGCCGGATTTTTGCGCTGCATACGGACAAAACCAGGACCAAACCAGGACTAAAACAGGTCCGGAATCAGACCGGAACCGGATCGGGACTGAGATCAGGACTTAGGCCGGGACCAGACCAGGACCAGACAAAGACTGAGACTAGGACCAGACCAGGACTGAAAACGGTTTAGTTCTGGGTTAGTCTTGTTTAAGTCCTGGTTCAGTCCTGGTTCAGTCCTGGTTCAGTCCATATGAGGCGCAAAAGTCCGGCATCGCAGTTTAAGTCACGGAAACAGGAAACGGGCTTTATCAGGTTTTTTCAGTTATTCATTTAAACATAAAATCGAAAACTGAAAAAACTAATCGTTATCCATTTTTTTCATTTTGGTTTTGGAGACAAATAATGAAGAAAATAGTTGTTTTTTTTTTTTTTGGTTTTATATCGAAGAACAAAACGAATGATACACGGATTTTTGACTTCCAGTGTGAAGTTTCCACAGTCTGCTGGTCCACTGTGTTGGTCCACTGGTCTTATGTAATATTTCAATTTTCTGAGACACTGGATTTGGGGTTTTCATTATCTGTAAGCCATAATCATCAAAATGTCAAGAAATAAAGGCTTGAAAGCTTCACTCAATGTGCCACGTGTCAACATAATATATGAGTTTGACTTTCTGAAATAAGTGACCAAAAATTTTAGACAGAACGACATCCAAGCACTCCAATAAAGTAAAAGTCGCACGAGGAAAAGTCTAGTTAAAAGGCCTTTATTTAAATGGACAAAGCCAACATGTTTCGACCTTGACTGGGCTTCGCCAGGGCTTAGTTAAAAAATTAGTGACAAATTTTTTTTTTTACTTTTTCATGATGTTCTAATTTTTTCAGGTCTGTA
The DNA here is from genome assembly GCF_026225935.1 of Boleophthalmus pectinirostris. Classification (NCBI taxonomy): domain Eukaryota; kingdom Metazoa; phylum Chordata; class Actinopteri; order Gobiiformes; family Gobiidae; genus Boleophthalmus; species Boleophthalmus pectinirostris. The sequence continues at coordinate 9,809,886 of NW_026571140.1, forward strand.
TATAACATATTTAGGCTGAGATCTATGTATATGTTGTCAAAAACTACATATTAAAATGTGTTAGTTTCAGTTCAGTAGTTAGGATGCCTTGAGGAGCTGGAGGAAGTGTCTGGGGTGAGGGAAGTCCCTGCTTAAACTGCTCCAGAAGGCTATATAGAATTGTCGTGTGGGATCATGGGTGACATAATCTTGTGGGTGAATTGTACAGAATCTTTCGAATAGGGTTCGAATAGGTCCTGGAAGAGATCGCTAGATTACTCAAACATGCATGGATGACATCTGATGAGGGAACGTTATAAGATGGTTGGAAAGGTACAAAAAGTCAATTTTGCGTAACACCCTTTTAAGTTTGTTTTCCAGTTTTCTTCGTCACATAAGATACACACAAAAAAAACAACCTTTTACTTCACAACATGATCTCCATTTCTTCACCATCCACTTCTCGCTCCCTCTGACCTCTAGTGGCCTCTTGTTCCCTTTATACTTCGTCTGACTGGCGCCTCCTGCTTTTCCCAAATTCACAGACATTTTAACCTTTTTCACCCCAAGCTAAGGCGGGAAAAAAAACAAAAAACTGTGTGAGTACCGTACCAGCCATGATTTTCTCAGTTCGAGGTCAGGCTAACCCATTACTTAAAGTGCCTCTGACACGTTGGACCATTTATTTGACCGAATCACACTTAAAATCATTATATTTAAGATTTAAGATGAAATGTTATTATTTTTTTCACGGTTTGGTCAATTTGTAGGTTTCAAATTGTGCTTCCTGGTTGGAAATCGTGACGTCACACCATTTCCATTTCCTGGTGGAGAGTCTGTCAAATGCTTTTGTCCATGAAGATGTTATTGCTTTGTCTGGAATGTTTCACAGTGTGATATTAAACCGTTTTATAACATCATGGAGACCAAACCAGACAAGTTACAGGTCAGGAGCCTCATTTATAAAGCTCATTTACGCACGAATCCTTACGTAGGCACTCTTTATATCAACCGCGGGATTTATGAAACTCCTAAGTGCTTTGCTTATCTCTACAGCAGCTCGGGACCTGCTGTAAACTCTACATAAAGTCTGGAGATTGAGTGTTACATGCCAAATGTATGTTTTGTCTGCTGACCCACTCGTCTCCTTGCCGCTGGTCCATGTATCCCTCCCTTGCTCCTTTTGCTCTCCCAGCAAGGACATCTGAATTTCTCGGACGCACTCATAGCTCCCTTCTTTGAGCACTCCGACCCCCGCGTGCACGTATCTACTAGTATAGGTGTATAAACAAGGCCAGACACCACACACACATCATAGGCATTCTTAAAAATACAGCGATATAACTCTTGAAACAGCGAGAAAACAATTCAGCTTTACTGCAAAGATGTGCCAGCCTGATTCATCAGCCAGTTTCACTTCGTAAAAACCATCTGACCTCACAGCGTTGGAATTTGTTCACTCGACAGTAGGTGGGTACTTTTTATCATTTTGGTCGTGACGTATGTAATGCGCCGCTAACAGGGCTAACTGGTATATTAAGCTTTTCCCAAATCCTGTAGGAAGAAGGACAATAACGCTTTGATGAAATTCACCAAACATTCTCTTTGTTCCGGCTTTAAATCCTCAATCTCGGGAATTTTTGACAACACTGAATATATGGCTCTTCACTGATTGGCTAGTGCCCGAACTTGCACTTCTGGGGTTTTTGTGAACAGTCTAATGTATTTTGATTCCTGACCTAGTCGCTGGAGAGAAATGAAATTGAGTGGAGGCACTAGGTGGTGCCAGCCTGGCTAAAGATGTGCTGCCTAAATACTATGAAATATTATGAAATGAACAGATGAGTCGTTGTTGTCACTTTTAGTTTTGTATTTATTTGTAAAACCTTGTTTAAGCCTTTGACGTGACCACGTGGTGTTGCGTGGAGCGTCCCCCTCCCTCAATGTCCCGCATATCTCGGTCAAACCATGGATGTATTAAAATAACTGGATACAGTATCGATAGCTTGTAGCTGCGAAAAAAGTCCCATGGGCCGAGAGAAGATTTTTCTCATAGAGCGCAATATAATCACAAACTGCTCGTGTTTGGCTGACAGGGCACTTACAACTTTCAAAAATGTCAGATTTTGTGGAGATTTTTACCTATTTTTAGATCATTCACTCTTTCTCAGCTCAAAATCCTTCACTTGTCTTAAAAAACGCTTTATAATCATTCGTTTCGGCTATGCTCCGCTCGCTCTGATTTGTCAAAGCGATCACGTGATACATGAGCCTGCGCTCCATGCGTGCGTTCGCGTGCATTCGCGTGTGCCCGCGGGAGAAAAGAGCACTACTGCGCATGCTTGGTCGGCCCACAGCCACCAGAAGTACCTAGCCGGGCTAGGCTAATCTGGGATCATGTGCCATTGAGCTCGACCCATTGACTTGAATGGTCGGCCATTTTAGAACCTGGGGGCTTGGGTCAAACCCACTGATTATCGGCTCATGTTTAGGGAAATCTCATTCACCAGTCACTTTACATGCTCCTTTATGTTGAGTTGAAGGTGTGGAGAGGGTGTGATGTGATGTGGGTTTACGTGTGCAGATTCTAGCTGCAGGTGGGATCTCTAAAGCACATTTGCTTGCGAGGTTCAGTGCGTGCGATGGGTTTTCTACATTTGGAGCTGTATAACACCATACTTTATAATATTCCAGGCAGGATAATGACATATTTATAGAAACAAACAGGTGATGGACCCCTAACCATAAAGTTACAGAGTGCGCCTTTAACACATAAAACTTGAATGTACTCTTTGTACTTCATCTGACTGGCACGTCACGGTTTTTCCCAAATTTTGCTTCATTTTAGCCTTTTCCCCCCCGAGCCGAGACAGAATCACTTAAAAAAAAAAAAAAAAACACACTAGGTCAGGTCACATTTTTACATAACGTATTTTCACATTCAAGGCACTCAAAGCACTTCACATCAAAGAACCACTCACCATTTCGCACACAAGACGCTAGGGGCTAGGTGGGTTAAGTGTCTTGCCAAAGGACACAACAACAGCATTCATCTGTGGGAGCTGGAATCACGCCGCCGACCTGTGGGTCACCGCATCCGACCGCTCAACCGATGACGTTCGCGTCGAGAGTCGGGGTTCGAACTGTCAACCTTCGGATCGGTGGACAAACACTTTCCCCGACAGAACAGAGTGAGGACGGTGCCAGTCACGATTTTCTCAGTTCGAGGTCAGCTAACCCATTACTTAAGGCTCAGGCGTCAGCGGCGGGCTCCAGTGTGGGCCCCTGCGCTGAGCCCGAGGTGCTTTGCAGAGTGCTGGGTTGTGCATAATGAAACGTCAGCCTCTCCGGGACCGCCGCTCTAATGGGCTCTCAAACACGACCAGGGAGGCTCAGTTCTTCAGCTGTGACGTTCAGGAAAGTCTCATCACTTTTCGGGAATTAAAATGTTAGCCTCCTTACTAGTGGGTAGAAGTGAATTTTCAAAATGTTACATTACTGGGTAAAATATGATGAAATACAAATTGTAATTTAAATTTTAGGTTTATACGTGCAGCAGGCGACAACATTTTTGACACACGTCCATCATTTTTGTGCTAATTTCAGCCCTTTTTAGAGTAGGTTTTCAGGTTTTACACTTCTAAGGAATTTCAATCAAGAAGGCAATGACCTAAACAACTAAACACTAAAGTTTCAGATTTTCTAATCTATGTTATAATGTTGTTTCCCCATCACATTACATATAAACATAGAGTTGTGCATCATTTTATTCACACAAATCCTGCATATTTAGTTCTTCTCTCAAATAGAAAACACTCTGGTCCACCTTGTGATGTCATCCGGTATTACAGGAAGAGCTCCACTGTGTTTTTAAACTCCATACACTTAGATTAGAATCAGATGGATAATTTTAGTGCTGGAATTGCCAATCTCTACTGAACTAAAGGTTAAAGTTAGTCATTGACATAAAAACTACTACTTCATGACATCACGAGGTGGAACAGAGCATTCTGAGTGTTTGGAAATGTAAAGAGACTAATAATAATAAAGAGTTACTCAAACATGTGTGAATGGATTAAAAGACAACTCCAGATATGTTTTTGACAAGGTAGCAATATCATAAATAATCATGGTTAAAAGCTCACAAGTTCATTTTGTGTAACATAAGACCTTTAATATGTGTCACATCAGCTGTTATTTTAACTTTTGTTATCTTTTGGCAAATGTTCTGCTCTGTGCCAAAAGTTGTGTGGACTTGAACGGATCAACAGGAGCTATACAGGTGAGTCTGAAAACTTAAAGGCAAGAAAAAAACAAGTAGCCTGTTTCATCACTTCGTGGAAACAGTCTGACCTCGCAGCATTACGTTAGACGGGTACTTTTTTATTTAACCAGTCGCTGCTATTTGGTCGTGACATATGTAATGCGCCGCTAACAGGGCTAACTGGTGTATCAAGCTTTTTCCAAATCCCGTAGGAAGAAGGGCAATAACGTTTTTCCCCCTGATAAAATTCACCAAACATTCTCTTTGTTCAGGCTTTAAATCCTTGATCCCGTGAATCGCTCCCAACACAGAACATATGACTCTTCACTGATTGGCTGGTGCCCGAACTCGCATTTCCAGGGTTCTTGCAAACCATCTATTGTATTCTGATTCCTGACCTAGTCACTGGAGAGAAATGAAATTGAGAGGGGCACTGGGTGGCACGAGTCTGGCTAGAAAACAAGATCTTAAGAAAAAGTGTATCTTGCTAGTAATTTATTTTAGGTCAAACTCGACAGAAGTACTAAATTGGGGAACAGCATGAAGAGAGCACGGACTTCATGAACAAACCCTTGTCTCGGTCAATCTAATAAACTTGTGTGGGACAATTTGTCTATGAATTTAAACTTCTTTAGCATGTGTTATTTTCTTTTACCCTCATGAGACCAACACCCAAGAAAAACTTGGCCATGGCACATAAATTTGCTCATGAGAAATAAATTAAACATTTGAAAACAAATTAACAATTCGAGTTGACTTTCCACTGTAAAAAGTGCTGGGAGTCATTCATGTAGTCACCTTCGGTTCACTTTGCAATCCAAAGAAAGTGGCCTTCCAGAGCAAACTGGAAAACAAGTCTAATATTCAGTGTGCCACATATGGGATAAATTTTAATCCAGCACAGCAACTCAACTGAAAGTTTGGCTGAACAGGTGAGGCATACAATGAGAATGCGATGGAGAGGTGACAACCAAATGCAGAGGAGGCCTTATATGCAGGCTTTGGCACTGGCACTCATCAAAACCATGGGCAGAGCAGAGACTGTCCTCTTCAAATCTGTCATGTCAACTCAGAGTCCTGATCTGTAGTGTGCTTGACATCCCTACCTCTGGCACTCTTGCGAATGAGGCAGGACCAGTGGCAGCAGAAAGCAAAAGTCCCTTAGTGAGGTGTGCTGACTGCCCCGCAGGCTCGGACAGGAAGACACGGCACAGGTGCCATGTCTGCCGTCGACCGGTGTGTCCACGCCATTACTACCCTGCGTGTACTGACTGCATGTAAGGAATAGGTAAGTAAGAATGTTCTTGGAATGTGTATGCTAGCCTTATTTAGTGCAGTGGTTATGAATATATATCACAAAGTGGTGATTTCAAAGTGAATTCTTATGGTGAAAACAATATTTTAATCAAGTGGTCATTTTTACACACTGAAAAAATACTATTTTTTGTTCCTCTCTCCTGTAGCTGTTTGCGTGCCAAGGAGTCTGTGCCTTCACCAGGGAAGTCTCACATGTCTCAGGAATGGGTGGACCAAAGACCAAGTTTCCTCTATCATTATTTTTTTTTTTTAGGAATTTTTTGTTCTCAAATTCCAAATTTTTTAGTAATTTTCAAGCATGTTTGTAGGATCTTCCTATGTTTTTATTTTCCATTTTGTTAAACATACCACAGTTGAAAATAAAAAGAAAACCACTCTAATTTATCAAGTGTTGTCATATTTTGATCTATTTTTTATGACAAGTACCTTTTGTTGGGTATATTATATCGGGTAAAAATCACCCGGCAAAAGTGATGGTGTAACTTTTTTATAGCGAAAGTGTTCTAGGGTTAAACTCCATACACTTAGATTAGAATCATCTGGATAATTTTAGTGCTGGAATTGCCAATCTCTACTGAACTAAAGGTTAAATTTAGTCATTGACATAAAAACTACTACTTCATGACATCACGAGGTGGAACAGAGCATTCTGAGTGTTTGGAAATGTAAACGAGACTAATAATAATAAAAGAGTTACTCAAACATGTGTGAATGGAATAAAAGACAACTCCAGATATGTTTTTGACAAGGTAGCAATATCATAAATAATCATGGTTAAAAGCTCACAAGTTCATTTTGTGTAACATAAGACCTTTAATATGTGTCACACCAGCTGTTATTTTAACTTTTGTTACCTTGTGGTAAATTTTCTGCTCTGTGCCAAAAGTTGTGTGGACTTGAACGGATCAACAGGAGCCATACAGGTGAGTCTGAAAACTTAAAGGCAAGAAAAAAACAAGTAGCCTGTTTCATCACTTCGTGGAAACAGTCTGACCTCGCAGCATTACGTTAGACGGGTACTTTTTTTATTTAACCAGTCGCTGCTATTTGGTCGTGACATATGTAATGCGCCGATAACAGGGGTAACTGGTATATTAAGCTTTTTCCAAATCCCGTAGAAAGAAGGGCAATAACGTTTTTCCCCCTGATAAAATTCACCAAACATTCTCTTTGTTCAGGCTTTAAATCCTTGATCCCGTGAATCGCTCCCAACACAGAACATATGACTCTTCACTGATTGGCTGGTGCCCGAACTCGCATTTCCAGGGTTCTTGCAAACCATCTATTGTATTCTGATTCCTGACCTAGTCACTGGAGAGAAATGAAATTGAGAGGGGCACTGGGTGGCACGAGTCTGGCTAGAAAACAAGATCTTAAGGAAAAGTGTATCTTGCTAGTAATTTATTTTAGGTCAAACTCGAGGCAGAAGTACTAAATTGGGGAACCAGCATGAAGAGAGCACGGACTTCATGAACAAACCCTTGTCTCGGTCAAATCTAATAAACTTGAATGTGGGACAACTTTGTCTATGTATTAGTATTCAGACTTCTTCGAAAATCAGGAACAGCAATTTTAAATTGTGTTATTTCTTTTAACCTTTTAACTCACCAGAGACCAAAACACCCAACTAAGAAACTTGGCCAGAGGCAACAGCATAAATTTGTCAGTATGATTGAAATTCAAATTATAACAATTTGAAACACAAATTATAGCAATTCGAGTTGGACTTTCCATGCATTTTAAAAAGTGTTGGTTATACTGAGTCAATATTGAGCCAGTGTAGTGAGAGGTCAGGGCTCTCGGTTGGCAGCTCTTTGCAGATCCAATGTTTAGATGAAGTATTTGGTCTCTTCCCAGTATTTGCAAACTTGATATTGTGGAAAACAAGTCTGTAATATTCAGTGTGCCCACATATGGTATTCTTGATAAATAAGTTTTAATCCAGCACAGTCACACTCACACTGATATTTCCTGCTGGCTTTCAGTTGAACATTACATAGGTTTAAAATAGACCACCCATTTCACTAAAGACAGTCTTAACTTTTCACAAATTTCAGCGACCAGAGTGTAGTTTTGTTGTCATAGTAACATTAACAACAACTAGGATGCTAATGTGTACTACATGACAATAAAAAGCTTTATAATTAGCTGCAGACAGTGCGAGCGAGACATATTTTGTCCTCAAGTGCAGCGTACAAGAGTCCATTCTGTGTAATTTAGGACCTTTAAATTGCCCTGTCTGAATAAAGTGAGTGCAGTGTCTTGCTCAAGAGCTTAATAGCAATATATATTCAACAAAGACTCAACCTTATGAAGAGCAATTGAAAGGATTAATAGAGTTACTTTTCAGTAATTGCTGGCTGCACCTTCGTGTTTTGATTATAATGACAGTCTGATGTGGCTGTCATGGTTCTTTTGTGATAGTTGAACTTCCCTAATGGAGAATGCAGAAAATACCTCATTTTATTCTTGCTTAGTATACTGAAGTCAATCAGTGAATATATAACTACAGGTATTGCATACTGCCATTGTGCCTTTGGGATCATTCCACACCAAATCTCTGAATGCCCCCGCTCGACCATCACAGATTTGACTGAAAAAATTATAGGAGGTTCACATACTTTCCAATAGGAAAATCACAAATCTGAGCTCCCAACTCCTTATAGCTACTGTATGTGCTCTGGTGCTATTTTTTGGTATAACATAGTAAAGATGGCACCAAATTTATTTTTTCCATTTTTAACACTTAATATCTTCTAGAACGTTCATCACAGAGGGTCAGATTTAAAATGCAAAGTACTCAGCATGTGTGGGAAGGTGTATGTTCACTATCAAACCTCTGTCTTTGAAAGTGCACTTTCCACAGTCCTTCAAAGATGCCCTCATATCTGAAGAGTAGAATTTTCAAGTAAATTCAAGCCCCCAGAACCAAATTTTAACTCTTGAAAATTTGAAGGACCGACCTTAAACAGTTTTTTAGATACAGCAATCTGAAAGTGGCTCCTTGGAAAACTCTGCTCAAAACAGGTCAGGGGGGAGTTGACAAAATACAAAATATTTTTGAATGACAAAACTATAAGGTGCTAAAATTTGCAACAGGTCTTTGGGGATGTGAATAATAGTGCACAAAAACATAACTATATATATATTTTTTACATGTGAAAAAATTTTTTGCTACCTTTTTACACTGTTTGGCATTGTATTCTGACCTTATCAAACATGGTACATTCACAGATGAGCTGCGCCCTGGCCTTGGTGCTGATGTGATGGTGAAGCAGATAAAGGGAAGAGCAGCTGAAGGGAAACCAAACCAGACCAAACCAGTGTATATAAGGCTGAACCATTTAATGAAAATATCTAATAGCGATTTTAATGGCAACCATAGCCATGAGCAAATTATATTTTAATAATAGGACTTAGTTCAAGGTTCACATATTAAACATATTCAGAAGAACTGACAAAAAGACTGAAATATGAACTCGCAAACTAATACAAGAATCAGATTTCAGATATATTCAGGTACAGATTTAAACTACATTTAACCATTAATATGCAGAAGAAAACAGGATATTTTGTTTTTGATACTTTGTAGCTGTGTCATCAACATGTGATGCTATCTGATATGTTCTGTCTGAGGCTTGTTGGACTTTAATCTGATCTTTATTTTAACATAATGTAACCAGAAATAACTGATTTAGTTGGAACTACAATGGCCACAAGACAACTAGTCAACCTTTACATGGAAAATCAAACACCTAAACAGGACCATGGACACTTTTATCGATCACAAGTATGTGCATTGTGTAAAACAACCCCATCATGATGTCAATTGATTTCAATTAATCTTGCAGCTCTTAGGGCCTGTTTACACGAGAACGCTTGTGAGTAAAAATGACAAAATATTTTATTGGAAGTGCCTTTTGTTTAGACCACAGGTGTCAAACATAAGGCCCGGGGGCCAGATCCGGCCCTCCAAGACCTTTAATCTGGCCCTCAGCTGACTTTCTACTAAAATATTTTAATTCTATTTTCTATTAAAATATTGTTAATTTTCTGTGGTGTTTATCACAGCAGCGTCTCCAGCGTCTCTGTACGTGGCCCCTCCCACCAGAGCAGCACAAATGAAGACTTGTCTCTTTCCAAACGCTCTTAAAGGACGATCGTTTTGACTGTTGACCATGACACCCTCATCAACAAAATGTCCAACATGAGAAAAGTGGAGCCGAGTGCAGGATTTTCCAAGAAAAATTGACTTATTCCTGTTTGCATACAAGTTCATGTTAAAACATTGTGTTGAAATTGTTTTTTTCTTAAAGTTTCAGGTTGTTCATATTATAAAATTTTGTAAAAGAAAGAGTTCATCAATTAAAAAAGATTTTTGTAATAGATTTGTGTTTCTCTGCACAAATATTTAAACGTATTGTTATTTTTGAGGTATATATGCCATGAGTTTTCTGATCCGGCCCCTTTGGGATCAAAGTAGGTTGGATACGGCCCCCGGAACAAAATGAGTTTGACACCCCTGGTTTAGATGGTGACGGCGTTGTGGGGTCTTAAAAAAGGCAAAAATCTGAAACTGCCCTCCAGAGTGGAGTGTTTCCATCTACACTGCCCAAGACGCAAAACTCTGGTCAGATCTGCTCACATTATGTACGTGTTTACGTCACATACATAAAGTAAACAGAAACAAACATGTCAGATGGCATGTATACCAGATCGAATTCCACACCCTTTTGCATCACTGTATGCACATAGATTTCCTCGTCTAAATGGGGGAATAAAAAGCGAAGATGCGACACCACTTTTGCGTCTTCTGTTCAGCATCATATAAACCTAGCCTTAATGTGTCTCACATCTACCCCACTGCTCTCGCCTTTCCCACCACTGCCAGCTGGTTGTGCAGGACCATCCCAAACCCTTCGGTCACCAGGTGGGCACACAGGAGGTGGCTGATGGTCCGGGGATAATGGAAGTCCTTGAAACTCACCCAGATCTTTGCCAGGAGCCGGTCGTACTTGAAGTCTGCAGGCAGGATGACGGGACTGTCTTCTCCTGGGGTCTGTCCGAGCCGAAGGAGACGAGAGGAAGGTGAGATGATTGACCGTTGTTATAAAATGTACTGGGAATAAACACCTAAACTCTAGATGTATGAGGAACAGTGTGTACGCAACTTGTGCAGACTAACTACGAGTCACTAATAAGTATTTTTTGTGTGTTTTTAACAGCAAAAATCAGGTGTACTTTTGAGTAGTCCCTTGAACACCTCACGCTGAGCAAATCTAATCTCTTAATCTATCATTACCTAAATAATGATACTGTTTAAAATCCACTTGCAATGATAAAAGGCTGCACATAGTGATTTTCCTGGATGGATTGTGTGATAGTTGTGTTGCCTCAGATGTGGATTCAGTCCTGAGGGTTGAGATATCTGAGCTCACCCAGGCTCGGCGCACATGAAAGCCCTGTCGTCTGGGGAGGATAATTGTGTTCATCAAAGAGCCATAATTTAGTCCTGACATCAAACCTTACATTTAAATCCCTTTGTACAAAAAGATACCTTCCTGAACAGCGCCGCACAAAGCTACTGTTTACCCAGGGAGCTAATATAAGTCTTTTGTCAGAGCAACTCCTCTCTTTGTTAGCCTGGACGTATTAATGCAGATAAACCCTTTTTCCGTTTGCTTGTAGTTTTAACTTCTAATTTACATGCTGGGCTAAAATTTGAAAAGATAACTGCTTCTTCTCCGAGTTCACAATTGATTGGTTTAATCCACCAGCCCGTCATATTCACAGGAGACAGACACGTTTACAGGCTTCAGCTTTCTGTTAAGTGTGACATTTTTTCACGACTATTCACCGATCAAAAGATATAGACCTAGAATTTTGTTTCAGATTGTTAATCGGCGGCAGCGTGGCTCAATCCAGAGGACCCGACCCCGCAGACCTCCACCAGGACGCACCTCCACCCACTTGTCCCTCGTCATTTTTATTTTTCGTTTACTCTTTATAAACAAATTTATTACTTTTTTTTCTTCAGCTTTTGCTTATTTTGCTACTAAATGTGATTAAAAACTAATTTCAGAGTTTGCACTTATTAAGAGGTGATAAACAATAACAATGTGCCTTATCTTAATCAAAATAGATCAGCTTATTCAGTGTTTACATGATGGAACACAGCCATGAGACAAACGCGGCTCCGTGGAGTGGACAGGGACAGTGGAACAATAGTGGACTCCTCACCAGTTCATTTACGACAAAAGATCATGACTTGTGGTCAGTTATAAAGTTTGAAATCAGGAAACTGTAGGTCTATTCTCAGAGCAGCATTGTGTAACTCTATTCATATGAAAAAAAAAGTAAATGAGAAGGACATAAACTTTTGTTTCAAGACACTTTAAGTTACATACTGAAGTTTTTAAGTGGCAACTGCACTGTTTTCTTTTTTTTTTTTTTTTTTTTTTTTGGTATATATATCAAGGAATCATGCAAAAGACTTTGAGGCTATATACTTTAAAAGAAAGAGTTACAAAATGTTGCACTCAGCAAAGACCCAATCCCGCAGACCTCCACCAGGACGCACCTCCACCCACTTGTCCCTCATCATTTTCATGTTTCGTTCACTCTTATAAACAAATTAATTACAGTTTTTTTCTTCAGTTTTTGCTTATTTTGCTACTAAATGTGATTAAAAACTCATTTCAGTGTTTGCACTTATTAAAAGTATCTTTAAGTTGTCTCTGCTCTACTCTGCTTGCTTAGAGAAATTAACATAATTAAACATACAAATAACACAAATAACATGGGCCCTGTAGCAGCCCATTCCCTCACAAAAATGGCTGTGTCTGATTAGCAGAGATGGGGACCTGTAAGTCATGACTTGGACTCTAGTCACTATTTTTAGGACTTGAGACTTGACTTGATTAAATGGACTGAGAGTTGGGACTCAACTTGGTCTTGAAGGTCAATCAATCAATCAATCAAACTTTATTTATAGAGTGCTTTTCAGACAAAAATGCAACAAAAAGCGCAAAGGTCAGTGACTTGGGACTTGACTCAGACTTGAGGCCTGTGACTTGTGAAGACTTGATGCTTCTCCTAAAAAAAGATATGTTTTTTAGAAAATACGTTTCTCTTTGCAGCTGATAAATGTGTTGCTGAATATTAGAGAAACAAACTGGAACATGTCCTCCCACTGTGACATGGTATCCTGAAATGTACTACAGTAATATTCAGTAATACACAGTACAATACAGTAATATACAGTACAACACAGTAAAACAGAGGAAACTACATAAAACAGGATCCTTCCATTTCACTGCAGACTATGAAAAAATAGCTGTTATTTAGCATTTTTTAAATCTGAATTCTTTCTGTTCTGATTGTAATGATTTACACTCAGATCTTGTAAAGACATTTAAAAAGGAAATATTCAGACTGCAGGGCTTAATGCTCAATTCAGATTTTTTTGTGAAATTCGATGTTTTTGCGAGGTCGTTCACATTTCCAATTAAATGTGACTTGTATGTGACTCCAGTGTGAACATTAAACGGGCCGAAAGTGTCCCGCATGTGCACTGGAGACACGATGACGTCAACCGCAGCGAGCGTGCTCTGTGTTTATGGAAGTTGTCCAAACATGGACTCGAGCATTGAGCACCTGGAGATTTTAAAGTTCCTCTCGTACTGAAGCCAGAACATGAACAGCTTACTTGTTTTAAGGAGGAGATTTAGAAGGAGAAGGACAAGGTTTTTGGTCGTGGCATTTTGTGGGACAGCGGCAGCGACGTCTGTTGAAAGGAACGTGTGGATGTGGAGACAAGAGTGGTGAGTGGCGATGTGCTTCGCTTCAGTGACACGAAGTTCAGTAACAATTTTCGCCTACTTCAGCGCAGAATAGTGACGTTTGTGGCTTGTTGATAATGTGTAGGTCGGATTCATGTGCTTTGGCTGTTCACACTGAAGTCGCATGTCAAAAGATCGGATATGTATCGGTTTCAGGACCACATATCCAAGTGGCCTATGTCGCATTTGAAAAAATCTGATCTGTGTCGTTCAGACTGTCATTAAAAGATCAGATACAAGTAACATAGAGGCCAAAAAATCGGATTTGGGTCTATTCAGGTTGCAGTCTGAACGCAGCCTTATATTTCTAAATTCTGACATATACCATGACTTTTAAAAGTACAATTTAGTTTGAAATTCATATAAATTGCAAAAATCTATCCTACATTTGGTATTTTGGTTTAAAGACTTGAAATGACTTGAAGTTCAAAGCAGAGGACTTGGACTTGACTTGGACTTATGGGCCACTGACTCGGGACTCGACTTGGACTTGCTTGTTTTTGACTTGGAGCTTGACTCGGACTTGAGGTCAAAAAGATGAGACTTACTTGAGATTTGCAAAACAACGACTTGGTCCCACCTCTGCTGATTCGGCGCAAATCTCTAACGGTTAAGGTTAGGAAAAGGATTTGGGCTTGTCTTTAGAGTAAAACAAGGTCAACTTTTTAACGTTTTTAACAAAAACAGTGGGCTCAAGTGGGTTTGATTTCTAGGTGGAGTTTCCATGTTTCTCCCTGTGTCTAGATGAGTTACCTCCGCTAAAACACCATAAGATTTCTCCAATTAACGCAAAACATACACCATATACTAGTAGGTAAAATCCTCCAGCTTAGGTAGATGACTGAAGGATGGATCAAATGCAACGAATACATTTTCTACTCAAGGGATCAATATACGATCAATGTAAGTATACCTTAACCTTAATTGCTATGGTAACAGTCCTAATTTTTCAACTTTCTGAAACCCACGGAGAGTCTCTGAGAAGTGGGTGGGAAGTGAGAAGAAGAAAACTTAAATCATTTTTGTTGTTATTATTCTCTGTTCCATTGTAAAAAAAAAAAAGAAAAAAAAAGAAAGAAAAGTTAATTGCATATCGTCCAAAATAAACACATCAATTAAAATGAGAATACTACATTGAATTTGAGTGTGTTTCAGCACTGACGAGAATTAAAGGTGCACTATGTAACTTTCCTTTTCACTTTCTACACTTTCCAGCAGAGGGCGTCAGACAACAGTCACCAAAAAAAGTGTTTTTTGAAAAACTGAAAGTGCATGTACAGAAATTTTACATTGTAGAACTCATACCTTGTTTTCAACCGTACGTGAAAAAGAAGTTTCTGTTTGGACTGTTAGCTCCGCCCACACAGCAAAAACTGGAGGGTTAAAATTTTAGGGTAAAATTTTTCAGAGTTGTTTTTAACCCCAAAAGTGTTATTTATTTATTTATATTTGAAAGTTAAATGGGGGTTTGAGTTGGGGTTATTTGTCAGAGTTGATGTGGTTGAGGTTAATTCAACTTCCCTTAGTGTTAATTCAACTTTTCTTAGTGTTAATTTGGCTCCTCCTATTCACCACTTCAAACTCTTATGAGAGAAGACCAGTTTGAACCAGTTTTGTACATAATTTCATCTTAAATTAACTAAAATAAAGTAAAAATAAAATAAAACACCTCTGTGTGTTGTTCAGATAAATCAGAATAACTCTACAAAGTCTAATCTGTTTACTCTCAAAACGTTCATATAACTCTGGATTTCGGGGTTAAACAGAAACTGTGGTCCAGTGTTACTTGATTAACATTTAAAAAAAATGTTAAATTAACTCTAGAACAGATTGGACTCATATAAACTCTGAGAAAATGTTAAAGTTGATTCTGTGAGAGTCAATTTTAACAGTCCACTTTTTGCTGTGCACTTAGTCCCTTCTCTCGCTGATGCTGAACCATGGGGGTGTTCCACATCCATATCTAATGATGGAATGTTCAGCCAGTGGTGATCCTAAAGTGGCAAAAGTTTGAAGATTTTCAGAAGCTTGTGATGAATAGAAGCAGTTTTCGTCCTGTTTAAGTGTTTGAATTTCAACAAAAAACAAAAAAAACTAAAATGTAAGAGTGACTAACTGAAAAGCTGTTGGTTAATTCAAGCTTGTGATTATAATTTTATGCATGAGAGACTTTTTTAGTGCACAAATCATCTCACCTCTTATAATTCCAACCAAGTCAGCTCTTTATGGTCAGACTCGGCTCAGATTAAATCTAATAACGTGAGTAAATTCAAACAGAGGAGTGCATTCAGTTAGCC
The DNA here is from genome assembly GCF_026225935.1 of Boleophthalmus pectinirostris. Classification (NCBI taxonomy): domain Eukaryota; kingdom Metazoa; phylum Chordata; class Actinopteri; order Gobiiformes; family Gobiidae; genus Boleophthalmus; species Boleophthalmus pectinirostris. The sequence goes on from NW_026571140.1 coordinate 9,825,584, forward strand.
TCACAACCCCAGGGAATGTTGATGACATCAGCTGCAGAGTATCAGTAATGACAGCAACATGCCCGACTGGACAAATGTGTCTTTTGCTTCCAATTGATTCTCATCCAACAAAATGTTCGTTTAAATGAATAGATGATATCCTTTAGTCTCACTTTTGTCACAAACGACTCCATTAGACTGTATGACTTAAAGGGCATTTCCTCGAACTAGAACAAATATAAATCAGGTACAAGTTATTAAAAATAGGACAAACCATGGAAGTATTTAAAGAAGGGGTATTACACTTCTATGACACATAACAGGTCCGTGTACCATTTGTTCTTTTGAATTTCAATTAAGAATGAAAAACAATAAAATGGGAAAACAGTTTGTTATTTCATTATTCCGTTTTAGTGTAAACAAAAAAAACCCCAAAACAAAACAAAACAAAAAAAAACAGATTTCGACCTCTATTTCTAATATTTAATTTAAAGTTATGCCTATTTTAATTTTGAGTTTTGATTTTATTCTGTCTGGTTTATATGAAGTTCTGCTGCTAGAAGGACTTACTTGAAAATCGTTGCAATTTTGTGGACAAACATGTCATCTTCTTTTATAATGACACGTTTACTTTCGCGTCTTAGAAAGTCATTGTGGAATTGTATGACAACAAACAGGAAGGAAAGAGAACCACCAGAAACCAGAGAATAAAATATCAAATTTAAAATAGTCACCTAGATTATTTTTTGATTGGTGTTATTTGAAATAAACTTTAAATGAATGATTATTTTTTGTGCTAAAACAAAATAATGAAATATCAAACTGTTTTCCCATTTTATTGTTTTTCGTTCTTAACTGAAATTCAAAAGAACAAATGGTACATGGACCGCAACATATTTAGGTCACCATATTATCTTTTTCTTTGTTTTGAAAATGTTGTAATTGCCGGAAAGAATGTGTTAAAAATTGTGTTTGTTTCAGTTTTGTTTTCGATGCCGCTTAGTATGGTGGGAGCATGGGCGGAGCTTTCAGAGAGCTTCCTGGTCGCGTAGGCTTGTAGGTGGAGTCTCGTACACTTAACTGAAAGGAGGATTTGAATAGAATCAAGGAGAGAAAATAAGATCACTCAAACGTACACAAATGATTAAAAAGCTCATATCACGCTTTTTTCTGATCTGTTTTAATATTTCCTCATCACAAGAATCAATTTTGTGTCATATGGGACCGTGTTTTTGATGAGAGACCAATGTTATAACATGGTAAAGGTCTAACAAAGCTCTAGAATAACACCCCCTCTTTAAAAAGCCCAAACTTGAGCAGTTATAAGAAAGACACAGATACACACGTGCCACCTTTTCAAATCTAACTTTTATTACAAAAACAATAAACCTTCATCTGAACCGCAGCTGGCGAGATACCAATAAATCTATTTGTCTGATAGAAATGAAATGTCTTCACTTTGATCACCATTGATTTAATAAAAATAAACATCATTGGAGGTGATAAACAACAACAATGGTGAAATGTGCCTTATCTTAATCAAAATAGATCAGCTTATTCAGTGTTTACATGATGGAACACAGCCATGAGACAAACGCGGCTCCGTGGAGTGGACAGGGACAGTGGAACAATAGTGGACTCCTCACCAGTTCATTTACGACAAAAGATCATGACTTGTGGTCAGTTATAAAGTTTGAAATCAGGAGTATCTTCATTAAAACAGTAGGTCTATTCTCAGAGCAACATTGTGTAACTCTATTCATATGAAAAAAAGTAAATGAGAAGGACATAAACTTTTGTTTCAAGATTGCACACTTTAAGTTACATACTGAAGTTTTTAAGTGGCAACTGGACTGTTTTCTTTTTTTTGGTATATATATCAAGGAATCATGCAAAAGACTTTGAGGCTATATATTTTAAAAGAAAGAGTTACAAAATGTTGCACTCAGCAAAGACAAAAAAATCTTAATTTAGTAGTAAGATTAAATCAAACCCGTATAAAAATAGGCAGTTGAAGTTTACAGTAGATTAAAACATGAGTATTTACCAGAGAGGTGCTTTTCCACTGGAGCAGTGCAGATTAAGACTTGCTCAGAAAGTGTGGACCACCACCAAGGCATTGGCTTTCTCTTTTAAACATACAGTGTTCCCCTGTGTGGACGCAACACTAGAATCACAATGGAAATTTAGACTTGAATTCAGTTCTGCAGTTCAAATACATTTTCATTGATCATATGTTATTTATTAATTACTGTTTAAATAAATCATATATAATATATTTGTGCACCATAGACTGTATAAAAAAGTGGACTAAGTGAGTGTGATGTCACCTGTAGAGTTCAGCTCCACTCAAATGAAGCTCGGGATGCTAAGAGTATCAGGAGCGAATTCGGAGCCAAACTCTATATTATGAATAGGAAAAAAAAAATAAAACAGGAACCAGTAGACAAACATTTTAAGACTAAAATGACGAGGCTCATCGCAGCGGTTACAGAGAGAGGGGCCACCATATTCCAATGGAAGTCAATGGGAGGCAGAGTAAGTAGGAAGAGCCACACGCAAACGTCCGATTTGGAACGCTCTGACTAGCACGTTAGCTATTTCCATTTCTATATACAGTCTATGATGTGTACATATATTTTATTGTGAGCCAGATGGCCCTTCCAGATGCTTCCAACAATGTGGGTAAAGTGTCTAGCAGGCCTATGGCGAGGTTTGACCCTCTGGCTCTTCTGTTGGTGGGAAAACCCAAGCCACTATTCCATTGTCACTCACTAAATAACTTTATTTAATGTAGAGAAGGTTTCAGCGGTGATCATCTGGACACTGTTTTCACAATCAAAACATTTCCACATTCTCAAACGTGGAACAAAACCACACAAGTCAATCAAAGACCAATCTGATGAAGACGAGACAGTTGTTACATACTGTTCATATTAGAATCAACATAAACATCATCGGCTGAGCGAACAGATCCACTGACCCACAGGTTGTTGGCGCGATTCCAGCTGCCATAAATGAGTTCTGTTGTTATGTCCTTGGGCAAGACACTTAACCCACATTGGCCCAGAGTCTGCGTACACTGGTGATGGAGTGTGTGTGTGTGTGAATGGGTGAGTGGTTCCTTGATGTAAAGCACTTTGAAGGTGGAAAAGCGCTGTATAAAAATGTCACCGGTTTCACTCTGGACTTGGTTAACTCAGAGTAGGATTGAAAATGGCTTCTGGATGGGAGAAATGAAACATCTTAAATGCAAAATCAGTGTCCAGATGACCACAGATGTGACCTTCTCTGTAACTTTATTTGATATTAATAATTACTCCATTGTATGTTATTTTGTTCTTTAAATTTTAATACCATAATGACCACAGGGCTCAAAGTTCAGTATCAGTTGCCGTAACAGTTTGTACACAAATCAGTATTTTTTTCAACCCTGGAAAAATGCCATCTTGGATAAATGTTTTTCCCCCTACCCATCTGCGTATTACTGAGCAAGTCTCCTTTCCTGTTGAAATGTGTCCAATTAAACTTCTCTCTTTCAACACAGATCTTTATTTTTGCTCAAGCCTTTTCACACTTCCCACTCACGGCCCCACTATTCTTCCACTGTCCGTTTTCATCTGGACAAAAAGTACATTAGACCAACACAGCCTGAATCATTTCACCTCCCGTATAATGCGAATGTTCCAAAATCTCCTCTCCGTTAAAAGCAAAAACGTAACACTGAGATCACACTTTTTTTTTTCTCAATAAACAGATGTCTGGAACCAACTGAAGGGCTCACATTATTAAAGTGACTGGTGTTGGTTAAAAGCAGGATTCACAGTGGAGATGCTTCCATAAAAGAAACAAACATGGCGGTGACGTAGTAATATGACGAGGGCCATGCGTGAAGCGGGTGCTATGCAGAGTAGAGGCAGCGCTCCGCCTGGCCAATGTGCATCCCGTAATCCTGCTTTTTTTTTGTATTCTTTCCCCCAAAACGTCCGCACGAGCTCCTATAGAGTCCAAAAAGTCAGTGTTCGATCTTTAGCAAAGTCCTTTCTGTAATTTTTACCTCCTCTTGAAGTCCTCGGTTGCCGGTTGCATCGCCGTCACTCCCTGCGGTGATGTGTGGCGAGTATATAAGATGTGAAACCCGATTTCCCCCTGACCCCACCGGCTGCTCGTTTGGTATTTTGGTTTTTTGAGAGAGTGAGAGAGTGGTAGTCGGGCAGGTAGGTTGTGGGTTGGATTTTGGTTGAAATGTCTTCAGTGGGCCAACAGGAACGGGAGCAGGTTATGCAGGAGCAGGAGGGCGATGCACAGCAGGGGGTCCACTGAGCTCAGGATGCTGCAGCCTGGAGGGAGCACAAGACACGAATATATTAGATGGAAAAGGGAGAATATAATGCTTTCAAAGTATAAAATTCAACCGAGGAGACTGTGTTCCCTATTCCTCCAGTCACCTCAGAGCCTTCTACAACAGTCTCTCAACCAATCCATCTTACAAGCAGCAAATCATATAAATACAATCTTGTGATGGGCACCATGCCAAAAAAATAATAATTATAATAAAAAGTATATTACGCCAAATTCCCTCTTGTCAGCTTTACGCCATGTTATAGTGGTGATACCTCATCAAAAACATACCTGGAGTTGTGTTTTGTTTCATCTACACGTTTGAGTAACCCTTTATTATAAGTCTGTCTACATCTCCAAATCTCAAAAGGCTCAGTTCCACCTTGTGATGTCATGAATAGAGCTGGGTATCATTAAGAAGTTGCCGATATGATACATAAGCCACGATACGATACATATTTTGATAGAGTGTACTTTTGGTTCGATGTGATATATTTCAAATCGATTTCATACAGTTCAATAAAAAAATAAAGGCTAAATCATGGCTGTGACAATAAAAGTCTTTATTAAATCTCTTCTTGTGCAAAGTTCCTATGAAACACACACATCATTAAAATAGTGCAAATGTCAAATGTGTCGCATAAATGACTTTGCTTCCTCTGAACAAGCAACAAAACTGCAGTGCTGTAACAAAATAATTTAGTAAAATATACCAAAAAATACTCTTGGCGATATATCAATACAGCAGCACGATATTGATAATGTATCAAGGATGGGCATTCGATAAAATTTTCTTAATCAATCGTTGGGAGAATTAACGATCGATTATCAATTAATCATTAACGTTTTTTTTATATTAAAATGATCATCATTATTATTACTATCTGCACTACTAATCTGCATAAATAAATTCTACTTTACGACATACAAACTGTAACCACTCTAGAGCCACATCAGCCCGTTTGACATTATAATGTGTTTAATTCAGTTTTGCGCAAGTCTCACAGAAACGAAACTTAAAACCGCATCGCTAATTTGCATAAACTAAGCAAACAAAAAAACTGCTCTTGTGTGCTGATGCGGTCAACTTGTGTTGGATTGAAAGACACAACTCAAGGAATACAGGTGAGTGTGACCATATTTGCGTTTGTCAAAACCAGGACACCGTACGGGGGGTGGGAGGTGGGGCCATCAATGTTGCGCTACTCTCACCTGGCAAAGCTTTTTCATGTTTTCGGTGTTCTGGTGAGCTTTTTCCCACTGGACACCAAAACATGTGTGCGGCTTTGTACACTGTGCACATGGCCTCCCACTTGTCCTGACTGGAACTGAAAACATATAATTTCTTGTACAAGTCAGAGTTACATGTGCATTTGTGCTTTGGCACGTTGCAGACTGAACAACTGTTTGTGTTTGCTCGCTCCTTCTGAGTGCAGAGAGCTACATGTACGGACCCCTGTTTGGTCACGCTACGCACAGCAACCTACATTCAGTTTGTCGATTAAAATGAACGTGATCGATGCAATTCTTAATGATCAATTATCGATTAATCGACTAATCATGCCCATCCCTAATCATCACATTAAATCAATCATTGGTCGCAGGCGGGTCACAAAAGGGTTTTTTTGGGATCACATTGTCACAATCTGCATGTAGGTCTGCAACATACATCTACATAAATCTCCGCGCACCCCTCTCTGCTCCCCACTTTTTCAGCAGCCAGCACCGCCTTGCCTTACTATTTTTCTGTGGGAAACACTGATTACTGTTTTTCACTGTTTAAAACTGGAGTAAAACTAATTACTCAGAGAGACATGAGTCACTCAGTCATTCAGTCAACAATAAAATATCCTCATTAATGTTCAATAATGGTCAGAAATGTATTTTGTGGTTTAAGAATAATGTCTGGAGTTGGTTCGAGAAGGTTTGTGACATTCTAAAATATGGGTCCCCAGAAAAAAAGTTTGGGAAACACTGCATTAAATGATACGATATATACATAGATGTTTCAGGTTTTTTTGCATGAAGTGATAGTTACCCTTTGTTCAGTAGACATGGGGGCTGAAATTATCCAAATGATTCTAGAGAAGGTGTATGGAGTTTAAAAACACAGTGAAGCACTTATTATCAAATATCACAAGGTAGAACCAGGTGTTTTCTGTTTGAGAGAAGAACTATAAAAATATACAGCATTTGTGTGTTAAACATGTGTGAATGAACCAAACACAACTCTAGGTCTGTTTGTGATGAGGAAACAACATTATAACAGAAATCAGAAAAGAGCATAATATGGGCCCTTTAAATCTCCAGCACAGACCTGCCTAAAGAATACACTTACAGCTTTATTTGAAGACATCAGAGTAAAGAGGGTAACAAAGTGAACAAAGTGTGACTACAGGGCTGTGAATGAGTTTTTAGTCAGTCAAATTATGTAATTTGGAAAAAACAATTAAAATCTGCCTAAAAATATCAGCAGAATTTATCATTGCTATTGGTCTCTTTGGATACTAAACTATATCAGAAAAACTACATCATGAAAAAAAGAATCGGTCAATCTCTATGATTATATATTTTATTACAATGTACACTTATGCTAAGGCTGCAAGATTAATCAAAGCGAATTGAACTGATGCAATTAGCAAATAGCAAAGACTGCAATTTACCTTAATTAAACAAAGAACCATAATTTTCTTCACACCAATGAAATATTCTGCTTTATTATGCAACCCTAGATTTAGATTTATAACAAACTGTTGAGAAATTCTTCATTCTTGTATAAGTTAGTGGTTTTTTTTTACAATTCTTCTGGGTATATTTAAAATCATTGCTTGTCATAAAAATCACAATGACATATTTTTTCCCCAAATCGTGCAACGTTACTTCGAGGTACTTTGTTATATGCTTCTTTTGAGAGTTCATTTCATTGTGATTGGTAGTGATGTTACGAGATGTGCTGAGGCTTCGAAGCGTGTGTTGAGTAATCCAGGAAGTCTTTGGTGAAGCGCGTATCAAGGCTCATATCGGTGATATAAGTGGTGACGTTCGAAGCCTCCTGAACCGCCCGAACCACATGACTGATTCAGGAAGTGGTTCACGGATTTCGCGCAATTCGAAACATAAGTGAAACGCAACGGATTCACCCAAAACATTTTGTGGTTTAGGGTTATTGCGAGTTTGGTACATTCTATTTGAGATTCTTTTTTTTTTTTTTTTGCGATGGAGCACACCTGTTTCATCTGTGCGCTGTGAAAGTTTTTTTTTTTTCAAAAGCAGGGGAAATTCTCTGTAAAAAAAAAAGAAACCGTCTGAGTCCAAATACTGTGGAGAAATTGATATTTTTATATAAAAATGAATAAAATGACCATATTTTGCCATCCTTATTGTGGCATAAGCACAGACATAAAGTAGAAACACAAGCACAGTCACATTACATCCTGATCTCCAATTTGTTCCTACTTTTTCTTTTAACCCGACCTTTATATCATGAACACAGACTCCAGGTTAATACATTCACACTTTATGTTGAAATCACAAACATTCAAATATTTAATCATTCATTTATTCAGTATAAATCTTTCCATCAGAACCTCGATGATCATATTGATTGTTCTATTATCACTCTGCCTGTTATAAATTTTTTGGCCTCTTGATGGCACAGTGGAGCAAATGAAGCACCTTGAAGAATCGGCTCAAGAGTCGAGCAAATGGCTGGAACGCTTCAGTGCTTCATGGGGCTTCATCTCACCATCACTAGTGATTGGTTAATCCACCTGTCACTCACTCATAGGCATGGCATAGGCTGACCAATAAGAGGAGAGCGAGTGTCTGACTCTGAGCATCGAGCCACATTACACAGAAAAGCACTGAATCACGCTACAATAATGCCAGAAACTCAAAAACTGTTACAGGACCACATTGTCCAGCCCTAAACCAACCACAACCATCCACTACCTCAGCCTCTTCCTCTCCTCCTCTTCACTGACTGCCGGAGTGTGAGCTCTAGGTGAGAATTGTCATTTCTTTTGCATAAGCACATCACGGTCACTCTTCCAGTCAAGAGTCTCAGCTGGGTCCAAGTTTATGGTTTTAAAGTGCACCTACTGTTTTTTTCAAACTGTTTCTTCTCTCCTGATTGAAGCGCTAATGATCTATAAAAAATAAAAAAATATAGAAAAATAAATATTAGTTAGAGAAAAGTAGAGAAAACTGGGCGTGGAATAGGGGTGTAACAATTCAGAAATCTACCCATGATGCAAAAAAATAATGTAATCAATTCAACTTTGGTGATAAAAACTGACAAGTAGGGTTGGGCTATATGAGGAACAACATTATTCTTTTTTTTCCGTATTTTCGTCCTGTTTCAATCTTGTCTTATTGAAAACATAAACAGGTGGACTTCAGATATAGAGGGCAGGGTGTCAGGATCACTACAGTTTTTATTTTGTGTTGATAGGAGCAATAAATCCGGAGAAACACACATTAAAAGTTCGGAATGAGTTTGCCTAAACGGTGAGAAAATAGTCGTTTACTTTCCGCACCTTGTATTATAAAGATAAGAAGCACCAGAGGAGAGAAAGGAGAAAAGGTGAGGAGCTGCAGCTGGATCAGAGAGAGGGAGGGGGAGACAAAGGGCAGGACTGTTTTTTCGAGCTGTTATTTCCTTGGCACTTTTTTTACGTGATAACAGTGGTGGCGAAAGGTAAGGGTCAAGCAAAGCAAAATGGCATTTGGCTTTAGAATCTAAATGTATCGTAGTGCATCGATGCATGATGATTCTAAAGCCCTAGCCTGAAATGATAAATTAAATACATATATTTTCTGTCCTATAGTGATTTCTCTTTAAAACAAATGGTCAGTATTTTTTGGTAAGTATTTTCAAAAGTATTGAAAATGGTATAAGTACTAGTCACATTCACAGGACAGAAATGAACCTATCCTGAATAGCTTTAGAATGATCTTGAGCTGTATCAGAACAAGTACCGTATTTTTCGGACTATGAGGAGCACCAGATCATAAGACACAGTATCAATAATGTTGAATTCTCTTGTCTATTTTCATACATAAAGCACGCCAGATTACAAGGCGCATTAAGAGAAACAACTGGACGACACTTGAGACTGATCCCTTAGCCCAGGCATCCACGATCCCCTGGCAGATTGTGGCATAACTTAGCCTGATTCATCAGCCAGTTTCACTTCATGGAAACTATCTGACCTCGCAGCATTAGAATTCATTCACTTGACGCTAGGTGGGTACTAGCAATGGGCATTCGGTGAAATTTTCTTAATCGATCGTCGGAAGAATTAACAATCGATTATCGATTAATCATTAACGTTTTTATATTAAAATTATCATCATTATTATTACTATCTGCACTACCAATCTGCATAAATAAATTCAACTTTACGACATATAAACCGTAACGACTCTAGAGCCACATCAATCCGTTTGAGATTATTATGTGTTTAATCCAGTTTTGTGCAACTCTCACAGAAACGAAACTTAAAACCGCATCGCTAATTTGCATCAACTCAGCGAAGATAAAACTACAGCTCTTGTGTCGCTGATGCGGTCAATTTCTGTCGGATTAAAAGACATGACTCAGTGGAATACAGATTAGTGTGACCATATTTGTGTTTGTCAAAACCAGGACACCGTACGGGGGGTGGGAACTCGTCATCGACATTGCGCGACTCTCACCTGGCAAAGCTTTTTCCCACTGGACACCGAAACATATTTGCTGCTTTATACACTGTGCACATGGCCTCACACTTGTCCCGAACGGAAAGCGTGGACTTTCTTGTACAAGTCATCGTTGCACATCATTCGCATTTGCACTTCAGTACGCTGCAGACTGACCGACTGTTTGTGTCTCGCTCCTTCTGAGTGCAGAGAGCTACACGTACTGACCCTATTTGGTCACTCTACGCTACGCACAGCAACCTACATTTGGTTTGTCGATTAAAATGAATGTAATCGATGAAATTCTTAATGATCAATTATCGATTAATCGACTAATCATGCCCATCCCTAGTGGGTACTTTTTTATTTTAACCAATCCCTGCTTTTTGGTCATTCCTGATGTTCCAAATCCCGTAAGAAGAAGGGCAATAGCGTCTTTCCCCTTGATAAAATTCACCAAACATTCTCTTTGTTCTGACTTTAAATCCTCAATCTTAGGAATCGTTGCCAACACAGAATCTCTGGCTTCATCTACATCCGTCTTGACCACTTTGTTTACTGTTGTTCTGTACCACAAAAGGGACCCGGACAGGCGCTTGAGTTTGACGTCATGGCTTCACAGCTCTTCGCTGATTGGCCGATGCGCGGTCTACAACTTCCGGGGTTCTTGCAAACCGTCTAGTGTATTCGATTCCTGACCTAGGTGCTGGTGAGCAATGAAACTGAGTGGAGGCACTAATTGACACCAGTCTGGATAGGCATAACTCGTCCAGCATTGCCTCGCTGTCTTGGTGAATGTGTATTATGAATGTGATTGTGGATAGATAATTAACGTTTTTTTTTTTTTTCTATGAGGAGGACTCAAATATACACTGATGTGTTTAATGCAGCTTTGCGCACATTTGTTTACGTTTTACAGAAACAAAACTTAAAACCACATGTCTCATTGGCATAAACAATAAACGATTAAAAAAACAGCTTGCTCCTTGTGCTGCTAATGAGGTCAGCTTCTGTTGGACAAAAGGGCATGACTCAGTGGAATATTTGTGAAAATCGGTTCGAGGTCAGTAAGCACAACCATAATTAATGCATAAGGCACACCGGATTATAAGGCACACTGTTGATTTTTTGAGAAAATTAAGGGATTTTAAGTGCACCTTATAGTCTGAAAAATACGGTGTAAGACTAGTATACGTCCATGTACAACTATGGAACGTACCTGGACCATTGAAGGAATTCACAGATATAACATCACACTGTATTATAAAACTAAAACTTAATGTTGAAAATCATGTATAAAGAAAGAGTGTTCATCATCGTGGTATTGCAATCTGTATTCAGTATCGTGTTTATTTATTAGTCTCGAAATCAGGTTTGAAATTGTAGTATTATGACAATACTAATTAAATATACTTATACTTAATATATATAATTGTGTCATAAAAGCAGAGGATATTGTCAGAATGTTCTGCTTTTACAGAAGTAACAACCGTCATAGACTCCAAACATAGACTGCCAAATTTAATATTCCTTAGTTGAATAATGGATGGTAAATTATTTGCTTTTTGTTGTTTGTCTAGCCTAAAAAAACAAAACAAAAAACAAACAAAAAAAATATTCAAATTAAAATTATTTCACAATTTCCTAATTTTCAAAGATGGCATTTAAAAAATAACAGCGTGTACTTTATAATGACCATCTAATGACTCAAACTACCGCTTTTGCAAATAAATGATATTTTCAAATGTCAAAGCTTTTCCAAAAAATACAAAATAACAAATAAATAAATACGTAACATCTTTCTCTCAAGTAATTTATGCAGTTCAGTGATATCAGACCTAAAATTTGTAGCTTGCTTGAATAAGGCGTAGACAGAACTGTGCAAGGATGAAGGGAGGCGCCGCATTTGGCTTTTGTATTTTGTTTCTCCGTAAACATAGTTGAGAGGTTTAGCGCGTCGGGCATTGTAAATTGGACAACCCCGTTCACATCTGGTCACCTCGGCACACCTGCTCCTCGCGCTCGCAAATCCTCTCGGCTGCGCTTTGGGAATAAATAAACTGGAGCCAGTAACACGCCATCTCATTAGACTCTCCCTGGGACTCCACATTTATCCAACACAAATCTCACGCAAAACAAAACAAAAACACGTGTGCAGGGTTCCAAATTTGACACGTCTTATTCCGGCACCAACACCATTAGAGGTTGTCCAATATGGATCTTTGTAGCCGATACCGATATTTGTCTTGTTGTTGTTTTATATATATATATTTAAAAAATAAGAATAAAAAAAACTTTTTCTGTACATTGCTTGGATTTAATAACTTGACCTGATAAATAAATACATTAAAAAATAACTTGATTTAAAAAAAAAAAAAAGTAATAATATTAAAAAATTTAATTAATAAAACGACAAATCTGATGCACTGAGGACAAACTGGAAATGACACATGACAATTATAAAGCCACTACACTCCCACAGAAGTAAAATTCAAATTCTGAGCTTTAAACCATATTTTAATGCTTATTACCGTATTTTCCGGACTATAAGTCACTCTGGAGTATAAGTCACACCAGCCAAAAAAATGCGTAATGAAGAAGAAAAAAAACATATATAAGTTGCACCGAACTTTAAATCGCACTTTTTGGGGAAAAGTATTTTTATAAAAGAAGAGACAGTTCTTCTTGAAAGGCAAGTTATAGTAATAACAATAGAATAGAGAACAACAGGCTGAACAGGAGTTAATATGTTAACGTAACATATGAATAGTTGTTCAGATAATTATAGCATAAACAACAGAACATAAGTTTACCAAACTCACGATTTCACTCCAAATCACTAAATCCATTCTTTATTGGTGTCACTTCTGTGCGACCTCCAGAGATAAACCATAGATCCATGAGGTAAACGGAGCGCCACTTCCTTTTCTGCATCGCTGTCGTCAAACTCAGCATCAGCTCCAGTTAAAATTATTCCGGCCTTTCTGAATCCCAACAAGATGGTTTTGTTTGTCACTGAAGTTCAGGCTTTGTCGACTCATCCAGTGACTTCCACGAAAGTTGCATGGTGCACCCGCCCGGTTGCAATGAAGCCATGTTCTCTCCATCCCCGCTTTCCGCCAGTCCCTCACATGTTTCTCGCTCACTCCAAACTTTCTTTCTGCTGCTCGATTACCGTTTTCTGCTGCATATTGCACTATTTGCAGCAGAACAACGGCTTTTTGTACAGGAGGCATGCGCAGTAGAATACAAATTGACAGTGGTACACAAGCCTAGAGCACCCTCTTGCAGCTGTCAGTCTGAAAATGTTAATATATAAATCGCACCGGAGTATAAGTCACAGGACCACCCAAACCATGAAAGAAGTGTGACTTATAGTTCGAAAAATACGGTATACATTTTGTTCCGTACATTTGGTTACATGACATTTGGTTGTCACCTTTTCAAAAGCTCAAGCCTCTCCTATTGCCATAATGATGATGCCTTTATTCACAACAGGCGTGTTTCAGCCCATTCAATGCCAAATATCCTTCAGTACTTAAGCATGTCTTGCTTGTTTAGCATTATTTTGGACCATAAAGCTGCAAATCTATGTAGTTTGCCTTAAAATTGCCCAAAATGATTTAGTGTTTAGTTCAACTTTAAGTTATAAGCCATAAAATACCAATGCCACTGCGTGCAAAATAGCTTGAATAATATATGAGCTTAATATATGCCCTTTGCAGTCTCCCTTTTTTCACTTGTTTACAAATGTGCAAAAGTGAGTCTTATACTAGGTGCATTTTTGATGTTTTGTGTCTTATTTTGTGGCATTTACTCCAGTCTGAAACCAGGACATATCAGTCTCTTGCGCTGGTGAAAACGAAGTGGATACACAACATAAATTTTGCCCTTTAAGAATCATGTAGAAGATGTCCTACTTTCGTTATATTCTTTCTTTCACAGGTGGTGCAATGTTCACCCTCTGGATTCTGAACTGTATGTTACAACTGATACAAACCACAAAAATATTGAATGGATGCACAGAATAATAAGCCTCAAATGTATTTTCTCAAGGTCACCAAGTTAGTCAAAAGCCTGAATTATTTACATGAATTTGTGCGATCGAACCTTGGCCATTTGACAGTTCACAGCACACAGAATGTAAAATTAAAATCTGCTCAGTTATTTGGATGATACAAGGAAATACATTCTGCTAGCATACCGGCACCTCAGTAACATACAGAGAGCAGTTTCATTCATGTTACATTTGGTGAGGTACATCAACCACTTGAAACTGGTATGGTGTCGATAGCAGCCATGCACCTAACCTGTCATTTCAACATGTTTCAATTCTGACTCTTGCCACCGGAGGAGGTCAGGCACCTTAAATAAGAAAATTGTACTGTTGTAAAGCTTTACACAAAAAGAGATTAGAGAGATTAGGGGTGTGCAAAAATATAAAAATATCCATATATAGTATCGTTTAATGTGATGATACAGTATTGATATCGTGGGATGCTATATCAATATACCACCAAGAGCATTTTTTTGTATATTTTACTAATTATTTTGTTACAGTGCTACACTTTTGTTTTTTGTTTAGAGCAAGGGTGTCAAACCATGGATCTATTAAAATAACTGGATACAGTATTGCTAGCTTGTAGCTGCCTCGAGTTGACGTAGTGGCCACTCAGTGGTACTACAGTCGAAAAAATCCCTTGGGCCGAGAGAAGATTTTTCTCATAGAGCGCAATGTAATCACAACCTGCTCGTGTTCGGCTGACAGGGCACCTACAACTTTCAAAAATGTCGGATTTTGTGGCGATTTTTACCTATTTTTAGATCATAAACTTTTTCTCGCTCAAAATCCTTCAGTTGTCTTAAAAAAACGCTTTATATTCGTTAGCTCCGGCTCCGCTCTGCTCCGCACTCGTTCCTCTCGCTCTGATTGGTCAAAGCGATCACGTGATACACGAGCCCGCGCTCCGTGCGTGTGGTCGCGTGCATTCGCGTGTGCCCGTGGGAGAAAAGAGCACTACTGCGCATGCTCGGTCGGCCCACAGCCACCGGAAGTACCTAGCCGGGCTAGGCTAATCTGGGATCATGCGCCATTGAGCTCAGCCCATTGACTTGAATGGGCGGCCATTTTGGAACCTGGGGGCTTGTGTCAAACTCAAATTCACAGAGGGCAAAAAAAAAAAAAAAACTGTGACTAAGTCATGGGCCAAACTAAATATTTATTGAAAATTTCAACAATATCTGCATGTTTTCTCTTCTTTCAAGATATGTAATGTTAAACCTTTTCTTATTAAAATATATGTTTAATAATAGTTTTGCTTAAACACTGAATCCAGAAGAAACATAATATAAAATAGCTCTAATAAATATTTGATATGATCTCACGGGCCAAATATAATTATATCGTGGGCCAAATTTGGCCCCCGGGCCTGAGTTTTGACATGTCTGGTTAAGAGGAAGGAAACTCATTTATGTGACACATTTGACATATTCACTGTTTTGATGACTAAACTTGTTTCATATTCACTTTGCACAAGAAGTGGTTTAACAAAGACTTTTAGTATCACAGCCATGATTTAGCCTTTATTTTTTACTGAATCTAAAGTGCACTGTATCGATATATGTATCGTATTAGGATCTATTTATCGAGATACGTATCGCATTATGTTCTATTTATCGAGATATGTATCGTCTCGTGACCTATTTATCGAAATATGTATTGTATCGGCAACTTCTTGATGATACCCAGACCTAATACAGATGTAACCAGTTAGAATGCATGTTTCTCAAGATATTCTTTTGTAATTACTTGAATTAAAGAGAAGCTGAATGCCATAGTGGACACAGGCAAAGTGATAATGTCAGGAAAGCAGGCGGTGGAACCCTCATCAGTAAACCTTTAAAGAATACATATTATGCAAACTTATTATTTTTGGAGCTCTTAACCATGTTAGGATTTTGCTCCCTCATTAAAAACATACCTGGAGTTGTATTTCACATCATTCACACTGGTTTCAGCAATCCTCTAAAAAAGTCCTTTACTCAGTGTTAAAGTCCTGTGACTGATATGATAGATAGAAATCCTGCTCAGTTTGCATTTGTTACTACTGCATGCTTATATTTACATGTCCAGACATGTTTGCCATTTCCTAGTTTAATTGTTTGTTAATTGTTTGCGCTGTGGTGATTCCCTCTGCCACCAATAGATGGCAAGCTGCACCAGCCAAGTATACTGAGTCTGTTTCTAAATCATAAAATTCTAAAGCAGAGGTACTCATAACCAGAAAGACAATCTATTTGGATGTGTTAGCGATTGATTTTAGCTTGCACTTAGGAAAATCCCTGCCCATTGATGCAGATGACGAGTTAAGTTAATGAATAAGTCTGAAAGTGAGAAGATGACGCATCTGAGTACATGTTTTGTGGCACCTTGAACAACTGCATTTGTCCTGTCCTCGTCTAATGAACTAAAAGCCCTAGAAGGAGAACATGTTAGCGGCGCATTCACTGGTGGCCTTGTTTATGCTAATGCACTCTCTCTCCCGCACTCGCATCCACGGAAACAACCCCAGTCATTACTTAACGGCACCCGCAGCATCCTTAAGCAGTTTGGGTGCCGCGGCGTTCTCACTTCTCTGACTCTGCCTTCTCTTGTGCCTCTTTGTATGCTTGGATGTGCACAAGTCAAGTATATTTCACGCTTCAGGGACATAAATTATTGGGGCAAAAATAGACCTCGGCATCTATAACATGAGAGGAGTGGGGAGGAGAGCGGCACATGTGAAGTAAAGAATATTCAGACGGCGGTAAATGGCATCCAGGAATGAAAATGTCTTGGGTCTATGGTATATTGGGTTATTTGGAAGCCCGCTGTTATCGCTGACATTAGGAGAGCGCCAATAAAGGAGTTGGACTGCTTATAGCCACATGAGGGGTGAATAGGTTACGATAGCAGTAGGTGGCTAACGTATTAAGATTATGTGCTTCTTCTGAAATACAGTGTGTTTTGGCCCCTGCTAAAGTCAAACCAAAAATGACCTCTTCACAGACAATATATAGAAAAATAGTTTGACCGACTTTGTTTAAAGAGTGGGTATTTTCTAAAACTTTTTTTGAGCTTTCTACCATGTTATAATATTACCAAAATCATGCCTGAAGAGGTTTTATATTATTTTATATGTCTTCAATGCATGTTTAAGTAATCTTGCAATCTCTCCCAGGCCCTATTTGAACACTTGAATATGGCAATTTTACAAACACAATACAAAACAATACACTACAACTTCACAAACCTGAAGCGATGTGCAATAGTTTCATTAGCGGGATGCACACTGATTGTGTTGTGATAGAACCCTGAAGGGGAAGTGAATTAGCACAGGGAGCAAAGTTACAGGAGACTTAGTGCGTCTAAATCGCAAGTGAAACTTATTAATTCAATGTTTTTTATTCCAAATATACTATTTTCAAAACAGTAAAAGGTTAGCCCAATTCATCAGCCGCTATTATTTCATTTCATTTCACTTCGTACAAACCGTCTGACCTCGAAGCCTTTAGATTTCGTTCACTTGACGGTAGGCGGGTACTTCTTATCATTTAACCAATCACTGTTATTTGGTTGTGACATATGCAATGCGCTGGGCTAACTGGTATATTAAGCTTTTCCCAAATCCCATAGAAAGAAGAACAATAACGTCTTTCCCCTTGATGAAATTCACCAAACATTCTCTTTATTCAGGCTTTAAATCCTTGATCTCGGGAATTGTTGACAACACTGAATATATGACTCTTCGCTGATTGGCTGGTGTCCGAACTTGCACTTACGGGGTTTTTGCAAACCGTCTATTGTATGTTGATTCCTGACCTAACCGGCTAATAAAAGGTAGCATGATGATTTAAATATGTTATGTGTTAACAAATAAATTTAAGATGTATTCTGCACACTCAAAAGTCACAGCCGCCCTCAGGCCACGACCAAGTATTCACTGACCCACAAGATTCATATATAGGCAACGTGGGTAAAGACTCTTGCCCAAATTCACAATAACACTATGTACAGATTAGAGCTGGGATTAAACCATCAACCTGTATGTTAGGAGTGAATGTGCCACCCCAAAGTTACTGTTATAATTAGTTACAGACAATGAAGGAAAGGGAAGTAGCTCATAAGGAGTACGCAGAATATACTGTGGTTGGAATGGCAATACAAATACAACATCGTGGCAAACTGTGGTGTTGTGTCTTCATATGTTAGATCAGTTTACAAAAAGATTGAACTACAGGTTTATGCAAGTTGTAAATAATGAAAACAGGGTGTAAACTTGTGCAACATGTGGAGTAGCAACTTTCCTTTCAGCAGCAAACTCTACATCGCACAAACATGCCATGCTTCGTTAGTAAGAGTCAAATGATCAGTCAACCAAATGTTGATTCCTTCCTTAATAAAACCCTATCTCTGTTGATTATCTCTGATGTATATTTGGTCTATCATTTGCTTTTTAATTAGATGCCCACAATGCTTTATCTGCCAGTGCCTGTTTGTTTTATGCTTTGTGTTCACCAGACTTTGAAGGTTGATTCACAGGTTCTGCATCAAAGAACAGTGATGTGTTTTTAGTGGCTAAGTATCTGCAATAGTTCATTGTTTATTATTCTTAACAATAAAAGTGAATGCTGTGACTAAAATAATTTGTTTCCAAATGACAGGCACGTAATTGCAGAGTAGCCGACACATTTTACCAAGTTTCATTAATTCAAACAATGATGATTAGGCACATGATTTGGACAATCAGCTTTTTTAGTACACTGGCCAAAGAGCAACTCGGTGAAGCTGGCCAATTTAGGAAAAGAATGTGACCACACAGCAATCAACGTGCATACATACTCATATCCTACTTTTAATAGAAACTTTAATAGAATAGAATAACAGTTCTGCTAAACACTTTAAAGGAACTAAACTTGGCTTGGTTTGCCTTAATCTGCATATAGAGGACACATACATACTTTCCATACTCAGCTTCTGGACAAGCCATGACTCATATGAAAGGCCAGAACCTCCACAATTCACTCACTGAGCTGCAGAGGCTGCACAAGCACTGACTCATGATTGGCTGCAGGCGCTGGGATTTAGACAGAGAGGATTCATTCTGCCATCTGACTGGATAATCCTCTCAATTTCACATCTGATACTACTGACCAGTTACCTCTTTTTTATTTTAATGTAAGTCATTCGTTGCAATCAAAATCCTTTAAGTCAAGTTAATTAAATAGAGAAAGCCTCCCTCCGTCTTTGGCCAGCAGAGGACATCGAATCCTTTTCTACTTAAATGTCTGTGATATGTTACCACCGGGAGCAAATTTTAGAATATACCAAGATGGAAGAAGAGTAAAGGGATATTTTGCTGAGTCATGTTCACTGAATTCCCCTCGTGGCTAATGCATTTATTGCTTTGTTGCTATCCATTTGCACACTCTGGAAAAACAAACCAACTAATGGACAAAATAAATGCAGAGGATTTGACAGAGGGTATAGGCCAATCCTCTGACTGACGATGACAACACAGTCCTTATAATCTAATGCTAGCATCACAGAGAGCAGCCAAGGATAAACTCATATGTGTTAAGTGATGCTCCTGGCTGATGCGGTGGAGGCTTATATATTATGCTTACTTGGTAAAAGGTATAATCCTGGAATGGCATTCAAAGCACTGGCTCCTTCCCTTCTGAAAAGACTGCATTTCCTTTTGATGAATACATCCATTTTCCACCAGTGCAGACAAACAATCGAGGCAGCTCCAACATCAGAGTGGGGATAAATAAGTATTTAACCGAATCCAGGAGAAATGATCTGCGTGCACTGCCATGTCAGACAGCTTCAAATGGGCTCATTTACTGTATTTCCTCTCCTGTGTCCCGTGTAATGAGTTTAATTTCCCCCGGGAAGGCTTGAATGAAAAATGCAATCTCATTTACCATTAGCACATTAGCATGAAGGGGCTTTAAGACCTCTCCCAGTGAGCAGTATATAACATGAGAGGAGCTTTTATTAATTTCACCTGGTTATTGAACAAAGTTAGCATTTAATATTCTTATATACTTGTTACACAGTAATGAAGAGCTGAATGTAAATGACTTCAAAACTGACCTTAAAATGATGATATGGCATTGGCAGTAAATTACAAGTTGCGGAAGAATGATAAATGATACACTGTTAAGCATTATACTGTTATTCCTTTAGTTACAGAAATATAACCAAGAGCCCTTTACAGCAACCTTGCACTCCTGCTATATCTATATATCTGTATAAGCTGTACATCTTAAGGTGATATGATACTCAACACATTCAGACTAGTTCTTTGAGAGTAGATCAAAGAGATGACACAGCTATCAGCCAGTCAAGCGTATAGACATGTTATGCTAAATTGACTTTTTAGAGCTTTTAACCATGCCGCAATGTTGTTTGCAATATTTGTAGTAGTATTTTCATGGATTTGTTTAAATAATTCCCTTTAGTTGTTCACTTAAAGGTACTGAGAAACTATTCAGGTGGAGGGTCCGTCACCTAGCCAGGCTGTCGCCACCTTGTGCCTACGCTCAATTTCATTTCTTTCCAGCGACTAGGTCAAAAATCTGAATACACTAGACGATTTGCAAGAACTACGGAAGTTGTAGACTGCGAACCAATCAGCAAAGAGCTGCGCAGCCATGAGGTCAAACTCAAGCGCCTGTCTGGGTCCCTTTTGTGGCACAACAGTAAACAAAGAGATGGATGTAGATGAAGCCATACATTCTGTGTTGATAAAGATTCCCGAGATTGAGGATTTAAAGCTGGAACAAAGAGAGTTTGGTGATTTTTATCAACGGGAAAGACATTATTGCCACTTTGTAAAAGAATTTAAGTACAATATCTTCCATGTACATCTCATTTTAACACTGACTCACAAAAGCTACATTTACACCATGATCTTCACTTGACATACCAATGGCATACCATTATCTAAATTGTGGCATATTGCTGTCTGATTGGTGACTACTGGCCTTCATAATCTCACCACTCTTGCTTTATAAACCTCCTCCTTTGGAAGCATAGTCAAGGGGATTGAACAGTCAAAGATCATACTATGTTTACTTTTGAAATCATACTATGTTCACTTTTTTGTCTCTTGCGTAAGACATTCAGTTGGTCTACAACCTTTTACTTCCACCCTTTCTTGGACAAGCTGATGAAAACTTCGACAACATTCTTCCCATGGGATTTGGACCATTACTTAAAGGTTGTATAGAGGATTTTCCAAGGAACGAGAAATCCAGCGACTGTTTGTCCTTTTTCAAATGTTGCGCATGCGTGAAACCACCCCCCCTCCCCTACAGCTCCCTACGTAGAAACGCCTCCTCCCGCCTCCTCCTTACGCCAGAAACAGGTTTGTTTACAGCCGGTGCGCTGCACATGACTTGTAAACAACTAACTACAGTGTTGGTTAGGCAAGGTGGAGAAGTGAGGACCGGGGGGAGGAGGTGTGCGGCGGACGAGAAGTGAGCGGAGATTCCGTGCCCGGAGAAGTGAGGAGCAGGGAGAAGAGCGAAACGGGCAGCGGGGACAGGAGCAGGAAAGGGGTGCAGAGAAGGTTGCACGGAGATTCAGTGCGAATGAACTAGCTACAACACGCAGCAGCAAGCTGACTCTTTCTTTGCCTTGAAAATTACGTTTTCAGACATAGGATATCGCTATCATGTCCTGAAAAACGTTTGTCTAGCTCTTGGAAATAAAGTACGTTTTCATAATAAGCAGAAGTTACCTGTCCAGGAGTAATTTGGCGACCAATGCGTCAGTCTTTAGACCCTGCGTCTGCTTCAGTTGCGCCATCGCTGGAATGAATCTTCAAGAATCACCTTAGTTTGGCTTCGCTGCTTTTCCCCTTGTCTTCTTCTTTCAGCAATCTCAAAAACGGACTTTCTTTTGCGGCGAACTGCTCCTGGATTCTTGTCTGCCATTGCAACAAACTTTGTGCTAACTGCGAGGAAGATATAGGTAAAAAAAAGCCGCTAAGAACTGTTGCGTTGGTGGAGTAAACAGCGTCTGTGCGTCTTGCGTCTGTGGACTGCGTGACAGGCGTACGTAAACCACGTAACGGCAGCGCGCAGTCAAGTCAGTTACGCTAGAAACGTAGGGAGTTTGATTGACAGCCTGTCAGCTAACAGATAATGAGGCAGTGTCATTATCTATTGGCAAATGTTTAGCTGGCCCCACCACGTCCAGAGTTGATGAATTTTTATTCTCTTTTTTTTGGTCATCATAATTACAAGGCTACTGCACCTCTATAATGCTATCATTGACAATTTGAAACAAAAAAAATCCTCCATACAACCTTTAAGTCACAACCAAATAGCAGCATTGGGTTAAATTAAAAAAGTACCTGCCTACAGTCGAGCAAACAAATCCTAATGCTGCAAGGTCAGACGGTTTCCACGACGTGAAACCAGCTAATGAATCAGGCTTTCCATCACCTGCTTGTCTCCAAGAACTGTGAATTCATTTGCCAGGAGTGTTCAGTAGCATGGCATGAAACCTAAGTTTAATGCCATGCTTGGGAATTTTTCATGAAAAGCAATAATACCAGAAAAGTTGCATAGTCCCCCTTCAACGATGAAAACCAGAAACCCTGTGTGTAAGTTTTTTTTTTTACACCCAATGCCAATATGGATTGTTTAGAATATGGATGGCAGGTTTTGATTATTTTCCTCAAACTATGCAATTTAAATTTATACAAACTCACACCCACAGCCTTTTTAAATAAGAGAGCAGTGTAGTCACGCTTTACTTGAAGAGTAAAATAAAGCTTTATGCAGCTGGTTGGCCAAAATAAAATATCGACCTATGCTAGATATAATAGAGATATAAAGCCAGAATCCCTTACAGGGATTAAGAAGTTTTATGAAGAAACGTGATATTTAAATTAAACAATGGGCACACACTGACACTGAATTTAGAATGAGCAACAGGAGTCACCTAACACAAAAACAAACATTTAATTTGTATTATTTTAATAACAAAACTAATAACGATTGTGTTCTTGGTAAAGCATATTTGTACAAAAAGGAAATCATGTGTTTTAGAACTTGTGTATTAATGAAAGCATACTATAGGCTAATATTTAAGATAGACAGATTGGTAGTAGCTAAAATGGATGTTGTTTAAATTCAGATTTTGTTGCAATGTAGTAAGCTTTGGGGTAAAAGTACTGAAAATCAGATACTAATCAATCTGTGTATCATTTGTTCATTCGTTTTTCAAAATAAAACCAAAAATAAGAAAATGAAAAAAACAACATTTTTCTTCATTAATTGTCTCCAGATTCGACGATTCATACAATAACGATTCATTTTTTCAGTTTTCGATTTTGTTTTTAACTAGAGCCCGACCGATATGGATTTTGTTGTGGCCGATATGAAACCGATATAATGGGAGTTGGATCTGCCGATAGCCGATATAATCACCGATATATTTAGTGATGTAAAAATTCACTGTAAATCTTGAATTGATTAAAAAACTTAGGTTTGGCTCTAGTGGATTCTAAATTGGGTTTATTTAGGCAACATTTATTGTTATTTTGACTCTTTACATCATATTTACATACAGTAGATTGGCCTAATGGCATTTTTGCATCACATTCTAGCTACCAGTGATGGGGATTCCAGTTTTTTTTTTTTTTTTTTGGAGAACCGGCTCTTTTGGCTCGGCTCACTAAAGCAGCTGGCTCTTTCGGCTCTCAAGCGACTCTTGAGATTGTTTTGTTGCAAGCAGGACTAAACCAGAACTGAACCAGGACTGAGTGTCGGGACTCGGTTTCTATCTCTCTCCTGCACTCGAGCCCAAGATTAGTCCTGGTTTATTCATTTTATGCTGAACTGCAGCCAAATATGCACTTTTTTTTTTTTTATCCTATGCACACGCAGATTTCTGAAAGTTTTGTTTTCAGCCGCTGCTGCTGTCAAACTACGGGTCTACATGCGGCATGAAGAGAAAAAGTGAGAAAAAGAGAAAACACGGCTCCCAATAAGAAGCAGGCTCCCGTTGTTCGCTTCAAAGAGCCGCTTCGATCGCGACCGACCCATAACTCCTAGCTAGTAAACTATCGCTATTAGCCTAAATGCTGCGCACCGCGGTAGTTAATTATATGCATAAATGTGGATCATTCACACGTCTATTCACAGCTCATTTACATATCAATGCAGGTCCAGTAACAAATATACGGCCAATATAGTCACTTTACAATAGACCAATAGAAAACAGCCTGTTTATGTGTGGGAGCTACAGCAGCTAACCGCTAACAAAACCTAAACTAGCTTCAAAGTCGATGTATTTCCAACACTCACCGCTCACACAGGCTCCTCCTCACATCACAAGTCTGCACTAATAAATGTCCTTTTAATCCAGACTCAAACCGAAGAATATAATCTCAATGTTGCGCACGGCTGCGGGTGTAAACAAACACACGTGAGTGAAGTGACGTCACTCTGGTGGTGTGTTCAGGGACAGTACGGACACAGACAAATTACACCGCATATAAATATTATTATAGTATTTATATGCGGAGCCACATATTAGGACATTTATCTGTCTGTAAATTGGATTAAATGAACATAATGTAGAGAGTCTAAGCTTTATAACGAGGTATAACATGCCGATAGCCGATATGTCTCCAGGTGCCCATATTAGCCGATAATATCGGCCAGCCGATATATCGGTCGGGCTCCATTTTTAACCCTCTCAGGCTCAAATTAATTTTTAGTATCAGGAAAAATCTGATATTTGGGGAAAATTATAATATGGGGTAGTAATATACAATTCTGACTTTTTTATCCTTTGGGAAAAAAAAAAAGTATTTTGCAATTCTGGCAGGCCGTTTGTGTGTAGCCATTCTTGCACAGTCTGCATCGCCCACATTTATCAGCATGGATGGGAGAAAAGGCTCCTGATTAAAAAAAGCTCATATAATATGGATGTGGAGTAAGTAGGTAATTGGAATTTAGCAGATGCAAATCTGCAACGCCTGCCTGGAGAGGGTTAAATGAACAATGGAAAAAACAAATAACGACCGTTTCCTATTTCCATGAC
This sequence comes from Boleophthalmus pectinirostris, assembly GCF_026225935.1. Taxonomy (NCBI): domain Eukaryota; kingdom Metazoa; phylum Chordata; class Actinopteri; order Gobiiformes; family Gobiidae; genus Boleophthalmus; species Boleophthalmus pectinirostris. Next base: position 9,850,698 of record NW_026571140.1, read on the forward strand.
TGGACCAGGACTGAACCAGGTCTGGTCCCAGTCTGGTCCCAGTCTCAGCCCCAGTCTCAATTCCGGTCTGGTCCTGGTCTCAGTCCTGGTCTCAGTGCCAGTCTGATACTGGTCTCAGTCCCAGTCTGGTCCCAATCTCAGTCCTGATCTCAGTCTTGGTTTAGTCCTAGTTCAGTTCTGGTTTAGTCCTGTTTTAGTCATGTTTTAGTCCTGGTTTAGTTCTGGTTCAGTCCATATGCGGTGCAAAAGTCCAGCTTCACAATTTAAGTCACGGAAACAGGAAACTGCCATTATCCGTTTTTTCCATGATTCATTTAAACACAAAATCGAAAACTGAAAAAACAAATCATTATCCGTTTTTTCATTTTGGTTTTGGAGACAAATAATGAAGAAAATTGTTGTTTTTTCATCTTCTTATTTTTGGTTTTATATTGAAAAACGAATGAACGAATGATACACGGATTCTAATCCATACTAAAACTACAATCGAAATTAGACCCTCAATACTAAAATCACATTCACAGGATCGAAATGAACCTTTCCTGACGACTGAAGTATTACACAGATTTACGTGAATAGGAATGAAAGTACTATGATTAAATGTTGAAAATGGCATTCTATAGTCTAAAGAAAGTCTTTTTAATGATCATTGCGCCTATTCCGTAGTATTGAGTATAGATTTTGACATTTTTAATCACTAATAGAAATGATCAGGTTCGGCAATTGAATTTTTCTTTTTACTTATTCCCTCTGAAAGTACAACCTAATCAATAGGGAAAAAATCGCTTCCCTTCTGAGATTATGACATCGTTCTAGCCCACATGGTGATTAGCGATACGATGTTGGTTATTTCAATCGATTAGTCTTCAATTAATGTGATTAGTTGTTGCAGCCCTAGAACAACTGATTGCCTTTAAGCTGCGGTAATGACATGGTAGACATTATTGAACCCGTAGGGAAATTGAATGTTGTATCCTTCGGCCTCCTAGCTATGCCCCACTTATCTATGCATTTAATAACAAGAGGCTGTTTTAATTGTAGTTTGCATACCTATACCTATGACTGCACTCAGTTTAAAGTCAGTTTCTATGGTAACTAAGACCTCACACGTGATTGAGTGCTGTTTACTCATTGATGTAATAGTGAAAACAATCAAGATGCCATTCTCTCCAAGGCTTTATGTGATGGAGGAGCGCGCGCTGAAATGGGTAGCGAAGAGATAAAGGAACGCAGCCAGTGGGACCTTACATTTATTTTATCTGCAGCCGATCTTAAAGTCATCCATGCTTACATCTTGTCAGGTCAGGATTATTGTAATTCTCCGCGCTCTGGGTTCAGCCAAAATGCCATCTCCAGCCTCCAGACTTTGAACAAGAAACATAACTCTCTCTCACTTTGGGCAAAAAAATCAATATGAAACTGTCTACAAATAAATTACACGTTTATAGGTCTGCCAGCTGTAATTAAGTCATATAAACCTCCTTCTATAAAAACAGGGGATTTACACCAGTGGTCTCAGCTGTCACGGTCTGTTGTGATAAAATACGCTTTAAAGCTCTTTATTGGAAACACAGGAACAGAGCGACTTCATTAAGAGGTAGTGGTGGGGAGGTAGGATAAAGTTGGGCACTCTGTGTAAAATATGAAAAGCTTTGTTTCTTTGAAAAATAGATCATTTCAGAAAAAAATAAAAACAAATCAGAGTGTTATTTTGTTGGTGTGGCTGGGGCCTGTCACGATAATTACTACTGACTTATCGTTCAATATCTGACAGATGGAGCAATATATTTTAGAGTTCAAAATGTATTGTGTGTACAATTTCTTCACAAGAGGGGGGAGATTTTTGCCATCTTCATGTAATAACAAAGATTTGATCTGTAGGAGGTAGGATAAATCACTTCTGTGACTAAATCTTGGTTCATTCTGCTGTATGTTTGTTACAGCTCAGGCCTTTTATACTGTCTAGTATTTTAAAACTGCGATTGTCTTGCTTTGTGTCAGCGACATAAAATAGTTTCAATTAGGTCTGCTCGACGATGGAAAAAATCATTATCACGATTATTTTGGTCAATATTGAAATCACAATTATTCAAATGATTATTTTTAGTTACACGATACATATATTCAGCATTTCTCTCTCTCTCTCAAATAAAACCCAAACACTTTGTTATTGACAATTCATGCAAAACTTTCAAATTGAAAATAAATACAGGCTACAAATATGAACCTTAGAGCAGTTTTGCGATGATATGTATAAAACATAAAATGAATAAAATATACTTTTAACATGAAATAAGGCATAGAAAAACATAAATGCATCCAAATTATACTATATATCCTGCTGTTCTACAATCTCTATATTTAAAAAATAAAATAAATATATTTATGTTAAAAATATCCCAAAATAAACTTTCTTAGTCTTAGTTTCAATATTATAATTTATCACAATATTTCACAATATATCGTGCTTCAAACTTTGTTATCGTGGCAGGCCTTGGTGTGGCTCATAAAACACTGGGGCATTGGTTAGAGCACCTGTCCACCATACTAACATACTTTGCCTTGCCTTTCCTCAACATATAAACTTTTGTGCAACTATATGCAAGATCAATAAGTAGATTTGGATTAACCTAAGACTGGAGGTTAGATTCCCATTACCAGCAATGCATACCATAATAAATATTTTTATAGCCAATGTAATGAGTTTGTTATGAATTGTACCTTTTGCCATAGCTGTAATTTGTTTTAATACAGCGGCCAATAATGTAATGTAAATGTAAATATGTTAAAATATTGTATAGAAATGTAATAATAATGCGCTTTTTATCATGTTTTAACAATGATGGACATTGGATCATATTGTCCACTGCAGCTTTACGTGTACACTGTATAGAAAGGTCCACACCAGCAACTCAAGTGCTGCAATTCTGGACATACTGTTTCTTCAGCTCTTCTTTTTACCAGTAAGAGGTAACTAGTTTTGCATATAACCTTCGCTCTTAATTTTCATTTTGATGTAAATTCGCATTCACTAAATGTTTTTCTAGTTAATTAATTAATTTTTTTGTCCCATCATTTTAGTGCAGATCCTAGTGCCATTCAATGTTACACGTAGCAGTAGTTCAGCAAAGCCAAATTAAAATGACCTCATGAAATGGCCGAGTTACTTTTTAAGGCATTTGATCGCTTTTGTCAACATTTCTTATTGGAGCAATAATAGATAACTAAATCCACGCTCAATTAACCACATTCAATTTAAAACTTACAGTTATGTAATGGACAGATAATGAAACAGGGCTAAGTGGAGTCAAAAAGTTCAAGATGAATTCATATTAGGAATAAGAAGACGAAAACGGTGGTAATGAGTCGTGGTAATGTTAGTGTGGTTGAACTGAAGCGCTGAGAGCTTAGTCACTGGCCTTGAACCAGATCACAGATGATGAATGAAATCAATGTACTTTGATTCATTTATAAGCCTATTACATCTTAATTTGACGGAAGACTACTAAGTGCTCTTTGTTAAGGACTATAACAAAAACTAATTTAACTAAAGGTCCTATATTATGCAAAAATTGACTTTTGTGCATGTTTAGCCATGTTATAATATTGTTACCTCATCAAAAACATACCTAGAGTTGTGTTTTGTTTCATTCTCACGTTTAAGTAAGCCTTTATTATTAGTTAGTCTACATCTCCAAAGCTCAAATATGAACAGCTACTAGGGATGTGCATGATTAGTTGAATAATCGATAATTGATCATTAGGAACAAACCAAATGTAGGTTGCTGTGCATAGCGGAAGGAGACGAGACTGTGTCTGACAACACAAACACTGGAGCTGCTGCCTCACAGTCCCACGTTTCGGCTATGGCACACCTCCTTAGAGATCACTGCACCACTCAATGAGTGTGTAAACATCAGACCCATGGTTTACATGCACATCAGTGCCCAGGTTATGATCATGTTTTTTCAGTATCCCGGTTTCGTTATGGTGCATGTATAAACAGTATCCTGGTTACTGCAACATAAAGTTGAGTGTGCATGGCCCAGTCGTTTCATCTCAAGAGTAGCCAAAAAAACAAAGTGACCATAAAGTGACTGTTAAATAAAGAGCTGCGCTAAACCTGCACACGTCTGATCTCTGAAAACATGAACCATCTCCAATGCGACACACACAGAACAGACTCACCATCATCCTCACCAACATCCCTCTGTCCTTTGGTCTGACAGAAGCTGACCACATCAGCACACAAGGAAAGAGCTGTTTTTTTCATTGCATATAGTTTTTGCAAATGAGCCATGTGGTTTTAAATTTCGTTTCTGCAAAACGTAAAACAAATGTGTGTAAAGCTGCATTAAACACATTATATTATCAAACGAGCTGATGTGGCTCTATAGTGGTTATGGTTTATATGTTGTAAAGTTGAGTTTATTTATGCAGATTAGTTATAGTAATAATAATGCTGATAATTTTAATATAAAAACATTAATGATTAATCAAAAATCGAGCGCTAATTCTCTCGACGATCGATTAAGAAAATGTAATCGAATGCCCGTCCCTAACAGCTACCTTCTACTTTTAGTTCAGTAGAGATTGGAAATTCCAGAGCTGAAATTATCCAATTATCATCATAAATATTTATGTGTTAAACATGTGTGAATGAAACAAAACACAACTCCACTTATGTTTTTGAAGAAGAAAGATTATAGCATAGGTCAATGTAACGTGGGCCTTTTAAAGCTCTTAATTAATTTTTAAAACAAACAAACACTTGGACAATAGAATGTAATTTTAAGCTCAAAACAATAGTGCTTTCTTCAAGTTCAACAATTGTGATCTGACTTTAGTACCAATTAGTATATGATTTTACGATACTTTTGACAACCCCCCGTCCCAAAACTTTTGTATGGTTCAAAGACAATAATTAAAAGGACGTGTGGGTTTCGCTCGGTGAAAGAAGTAAACAGAAAGTGTGTGTTGACACTGATGTAACCTGGCATGAAGACCGCACCACAGCCAGATGGTCACACTCTCATTCTCACACTCAGCCTTGGACTAGCACGCACTCTCATAATTTGTTTACTGGCAAGAAAGAAAGAAAAAAAAAAAAATCATTGCATTATCTTACCTGCACCATACTACAGAACAATAAATGACTGCAATGCAAAAATATACAAATGTGTTTTATCATCTAGCCATACAAACCAAAAACAAAAGGTAGATTTTACTGAACTGGTATTTTTGAATGCAGTACGTTGAAAAGAATGCACAACCCCCCCAAAAAATCTCAGTGAGCACACAGACAAATCAGTCTGACTTGGGATTTGGAATTGTTTTGTAAATCAAATGTGGTCTCCCTCATTTATCAGGACCGGCAGAAAACGTCTTCAGATTTAGGGAGCATGCCAAAAAATCAGTCAACCCTCCCACATTCCCCTTTAATGCCAATTTGGGTTTACTGCAGTGAAGCTAAGTGCTCCGCTCGATATTGTAATTGTAGTGGCCATCCTGCATCAAATTCTAAACCAAGCAGTACAATAATAATAGAAATAATAAAGGCTGTTAAAAAAAAAGCACATGGCACATCATATTTGTAATTTCTTTTTTCTTTCAAATATTTATTGAGATATTTCTGCATTTTTGTGGTCAACATTACAATCCATTACAATCCGTATTGTGCAACCTCAACCACAAGCATTAAAGATACGTTTCAGACTGATAGTCAAGAAATATTGCAAGTATATTTTGTAGGGATTTAACAGTAACTGAAATACCGTGATACTGTATCGTCAAGAGTCTCACAATAATATCTTGGGCTGTCACAATATAGAAGTTTCTTTGCTTAAATGCATGGTTTTATAGTAGTAACAGCTTATAAACATAGTGAACTACTAGGGTTGTAATGATATCCAAGTCTCATGATACAATATTTTCACGATAAACATCTCACGGTACGATATTTACTGCGATATTTTGTGGATGCTAACAAAATTGAATATGCTTTTTCCTCTTGCCTTGACAAGACTTAATCCAAAGAACTCAGACTTAAAAGTGCTTAGAACTGAGTCTACACTGAAATGGAGCAAAGGATCATGGTCTATGTAGTTCCCTCTATCTTTTTTTTAGCTATTGCTGCACCATAACTCTTAATTTAAGCAAAGAGACTTGTAATTATTGTGAGAACTTTGATGATACAATATCAGTACACAATATTCATCACAATATGTCAGTTACTGTTACATCTCTAGGAACAACATATCCCATGATTCATTTCAGTGCAGACAACATGAAGAAATATGTTTTTTACCTGAATTCTTGGGATTATGATGGAAATAATTCACATCAAAATGCGTCCTATCTACAATTACATTAGCCTCTCCAAAATATCGCAATAAATATCGTACCGTGAGATGCATATCGTGACAACATCGTACAGAGAGATTTGGATATTGTTATATTCCTAATATGTTGTCAATAGTAGTGTTATTTCGGTGTCGATTTCAGTACTACGGAATAGACTCAATACTGATTCCAATGCCATAATTATAATTAAAAGCACTCTTTCTTTATACAATAGAATGCAATTTTGTACATTATTCCCATTTGGTGTCTTATATCTACGTAATCCCTCAGTGGTCCCGTGGTTCCATGGGCGTACACTAGTCTATGTGCTCTTACACTGGTTCTTGTTCTGATACAGTTCTATTCTAAACATATTCAGGAAAGGTTCAGTTCTGCTCCGTGAATGTAAATTTTTCGATCCATCTGACAATCCCCGTCAATAATGGACAAACTTTGCTGTTGGACAATTATTAATCAATTTATCCAGAAAATTACCAATGGAATTTTACCAAAATAATCTTTATCTGCTGCCCTTGACCAATGGGCATACTAATCTCTTCTGCCCTTGTGATTTAACTTGTATAGTATGTCTTGGAGTTGGGAGCCCTCAAACGCACATTGGTGTGGACACAGCGGTGCAGCAGCTGTCAGGGCTCATTCCCACAGGAACGGGCTTTTCTCATGCCCAGGCCGGCGTCAGTCAGTCTCACTGTCTCACTTTGTCTCAGTAGATTTTGTCTTCCTCCTGCCCTTTTCATAAGCCTCCTCTGCAACTCTCCAAAGGCTTGTGGAGCCATGGCAAATTGTGAGAAATAAATGCCGTTTCCAAAAATACACACTCGCAATGCTGCCATTTCTATAGGAGAGAGACAGTATGGTGTAGTTTGAATTCAGTTTGGACTTATTTGCCCTTTACTCTTCAGGCCGTAAACTGTGCATTGCATTCCCTTTGTGAAGAGTTCAATAGTGAGGGGTACTTCTGAAGGACCCATTACAGTAATACTAGCATTTATTTTACTTACGTCCTTTCAGAAAATATAGTGCTTTCAAAAGGGGCTATCCAAAATAAAAAAAAACAGCAACCGTAAAACAAACTGGTGGTAGTTAGATAGACCAATATATCAATTTGGTGATATATCAAGCTGATATTTGCACAGTTTAGCAGAGGCCAGTATTTTGTTTGGCCGACAAGCTGTCTGCATATTCATGATGAACAATATATGCATAAAGCTTTATCCATCTAAAAAAAGGTATTGCAAAAATGTGACTACACTGCACTGCTCTCTAATCGAGTTTGTAGTAAAATAAGCCCATGTGTGAGTTTGTTTAAACAATCTAAGGAAAAAATCTGCCCAAAAATACTCATCAGTGGTCACTCAAAATTCTGAACAAAAACATACACATATTCATTAATCTCTAGTAGGAGCAGTAGTCATGTATATATACTTTTTTTATTTATTACAAAACACATTTTCTTTGTGTTTGAGCAGAGATTTCATTCATTTCTACCATTTTATAATCATAACTTTTAAAGTGCAAATGAATGCTGATTATTGAACCCATTGTATACTAAGCTTATGTTTTTTTTTTCTCCTTTGTGTTCATTTCTTTCTCTTTCTAAGCCTACCGGAGTGCTTGTGCAAGCCAGTCATTTATAATGCCTAAAATGAACATAATCAGCTGCACAGTAGATGCCATCTAACCACATACCACACCACTACAATCAGCAATCTAGAATGAACCGGTCCAATCTTTACCGACAGAGCACCACACACCATCCAGTTCAGTTCAGCACCACAGATATGCAGGCATGACAGGGGGAGAAATCCACTTGATTTGATGCGCCAGCTCCTGTCTGCGTCAATCTGCCCCATGCTAATTATGTAATTATGTTCTATTTTATCCCTTCAGTGCCCCTACCGCTCCCGGATATATGATTAATAGCCATTTAACAAACATGAAGGATATTAAAAGTACACTTAATAAGACAGTCATCTTCTTCAGCATGGAAGAACATTAAGCTAAAGTTGATATCAGTTAATAGGGGCAAAAATCCAGTGTCCCTTTATTGCAGAGCCTATGATAGTCCTATAGTTGATAGTGACACTGGGTGGATTAAAAACCACCACACCACAACTGTTTTAATGATGTTGGGGCATAATACATTCATAAATACTACATAAATATGACATACAGTATAAGCTTTTTCTCATCTTACTGACTCCACAAAGGCAGGCTCAGAGCATTTTAGAAGGGAGAATTTTACTGTGGGGGTGAAAAGAACGTAATTTTGGTATGTTTAGTAAAAGTCTACTAATAAAAGTAATATTATTTACCAGCTAGGGGCAGTTCAAGCACACTAAGCAGTTAAAACACAAGAATAAATAGAATATAATAATAACAGGAGGGATGGCAGCTTGAGGAAAGCAAAACCCCTCTGGACTAAAGTGTGCCTGGTCATCACAGCTGGTATTCAAATTCAATGTTTGTAGACGCTCCATCATGAAGGAGAAGAGCTCATTCACTGAGGTCTCTTATCCCAAACATCAAGAGGAGCTTTTGAGAGTTTATTTTAAAAGTAGGTGACATTAAGTTCATTTGGTTTTCAGGGACATGTCATCTTGCCAAGACCATGAGCACTGCTTGTGTAAATGATATAAACTAAACACAGAATTTTATTGTACTTTAATTATGCTGCACTGAATATATCTGTGTATATTGAGTGTCTCAGCACATGTAGCCTGGCAGGCCTAGGATAGAATGCTTATGTACAGATTAGCTCAAATTTCCCTAGCTAGCATTAGGAAACTTTAGCTGACACAGCAACAGATGAAGTGCTTGTGTAATGATCCACGTCTTGTTCATGATGGCTGTTTACAGTAATTTAATGTGGAACATAAGGCATGGCTATGCACTTGTTTGCATTAATCAAAATGACAGGTGGTTAATGTGCTTTAATCTATGTGTAATTACCACAAACATGTGCAATCAGAGGCTTTTGTGATGTGGACTCAATATTTAAAATAAATGATCTTCAAACACTCACAGCTATAGACAGATTAACCAAAGCCATCCACCTCTAATTCTATCCACTTGTGTAATCTGGAAGACAATTTCATTATACTTGATCTTAACCACAAAATACACTTTGAACAGATGTCATATTAATCTCAGCTGCCATTGTCCTAACAGCTGTAGGTGGTTCATTTAGGGACATATGATTTAACTGCAAAGGTAAAAATAGCAATTTAGCCAAATGACATCATAAGACAAAATCAGCTTTCATTCCACACTTCAGTACCTCCAACGCTTCCTGCCTCACAATGCAAGCATTTAAAATCTATTTGCAAATGGCAATATTATCTTTTATTATGTTTTCAGATATAGTGAGAAGGTCTTTATCGCTGCATCATTGAAGTTGAATGAAAATGTAATTCCATCTACAGAAAGCCATAAACAAGACTTGGTGAGCAAGGAATGGCTGTCTGAACCACTGGTGTATGAAGCTCCATAGTATCTTTATCTGCAGGGCACAGCTGTCCCAGACATTACGGGCTGCCATTCACATATCACAATGTTATCCTGCTGACCTTAAACTGTAATGTCAGTGTAATAAGTGTGCGGAATATATACATTTTAGAAAGTTTCTGAGAAGTAGTTTATTTTTGAATAGGTTAGAAACACGTGTACTACGCTAAAGTGACTTTTCGTGAACATCATTATTTGTGGGGTATGTATATTGTAACCTTGCACAGCAAAATTGATTCTTGTGATATATGTGAGTTTACAGACTCACGAGAATCCATCTTGAGAGACACGCTGTAAAGTTAATCAGGCGGGTGGACAGGGTGGGCATTGAGGTTTGGCCAAGCACCCAAAAGAGCCAAAGCAAACATGGTGACACAGATGTATTTAACTGCTTTGTATTTGTGGACAGGGAGATGTCTGTGCTTTTCTCACTACTGGATGTAACAAAAGTTTTGGATTTTTTGGCGTGCTGTGGCGCTTCGACCAATCAGATTAAAATAATCATCATAGCGTTCCATGTTTTCCTATCGCTTTCAGCAAGAGCCCACCCAGATTGATAACATGTAGAACTCTATTCAGAGTGGCATTCATATCAATCTGCCGTGAGCCTGAGGTTATGTATGTAGTAAAAACACAGTTATTTTATTTTAAATATATCAAGCCTTTAAGGGATTGTGAAAGTACCAAGGATTAAGAGATTGTGAATGTGAATGCAATGTTTGAAAAAATACATTATTAGATGTTATATTTTTTTTTTTGTTTTTTTTTACTACTACCACCTAAGCTTTGGGATTTCAAGTGTTTTATATCTTGCAATAATGTATTAGTAAAAAAAACAAGAAAACTAGTATTTCAGCTTTTATTTATGTGTGCTGGTTAAAACCACATGCTTTGAAAAAACTTTACAAACATGAGTGGATCTAGAGCCGTATCCGTCTCCCTGATTTCAGAGGGCGTGATTGACAGGTGGATTAACCAATCAAAGAGATGCATGCTCTGTTTGTGTCAAAAACAAACATGTATGCCAAAAAGGACTGCATAAAAGGACTGAGAAACAACAGATTTTTGCAGAGTCAACATTTGAAACACCACACTATTACTTATATCAGGCAAAAGAAGTTATATATTTTGTTCTGAAAGTTATGAGAATTTTCAAGTGGAGATGTCTTCCTTTGAGAGACGTGTTACAAACTAGCAGCTGTGGTTGGATCGTCTCAAGTTTGGGCAGAAGATTTTCACGCCCTATGATCTGATTCCAGACTTACAGAATATAGAAGGGACTGGCTGGTGAGGCAACAAAACATCACTGTTGCTAACAGGCAGTACAAGGGCTAAAAATAATTAATAGTCAATTAGCTTGGACCATTTTTAAGCAGGAGGTCTTCAGAGGTATGAATAGATTTTTCTTTTTTAATTGTTAAAAGGCACTGATGAAGTCTGTTGTGCTTCATGAGATAAACGTTCTTATTTTTAACCTGAAAGGGGAAAAAAGAATTGATCAATCTGAGAAAAAACCTCCAGTATGTCACCTACATCATTTAAAAAATCCGTGTTGCATTACGTGGGCCCTTGAAAATATAGTCAATGTATGTAACCTATTTTTAACTCGATTCCCTTGGAGCTTTTCCAGTATTTTCCCCTCTATAGCTTCCTTAACTTTTCAGCCGCATTCAGTGAATAATTTGAAGTGACAATGACTGATGGCTATGCTGGAGCTAACTCCTGTACACTTCGCTTGGTCATGTGATAGCTAGCTTTCCCGCTCTGCACTCTTGACGGATGCGAGGCGATTTGTGCATAAAGCTCGCCTCTGTGACGGACAGCGAGGAGGATAGGGGACCCGTTTATCTATAACCAGGCGAGGCCACCAATACTACAGATGAGAAATGAAAATACGAGAGGCAATTCCAGACACCTGCCACCTTATCGGCCCCCTCCCCCGGCCATATTAATTGTTTCTGCCACTCAGTCAGATGACATTGCGGGGAAAAAAGTGACAGATGCCGGCGTTTTCCAAGCTCTCCTCCCCTCCGCTCACCAACGCCGTTGCTTGTTATTGCAGTGGATAAGGCGCTGGAGCGGGCGCGTGCATGAGAGGTAATCTTTCAATTTCGCCACGCTTTTTAACCTTCAACTGTTGTCGAATACTTTGGGCAGATTCACCTCATTCGAAACGGGGGAGAATGTTTGAACTCAGGGATGGATTCCTCTGGGTTTTTCTGTCAATAGTGAAAGTGTCAGTGAGCCTCTTAAGCTCCATTTGATTTAGTGGGGAGCAGATATGAGCAGGCTGCCCGCTTGACAGTCCACTCAAGGACTCAAATGTGAAAATATCAGTGCACACACCATGGCAATATTAATCAGGCCCCGTTCAGATATGAGATGTGAAAATGGCTGTGGGCCACTAAAGTCAAACTCATCTTATGCAGCCTGTTTTTGTCCCGGAGAAAAAGAAACCTTGAATATCAAACTTGACAACTACTGAAACTACACCTCGGAAAGACAGATTTTTTTAAGCGCAATTCAAGGCAGAGTCAGAGGTCACTATTGCTTCTGGTAACACAGGATAGTATGGAGTATGCAACAAAGCTATAGCTCCACTGAAGGGTAAAAAATATAAAATATTCAAGGTGAAAGGAAAAGAGTGACAAACTAATTAGTGGGAGTTTTACACATGACCTCTGCTTCCCTTATTTTGGATATATACACATAAAAACCATTGCTACAGTTGTTCTAGGGATTCATTCAAATACTTCTAAAAGTGATGCACTAATCAGATCAAGTTAATAGCGAGAGGGTTAGAGGTAGTATTCATGAAATGTATGCATGTGTGTTTTTAATAAACACTGTAACAAAGTGGTCACGTATTGTAATATTGTAAATTCTAAATTATCACCTGCTGCTATGTGTATAGTTCAAGGATAAAAGTAACTTTTTCAACCAAATGGAGATGTGATATGCAAAAGCAAACATCACTATAATTTGTCAATAGCCTTCATTTATACCACATTATATCTTTTAAAGGGGAGTATTACAGTAATAGTAGTAACATTAATTACTGCACATTGCATCAGGTTTGTGAAGTTGTAGTGTGTTGTTTTGAATCATGCCTTTCATCATTTTCATCATTTCATCACTAACTGAAACACTAGAGTGGAGTAAGAACAAGGCCTTTCTGTTGTGTTTACCTGGCTCCCCCTGGACGCTGCTGAGGCCCAGTGTGCAGAACACAGAGGAGTGACACATTTGACTCTTCCTCTCAACTGCAACAGTTTGCTGCAGCAAAACTTTAAATTCCCTCTGGATCAGGGAAGTACCTCTCTCTCTCTCTTTTGCATTTTATGGAAAATTGTTGTGCGGGAGCATGGGTTATATAGGCTTGTCGGCTGAGACTTGGACAGGATAGTACTGCTAACTGTAAGAAGGGTTTGAACAGTACCTAGGAGAGGTCGCAAAAATACTCAAACATGCATACATGACACATAAAATCACTTAAAGCATTTTGTTATAACATGATAGAAAATGTTTTGCATAATATCCCTTCTTTAAATGAGCATTATTATTGCTGCATCAGGTTGTTTTCTGGGTGATTTTAGAAACACCCAACAAAATTCTAAGGGAATGTTCAAAGTTTTCACTCATATTTCCTTTAAGTGGCTAAAAAGATATATTATCTATTTTGGATCTGCATCTGGCAGCTATGTAAATATGGTTGTTATATATGTGCTTGGAGCCGATACTAATAAGCATGTTACCTATTTATGGCTTCTCATTTGGCCTGTACTCATTATTTGGACCGTTTCCCAGTCATGTTGTAGCGCTCATCTCAACTTGGCCCATTTGAATGTTTCTGGTCAGTGCAGCATTTACATTTTAATTGATTGAGGCCAGAGTTTATTTGGAAGAGCACACTGGATGCAGAGTTTTTGATGACAGCTTTCTGACATATTCAAGCGTACATCCCTGAGTAATTTTAACGTAACCAAAAGTGACAGGTGTGAGCGCTCTCTCAGACACTTCTTTGCTGATTTTTTTATAACTTTGCCCCAACCTTTCATTTGAAATCTAGTACCATATTTTTCGGACTATAAGTCACACTTTTTTCATGGTTTGGGTGGTCCTGCAACTTATACTCTTGTGTGATTTATATATTAAAACGTTCATACTGACAGCTGCGAAAAGGCGCTCTAGGCTTGTGTGCCAGTATCTGCTGCTCCTGTTAGTCCTGTACCACTGTCACTTGGCCCTACTGCACATGTCTCCTGCAGAAAGAGCCGTTTTCCTGTCTAGAGTCATGTCAGTCGATCGTACCATTACTTCTGTACGAACTGAGACAACTGAGAAGACTGAATACAAAGCCCCCAAAACGAAAATCATGTTTTGAAAATGACAAACTGCAAGTAGTGAAATATGCAGCCAAAACATGTAATTAAGAAAGCTGAAAGAAAGTTTGGAGTGAGTCAGAAACTTGTGACAACCGGAAGGGAGCATCATGCAACTTTCCTGGAAGTCATTGAATGGATCGACAGAGCCTGAACTTCAGTGACAACCGAAACCATCCTGTACGAATTCAGAAAGGCTGGAATAATTCTAACTGGAACTGATGCTGAGTCTGACAACAGCTACGCAGAAGATTCTGGATCTGAAGAACTGTTCATATGTGACGTTAACAGCCTACTGTATTGTTCTCTGTTCTATTGTTATTACTATAACTTGTCTTTCAAGATGAAATGCCCTGGACTAAAATAAATTTACCCCAAAAAGTGTGACTTATACTCTGGGGTGACTTATATATGTTTTTTTCTTCTTCATTATGCATTTTTTGGCTGGTGCAACTTATACTCTGGAGCGACTTATAGTCCAAGAAAATACAGTAGTGTTCAATATCCACAACAAGGTTTCTGAAAATTGCCACATGATGCAAAAATATTAACTAAAAGCTGTTGATGTGACAAGATCTTGCAAGACAAAGTTTCCACAAGAATTTCCCATGGACAAAAAAGGGATTAAAGGTGCATTACGCAACTTTTCAGGAGGAGGGTCCATCACCTGTTTGTCTCCATGGACATCTTATTGCTTTTCCAGGACTGTTCCATAACATTAAACACATCTATCTAGCAGTTATTCATTAGGGTGGGTTTCTATTGCTCAAAAATACAATAATTCTGTCTGTGCATAGGTTTGCCCCCTCCACAGACCTGACCTGTAATGTAGCCCATAGGTGTCTCCCTTGAGAAAGATTAGTTTAATCTCTGTCGTGGAACATTATAGACAAAGCAATAACATCTAGACAAAAAGACAAACAGGTGACAGACACTCCACCAGAAAAGTTGCGCAATGCACCTTTGAGTCCTGAGAAGTTACATTTCTTGAGAAGGTGTGGTTCCAAAAAGCAGCGCTACCATAACAGCAAAAAAATGAATAAAATAAATCAAAATGGTAATGTCAAAATTGCGAACTGAACTGCACAATTTACTTGTCTTATTCTCATGGACCCAATCTCGTGTCTCATCTCGTGGAAATGGTGGGGGATTCTGTGATTGGGAGCAGCACAATGTTGTCTAAAGTTTACCTCAAAACGATTCTACCAGGGGCTAATACGCAAAAGTAAATACAAGCAACAAACCTTCTATTAGTCCTCTTGTATTTGCACAGGGAAAATGTTGTTTCTTGTATTTTGACGTAGGTGGTGCACAAGAAAAATCACCTGAACAAATTCAGCTGGGGTTTTGAAATGCCAAAACTTCCAGCGAAACATAGCTTTTGTTTATGCAGATGTGGGAATCAAATGGCGCAGTTGTACTCTGAGGCTTGAGATACAGTCAGCAGCGTAATTGAAAAACCACACATGCAGAAAATCCCCATACCATCATGCCCTAATGGGACCGTGTTTGAGTGAAGGGTCGGCCATGTGGTCTACAAGAAAAACCCTCTTGTTGAAACTCCTTTGGACTCTCGGATTAGGACGGACAAAAACACTTTCCTCTCCTTCACCGCGGTTCTTCGGGCACCCTCCCTCTGTGCACCTTCAGCATTTCACATTTCAAAGCCTAATTCAACTATATGGCGCTGTACCTTTCCATTTGCATCAAGAGCCGCTAATGTATGCTAATGCCTTGCGCGGGGTATCCGCAGAAAGGCCGCTGCATTTGTAAAGGTTAAAGATAATGCCAGGTCAGATGACAGATGTTAGCCATAGCATTACACCATGGACACCGAATTAAGTTAGCCCTTTAAGAATCACGACGCATCCTTGCCTTTAATAAAAGCCTATATAAGCCCGGCCCACCATTCTGTCTTTGTGCTGCTTGCTTGCTATATATTAGTCTCCATTTTGTGCACTAGGAATGTATCATTTATACGGCATCAAATAATACTTTCGCTGCAAACTGTGACACAGGGTCTCTTAGGGACCTTGTGGAAACTAGATTTTCAAAGATTTACCGCAGAGAAGATAATCTGCTACTGATTTGCAAATTCTACCGAGTTCAGTCAAGTAAAGACAGTATGTGTGCTCTGTGTAAGTCATTCCACCAGGGATGGAAAAGGGGAGATGAATACACGCTGACTGCGCTGGCAAGCATGTTATCTGGGGTCGTCTAGTCAGCTAAAACAGTGTCAAGAATGGAATGATTACAATGCAGCACTTTAATCCGGACGGCATGTTGGCACCCCTATGTGACTCGGAAATTGGATGATCCCGTTGTTAGCTGCTTCATGAAATGGATTAAAGTGAATTTGGGAAGAGGGGGAAGCTCTCCACCGGACGGCTGTGTAATTAATTGGGCTGAAATTAGAAATGTGTTGTGACTAAACAGTTCAAGCTTAATGTAGCAGCCAGGGGACATCCTGCCAAGTTCATAAAAGTGGTGAATATAAAGAAGCCTGGTAATTTGTATTCAAAGGTTCATATCAAATGTCCCGGAGGTTTAGCCCTACGTTCTATTTCAGGAGCTATAGGTTTAAATTGGATCATATGTCTATAACATAACTGGATTAAGGGAGCATGTTTGCAGAGTGGTTAGCTTGTATGCTTTACTATAGGACTTTATAATATTCTTGGAGAAGGGCTGAGCAGCATTTTGCGTGAAATTGAGTAATATATCAATTGAAAACTATTGCTGGGTTTCAGACGACATCACAACATTCCATAGGCCTATAATATTTAATACAGATGGGAGCAGCTGAAATTGATATTGTTAAAATGCAGATATTTGTTGCAATACAGTGAGTTCTTGGGTCTAGTCACTAATCAAAATGATCAGGTTCAACATTTGTGAATTTACCTCGTAGATATTTCATAGGAAAGTGCAATGTAATCAATAGGAAAATCTGTCTCTTTCCCCTCATTTTGGAGCATGACATATTCACCTAGAATCTAAAAACCATCAATACACTGCTAAAAATACATTAAAATACACATTAACACATACTCTTAACTGGATTGTCTTATGTTAACAGGTTGCAAGTACACAAATCTATTTTACTACAAACTAGTTTGAAATATACACATAACTTTCTGAAAGCTGGTAAAAAATATATTTTTTTATAGCTGTTATTCTAAATGAAATGAAAATAGGCACTCTCATTTGCGATGTGCAGTTCATGGTACATTCACACTAACACAAACCAATCTCATTTGAATAAAACCAATCTGAAAGACAAGTGCATAAACAACATTTCGTTTACAGCATTTGGGTTTAAAACTCACTGTGAAGGAGTTGTTTTTACTCAATTGGAGTTTGTGCCATGTACCTAAAAATGTAGTTGAAACAATTGAAAAAGGGAATCAATGTGAATTGTGTAGTAGGCCTAAGAGCAGCACAGTATTAACCGCTGATGTTGCATGTGCTCCATCATTAATCACCACAGCAGCACAGATGCAAGTTACATAAATGAGCAGTGAACACGTAACTTGAAAACTTTGTTGCTAATCACTAATGAGAATGTGGTTTTAATTACAAATCCTAGGGCTTACAGAGGAATACAGAATGTACTACATATGTCTAGTGAGGCTTAAGCTGTTGCCAAGTCTCTACTTGCTGCATTTTTACATGGTGTTCTTTTGACCAATTGCAATCCTTACTTTTCATTTCCCCTCCCCCCAAGCCTAGGTTTTCTTCAGGGGCTGCATCATTACAATCGTTTAAGCTGATCAGAACAGATGCCTCCAAAAGAGTTCTATTTGTTCTAAACCTGTCCCAATTAAACAGAACATGGCAAACGCAAGCATCTGAAATGACATAATGAGATGTTTGCACGCTAAATCAACTCAACATTTGTTTTGAGGACTTTTCTGTTAGAGCTGGAAAAATAAACGCAAAAAGGGATTCAGAGGCTAGACAGTTTTTAATTGAATTGCCTGACAAACTGAGAAAACTTCAAGGATGTAATCAGAAACTTTTTAAACATTTACCAACAGAAAAATAAAAGGTTGACTTAATTTATTTTCTGATATTTTGATCCAGGGCAAATATTTAGATCCTGGGTTCTGCATAAAAGGAAGGGTTAGTGTCTGGAATATAATTTACAAGATCATACTGTTGTAAATAAACAATAACAAATTGTTGAAAATTCACCAAAATGCTCTTCATAATTCTCAATCAGTACATTTGTATTCATGTTTCTGAGGAACAGAACAAACTATAGGCAATGCAAAAATGTCAGGAAGAATATGTTTTGGACTCCTATAGAATATGCTCATGGCCTAGAGAAATGCCTGCTTCATAAATCACGCATGCATCAAGAAATACTATAAGGATGTGTGGCTAAAGGTCATGTTCAGCACAAGCTGTATTGACCAAACCTGTGTCAGTATAAATTGTCTACTGGGAACGAGAACAGACTCAAATATCACATTTTTATATTTCATGAAGGGAGAGCAAAATCCCATACTCACTAGAATATAACTGTTATTGAAATACAATATACTTTCTTAACAGACTTTTTATTCAATGCTACACGGAAGGGGTATTACTCAACAAATGCTTGCTTTTGTTTGGTTATTGATAAAAGATAAACTGCAATAGCTGTTTAACAAAATCAAATGTTTCTAGGCTGTAAAACCTACCTGCACACCTACTGTTAGCCACAGCAGACTGCAGAGTGAATCAAAATACTTCTATCCTCAATAAACTATTTGCATGGACTTTATTACTGCTTGTGCACTAAGAAGTGCGGTAGTTCAAAGGAAAATTAAAAACAACTTCAAGAGTGAGGTGCACCGTAGTGAAGTAAATTTGACAAATTTTCAACTGCGAGGAAGCTGAGTGGACTTTACAACGTAGAGGAATTCTCTCTCAGTTTTCACACTGGAATTTTCCAGATTGAAACAAACAAACAAAATAACAACTCCAGATTTGTTACGAAGCAGCGTAAGTCTTGCTAGTCTAATCTAGCACCTTTACAAATAGGCATGAGCCCTATAAAATGAATTCACTGCCTATATTGTGCGAGCATTATCCAAATGACACGTACACAAATAAACATCAAAGTGTCAATCATTCTCAGATCTGAGTTGCAGCTTTGACGTGATGGCTTTAATAGGCAACCTGATGATCCCCTGACAGGCAGACTGCAGGGGCTGGAGTGAGAAAAGAGTCTCATTCAGCTCTGATAAAGTCTTCTCCCTGGCCCATGTGAGGCGCCTTTGAAAGAGTGATCAAAGCCCTGAGAACAGAAGCTTAACGCTCGCCTCAAATTCTACAGCTCACCCACCAAGAACAGCACATATCAGAGCAACTGTAATACCTCCATCACCTCCACAAGCACCTATCACTTAGAGCCGACATTTTGTCCCTCAACAGCCTGTTGAGTGAAGGCAAGAATTCAGTCTAATCCCAGTGAATGGCAAATCAATCAGGCTTTTATTCTTGACTCCTTCTGATAATGATAGCAAGTAAAAGATCAGAAAGTGTGCTCATTTCATGGGCAAATTATAGTTTTTTTTTGTCCAAGTGGATGTGGCAGGTGGCCTTTAGAGTTTTGAAGTCAAATCTGGAGTGCCTTTGTGATTCTGTGAGTTGTAATGTTTTTAAACATAACTTTTGACCTTTCTACTAAGCCTCAATTTAATTCTCTAAAGATTTTCTCAAACAACAACCAAAGATTTCAAAATGCTTAGTTTCAGACAGATTTTAGTCTTAGATGAACTCTGTAAAGACAGGGGACTAAGAAAAAAACAAAACTTACAATAAAAAGATACTTACTTAAACAATGCAAGGGTATATATTTTGTAGTGGCAGTTATTTTAATCACAAAATATGTATCCTTTTTTCTCCCTTTTGACAATTCAAATATTGCTGGTTAAATCATATTTTATTAATAATGATGTGCCCTTGAGGGCCCGCCACCTTTATGTTTGACTTTATGGTACTAAATGTGTCTATTTCCATGGAGACAAACAAAAAGAAATACATTAAATGTAATACAGATGCGTTATTGCCATAATGAGGAACATTCTGGGCAAAGAAATAACATCTCCAGACAAGCCGGTGATGTCGCCCCACCAGAAAAGTTTCATAGTGCACCTTTAGGTCACTATGATGAAGCATTAATCAGAAACACTTAGTCCTGATTTACAGCCTTCATTTCTGCTTCATAGTTTGTGCTTCAGAATCCGATGCACTGAATTCAGACGTGTTTCTCTGGCAAACCCTTGGGAGAGTGAATAGCCCAGCACTTATGCCGACTATAATGCAAACACATGGCTGAGGAGTGCTAAGTACAGGCCCTTTATAGCAACACATTGTGTTTGCATGTCTCAGTTCTCCTCGCAGCATCTGCCGTGCAGCATATGAGCCTCAATGACTGCTCTCAGCACAGGCAACAGCTCCACTAGTCTTCGATGAGTTTTAATTATTCACAAGTATGCTTCATTGAACAGAACTGGGGCAGGCAGAGGCGCAGGGAGAAGGTAGATTACAACTCTGCATGCGCCCTCCCTTCGTCTCGCTCCCTTCCTTCGCTGCACCATCTGGCAACCTGCTGGTACAGGCACTAATAAGTCCCTGTTCCACGTTCATACACAAGTCAACCAAAGTGCTCCCTGATCAAAAGAGATGGCACCAGTGACAGAGGTGTGGCTCAGCAGATGAATACACAATGAATATGCAGCGGCTCCGTCATGTTTCAGTCATTTCAGCCATCAAAGGACGCATCCTCTATGGATGAAGCAGAAATATGCATGCTCCTCTCAAAGCCAAAATCTCACCTTCATAACAAAAGCATCTTCTACTTTACTTCCTCACTGCTGTCATAAAATGCAGTTATTAGATCCTATCTGGGCACTTTCACTATCTCTTTTCACAGAAATACAAGCGGATAATAACTCTAAGCTCCCGTAGTGGATGAAAATGAGTGGTTGTCTGTCAGCGTACATTGTTTGCCCTGCAATCAGTGGCAATTGTCTGATGCAAGCTCTGCTTCACCTGCTGGAAAAGCCCCTGAAATGACCAACGCATTGAATGGTACAATTTCTGATTTTGTACACAGCTGTAGCAAAAAAATCTGACACTAAAAACAAATGACCTGATCTCTACAGCACACAGACACTTTCCCAAACCTCCTACTGGTCAGCCACCATTAGCTTGTGAGTAACAGGTGGATTCGACCAATCAGAGTGAGTGTACATTTTGTGAAGCAGCTTGGCTTTAGTTATCGCAGTGTATAAAGATACTATGTACTTGAATAATAATAAAATTTGTCTCTAAGAAATGTGTATCTATAGCATTGTACTGTTTTAATTCTCTTCACGCTAGCTGTGTAAGCAATATAGTAAGTAATTACAGTAAGTGATATGTACTCAAGAATATTGGATCACTTTTATTAAACTATTTCTGTATGCAAACAACTCACACTTAGTGGAAGCAACACACAAACTCATCTCTTCCAGTTACAATTGCAACACAAAATCATAACTAGTTTCGAACTTTAATTCTCCCTGGAGTTGAGTCCTACTTTTCTTGACAAGTGAACAGTTGCTCAGTTTCTGCACTATTAAACATCTGAATTATGAATGTAAAAACCTGATTGGCAGCTACACTCCCTCGTGTTCCTTTCACTTGATCTTTGCTGATAGCTTTCCCTAGCCCCAGATCTGCCATAATGCAGACATCCACAGCCAGGAATCATAAGTGAAGCAAAAATCAATAGTGGAAACTGCCTCAATTTATTTTCCACACTGTGAAAAGAAACACAATTATATAATGGCTTTTAAAATAATAGGCATCTACTCCCAAAAGAAAAAAATCACTAGAAACTGCAGATATATAGAATGTGCTGAGACGAGACTTTCAAATGGTGGAACATCTGAAAACACGCCAGCAACATCAGATTTTGGAGACAGCTACAAGAGAGACTGCCACATAGTAAAAAATGTCTACAAGGGAAAGATAAACAGCCTGTCAGAAGCTACACGATATGATCCGCTAAGACAGAAGAACCTTGAGACAGATACCGACCAGTGACCAGACACATGCAGCATGCAGAGCAGTAGAGAAACCAGACATCATTCTCTTAGACGCCACTAGGGGTCACTGTGGCTCTATACCCTGCATTCCAAGGCTGTGATGCTGAGAAATATGAGTGGGAAAGATTTAAAAGGCCTATTAGAATGGCTGAATCATAGTGAAAAATAAGGCATATTTCAGCCCCCACTTCTCCATACTGGTCATGGTGCTAATACGGACCCCCTCCTATATGCAGCAGTGGTGACAGGCGCTGCTGCTAGCACGTCCGTGGCAGTTAGTAACACGTGAAGTCATTAGCAGTGAGCAGTGGTAAATGATTCATCTTTCATTCGGAGGCACAAACTGAAAATAGAACCAGGCGTACACAGGTTTATTAGGATGGAAGAAAATACGATGCTGCTAGTAAATAGGGGAAAGGGTAGAAAGCAGAAGCAGGGATCCATCTTAGCTCCACTGCAGGGAAAGGAGGAAAAGTGAAATGATTTTTAGTGCAAAGTCTTTTTTTTAGACTTTATATTCTTTTCATCATCCAGAAGGAAGCTGTATTAAGGTGAAAGCATAAAGCATTGCAAAATAAAAAAAAAAATAAAAAAATAAAAAAAAAACATTTTAAGTAGTAAAATGAAGCCAGATGTGCACTTCTCTCACAAGGGCATTCTATTAACCAAAACTGTGAGCTGTATTTCCTGTATTTTCAAAGACAATTATTTCAATTTGTAGGATCATTATGGGTAGCACTCCTTGTAATTCATGTTGGCCTTAGACAACAAATCCAAAAATAATTTAATATGCCATTCAAGCAAATAATACAATTCTATCACTGGGTAAAAAACCAATAACCTTAAACCGTGCCTTGTAATTATATCAGTGACACTGACAGAACATGACACAATCAAACAGAGCCATGTCTTTTAGTTGGGCTTAATCCTGAATAATGTCTGGAGAAGTGAACGCAATAATGGATTTCTGTTAATAACTATTTTGTCTACTCAGCATCCTACTCAAACTTGTAGGCTCCTCCATGCTTAGGTCTAATCGATGTAAAATGTTGATATTGATTGAGGGTCAGGAAGAGACTCACCGACTCCGAGCTGCTGCCAGAGTGCTGCAGAACCTGGCAGAGGAGAGGCAGCGGCCGACTTCACCCCTGCGGAGGCAGTGGTGGAGGAGATGGAGGGCAGGAGGCCCGGTTGCGCCTGTTGTGGCCCTTTGCCCCTGGCCCCTCCTGCCCTCTGCCCTCCAGGTCCTCCCGGGCTAGGTTCCGATGTGGCCCTGCCCGCTCCACCTCCGCTTACTCCTCCCCCTGCTCCCAGCCCCGCGTTGGTATTCCGGAGGGGCCAGCGGTTCTGGATGTGGGACACGGCCTCCTCTGCCACCATGGCGTCTGCGCGGGTGACTCGGAGCGTGGCGTGCACGGTAAATTCCTGAGTCTCGTCGGCCCACAGGTCAGACACGCGGCACTCGTAGATCCCTTCGTCCTCCTTCTTCACTTTGGACAGACTGAGGCGGTGCGAGATGGCATTACCCTGGACGCGCACCGTCTGGAAAATATCATCAGTTCAGTTTAACTCCATGTTCCTTAATGCTCATACTATTGGTTATCATATCATATCTTTTAAGCTTGTGCTGTTTGAGTGACATGGGCAAATTGTTGTTTTGTTGATTTTTTTTTTTTTACCCTGGTATAGAAATGGGGATGTCAGGATGGATCCATTTAAAAATGAATAGGTCATTTATAGAAGGATTTTAGAAGTCACAATATGAGTAAAGTTGAATCTATGCACAGACAGAAGGGCTGACAGGAGAAAAAAATTACTATATCAAAATAATAAAAACATTATTGCTGTTTTGTTTCAAAATATTTTTATTGGGTAGTTTATTATCAGTTCAGTTAGATTTTTGTGACTAAAATTAGGACAGCAAACAAAAACTGAAAATCTGTTAAGATATTTTAGCAATTACTGTGATAATAATAGTGCCTTGTTAAAAAAGTGCATATCAAATATAAGCTATACACATTTTAATAGATTTAAATACAACTCTAAAAATGCAATGTAAATCATAAAGTGGAAGATTATTTACTGCCTCTTCTGTGTATGCTTCTACAACAGACTAGAAAATATAGACTAACAATGAGAAGTTCAAGTTTATTCAAAGTCACACAGAACTAGTTTGACACCAGTCCTAAATATTGTTCTGGAAACCCTGGGGCTTATTTGCATTGTGTTAGTGTTAGGGATTTGGAACAATAGCTTATGGTGTGAAATTAGTACACTACACCGTAGTATAAAAGGCTGACTGGGCAAACAGTAGGATCTGTATTTGAGTCTTAAAAGAAAACAATTTTCACTTAAGAAGGCTTGGGTAACTTTAAAAACTCATTTTATCCTACAGTGTGTATAACATTTGTATGTGCATGTTTCACGCAAACTGCATGTTGTCCAGCTAACGAAGACTAACTCTCATTTTTAGAAGTAAGTCCTTTATGAAAATGACCTGCATGAGTATGGGCCTTGATTCTACCCAGTCAAAAATTTTATGAGAAGACATTAAACCTGAGTCCATTTGTTCAAGGCCCCTGGTAATCAAACTAAAACGGATGAGGGACAGTTTACTTTTCTTTTTTACAGTAAAACAGGCTGGCCAGGCTAATTCATTAGTGAGGATTTAATGTGGCCTTCTGAACCAAAATCTGGGTCATTTTTTGCAACATATGTCACTCAAACCTCAGTGGACAGAACAGTGAGGGAGGTAGTGTAAGCTTTAGATCAGTGTTTAATTGATATCGCCTGACCCTCTTTAACACAGTAACCAATTTAGTCTCTGTGGTGTTGCTGTTTGTTTCTCCAATTGCACACAGCCTACTGTTGGGAATAGTTTAGATCAACAAGTCTCTCATTTACAAAATGTTGCATTTCTCTTTGGAACAACTATAGCTGACTGGGTGCAGGCAAATACAAGCTAAGATCAAACACAGACACAAACATCTGAAATCAAACAAATAAGAGTGCTCTTGAATAATAAATGCTGCAATGGAAAAACAAGGAATGAAAGACATTGAGATGAGCAGAGTCCGGCATGCTGTGTGAACCCAACAAGGTCAAGATCATGTTTTATGACTGAAGCCAGAGGTTCTGGCATCAAAAAGCATGGGCTGCTGACACTGTATTAGCTGCCCAGCAGGCCAGCACATTAGTTCACGCGGCCTCCATTTCCCCTAATAAGGGCGCCCTTTATCGGCTTAAACGTAACATATTATCAGAGCAAAACCTGTCAAAACATGTTTAACAATGGCACTGCAGTAAAGGTCCGCGTGAGGCAAGAGAAATATGCCTACAGAACAGGAGTTAAACTTCACTGTCAGGGCCAAATTGCACTGCTATTTCACAGCAATGAGGAAAACAAATAGTCTAGGCAAATTCCGGGATACCTAGAGAGCAAGCAGTACAGAATGCTCTGCGATGATGAAAGCCCGCTCTATCTCCAGTATAGATAACATCCCACCTTCTGATAGTGTGCAAGCAGCAGACACATATTCTGTATGAATGATTTTGTTGTTTTAAACTCTAGGAATCTACTACACTTGGTGTAAAGCAAAAGATGTGAGCAAACAGGAAAGTGAGCACTTACACTTATTTTCGTGGCCTCCCTTGGAACAATCTGCAAAAAGAAAACAGTTTGAAATGACACAGATGCAACAAGATATCAGCTGTTATATAACCCTAGCAATGAGACGACGTGCTTTTTTTCTCCCTCAATCAGTCAGAGGCAGACGGCAGCAAAGAGAGATGGTACCACGCATTCTCTCAAAGGCACCATTGATAACCCTCCACCCCCCCTTACCCCCCTATACCGCCCCTCTCTCCTCTCCCCCGCTGCATGTTTTAATGTGCTTAAACCCGCTGAGGAAACGCCGCAGATGTGATTGTCCCCGACTCCGGCGATGACTGGGAAAAAGGACTCGGGGCTGATTTGTCATGCTGAAGGGAAAACTAATTCCCAGCGCGTCCTGCCACAGTATCCTATCATGGCGGTGTTAGGCAGAGGGAGCTGAGAGGAATGTAATGGTGTTGATAACCAACCAACAAGTGCCCTCTCTGCAGTGGCGCTGACACGTACCCCCGCCCACCCCCTGCCCCGCTACGCTCAGCCCTCCTCACCCAACACGCACTCTCGGCTGCGTATGCCTGATTGTAATGACAAACAAAACAGCACACAAGGTCAGATACATATCGGTGGGGTGCGATGACGAGCGGATAAACGCCGGTGTTTCTGAATCAATTGTTGGCAAATGTCTGGAATTCATGTATGTGATTAGAACTAATAATCTCAATGCAACAGGTCTGAGCCCCTTTGGAATAAGTGCATATTATTATTGAGTAGGGCAAACATGTTTCTTTAGTTCAAGGATATATTTAATATCTCATTTACCTTTTATATTTTAATCATGCTGTTGCAACACTGTAATTCTTCACTGATATACAACATGATAGTTTCTAACTGTTCACAATCCTTATAAGAATACCAGTCTCCTTAAAAACAGTTGCACCAATACCAATTAAAGGCACAGAGGTGGCACAGTATGTAAAGTATTTAACAACTAACAACAGGGTAACCAGTTTGAAACTTGCCTAAGACTATACTGTTGTTGTGTCTTAGGGCTGTTGTGTTTTTGGGCAAGGCACTATGCACTGACTATTCCAGCCACAGAAAGTACCTGATTGTTGAAGGGCACTGCTGAACTCTGTATGCCCATGTTAAATAACTGAATTGGAATTTTATGACTAACCAAAAACCTTCCATTTTCAGTGAATACAAATAATTCCATGAGTTTTCTTATGAAGGTCTCGTCTCTACTAACTTTGAGAGGGGGGTATTTAATATTATGGGTTTTGGTGTTTGTTTTACTTGCCGTGTTTTTTAAAGACCTCCCACTGGCTGACTTGATCAAATCGCTTCATGACTCACCAAAAATAATTCATTGTTTGTACCGAAAAGGGCCTGGGGTCATTGTGGCTTTTTATGTAACATGTTGGTTGTATTGTGTATTTAGAATTTTCTAAAATAAATAATTCAACAACTAAATATGTGAAATATTTAAGCCTAAAATGTTTTTAAATGAACATTCATACGAGATATTAAACTTTACGTTATAATATTATGTGTGAGTGTGTGTTAGTAGGAGGTGGGGGGGTCATAAAAGGGAGAGGTATCACATCTCTGTGATTCTAAACAATATTTTGGCTCACCAACTGGCCCATTTTGATGAATCTCTCTCAAAAGCATCATTATTTACAGCGTTATAAAATGTATACATGTTTGTGGCATTATGATGGAGCATGTAGCGTGGTCATCATATTGGTTTCATCTTTTTGCATGTATATTTTGCATAATGTGATGTCTTCTATGCATAAGTTATAAGCTATGCCCTGGTAATATTGGATTTCAATGTACCTGTCATAGAGCAAAACACAAAGAAAAAACACACTCACATTTGTATGTATTGTCTTACATTGTTTTGCACAAGTAGTGTAACAATATTGTGTAATGCCATGTTGAATTTTGTGCAGTAGAGTGATTTATTTGCTGCAGATTTTCAAAAGAAACATTTTTTAACATTTACTTGGTACTTTTTAAAGCTCACTCTGTCAAAACACATTTATTTTCATCGTGTTTCATGTGACTAATCGCAAAAATCCGTTCAAATCTTTCAAATAGAAATCGTGTTCATCTATTTTTCAGGGAATGTAGATCAGTGACATATAGAATTATCTAAAGGTCAGTTATGTTTGATGCAAGAATCCTAGAGCACTCATTTCTACACAGAGGGGGCTTGTTTCGATCAAAAATCGATAAATTTGCACTTTTTCCCCTGCCTTGACGTTGAATGAGCCTTGCGGTTACCTTGGCTCTGCTGGCCGGTGAACTGATCTGCAGCTCTTCAGGCAGTTCCTCCGGCTGCTCCTCCTTCAGGTACCACCACTGGATCTCCAGAGCCATCGGTGCCGCGCTGACAGCCTTGAAGGCGCAGGGCATCTCCACGTCCTCACCCTCCCCCACGCTCACATCTTTAGGGACCTCGGTAAATGCGGCTTCAGTGCATATGTATGAGAGATAGAGAGAGGGAGAGGAAAAAAGAAGAGGAAGAGAGCGAGAGAGATGAGGGGAGAGAGAGACAGCAGCAGCAGGGATGAGCCAATGTGAAACTGTTGCTTTGGATCAGTCTGCAGTTGTCAGAAAATACTCGTCTTTTTTTTTTTTCGATTTTGGAGCTTCCCACCCCATTTTGAGTGATTTAGGGGGATTTTGGTGAAGTAATGATTTTATTACAACACGTGTGACCTATCATTAGATTCGAGCTTAATTTCGAAAGCAATTTGCCACAGTTTTATGACCTTCAACCACGATAAAACCAACGCCATGCATTTAAGAATAGCTCACGTTTACCCATCAAAATAACTGGGTAATCTTTGTTAATTACTTACCATGTGCACAGATGATAAAAGGTGAGTGGAGGATGAAGTAGAGGAGGCTGTAGAGTCCGGTTTTACCCATGTCACAGTATGGCTCGTCACACGCAGCTCGGACATTAGACGGTCATTTGACCTAAATGTGGAGCAAATAACTCCAAATACGGCAAAAGAGGAGAAGCACAATCCACAAGTAAAGCCATCAGCCAGGCAACATGTACAATCCGTACGTGAGCGCTAGCATGTTTCAGACCACGGAAAAAAGAAGAAAGACAAGTCCAAGAAGTGGTTTTTAATCCAAGTCAAAGTCGTCTCCCTTTATTTCCCCGCTGTTTTCGAGGCAAACTTCGCCGTTAGCCCGTTTCCCGGTCGAAGCAGGGGAGCAGTGCTGGGCTCCGCTCCAAAAACCCATCACATAAGCGTTTCCTCTGGTGGGCAAAAAGCAGCGAGAGAGCAAGCCCCACACGCAGCACCGACAGCAGCAGCAGCCAGCCGAGCCAAGCCAAGCCAGCAGCACACCGACCGCCAAACAACTTCTAGCCGCGTCTCGACAACTGCCTGGCCGCCGCTCGCTGGGGAGAAAAACCTACCGGAGCTTTTCTTTTTCTTTTTTTTTTTTTTTTTTTTTAACTCTCTCTCTTCACTGTGGCTGCTGCGTTTATTCCGTCTTCTTCCACTCGTCTGGCTGCTGTCACCGACACGGAGCCTTCCCGCCGTTTGATGTGCGTCGCGAGCGAGGAGGCGCGAGGAGGCGCGAGCGAGCGGCAGAGGTCCCTCGCGAGCCCCCCCTCCCTCCTCTTCCCGCCGCTCGCGCTCTCTCTCTCTCCCCGCGCGCGCTCCTCCATCTCTCCTGTGTACGTATGTAGTCTATGTGTGTGCGTGCGTGCGTGTGCGTCAGTGCTAATGCTGCAAAGTGAGGGCTAAAAGATGGATTTTATGACACAGCGCAGACATGGAAGGAAGGAATAGATTTTAATTAAGCGTGATAATAAAAAATAGTTTTAGGTTTAGGGTGACCAGACGTCCCTGTTTACCCGGGACAGTCCCAGTTTTGAGCCCTGTGTCCCCTGTCCCATCAGATTTATACAAAAACAATGATTTGTCACAGTTTTATACAAGACATGTCCTAGGTGTCTATTTTGGACCAGTTTGATCTAAACCAGGACTAAAATCAGGACTATCAGGTCTGTTTCAGGTCTAAACCAGGTCTATAACAAGTCTATTTCAGGTCTAATCTATGTCTAAACAATTGTTAACAGGACTATATCAGGTCTATTTCAGGTCTAAACCAGGAGTATATCAAGCCTATTTTAGGTTTAAGTCTAAACCAGGACTATGTCAGGTCTAAACCAGGGCTAAACCAGGTCTAATCCAAGACTATATCAGACCCATTTTAGGTATAATCCAGGTCTAAACCAGTACTATATCAGGTCTGTTTCAGGCCTAAACCAGGTCTAAACTAGGACTATATCAGGTCTATTTCAGGTCTAGGTCTAAACCAGGACTATATCAGGTCTAAATTAGGGCTATATCAGGTCTAAACCAGGGCTAAACTAGGGCTAAACCAGGTCTACACCAAGACTATATCAAATCTATTTCAAGTCTAATCCAAGTCTAAATCAGGATTATATCAGGTCTGTTTCAGGTCTAAACCAGGACTATATCAGATCTATATCAGGTCTAATCCAGGGCTAAACAGGATTATATCAGGTCTATTTCAGGTTCAAACCAGGTCTAAACCAAGACTATATCAGATCTATTTGAGGTCTAAACCAAGACTATTTCAGGTCTATATCAGGTCAATTTCAGGTCTAAACAAGGGCTAAACCAGGTCTAAACCAGGGCTATATCAGGTCTAAACCAAGGGTAAAACAGTACTATATCAATTCTAATCCAGGTCTAAACCAGAGGATCATAAATTCCATTTGTTGAGCCAAAATATACACGACCGTGCTTCTGTATTTTGTCTTTCAGGTTACACACTAACCCACACGTGAGTCGAGAATGGGCCATGCTACACGATTTTTTCACAATTTTATTTATACCTACCATCCCAACCCGGGTGTGTCCCAGTTTTTAATTTTGAAAATCTGGTCACTCTAGAAAGGTTTTAGTTATGGTTAATACAGTGGGGATGCTAGTGGGCCTAGGCTTGAGCTTTTTCTAGTTGTAGCCTCAGGGTCCACTGCAGTTATCGTCTATTCTCTTTGATTTTACTTAATTACATTTTTAGTTATCTTTTAAGCTAGTCCTTGTTTGGATCTGGTGTAGTTTCATCTGGTTTATTCCAATTTTAGACCCAGCTATATCAATCTTTCTTTAGAAGTTTAGTCTCGTTAATGATTAGACAGGATTTAGTCTTGTTAATTTGGTAGGCTTGCTCTGAAAGCTAATTTTGATATGGGTGTACTTGTTGTGAAATGTGTAAGAATCACTGGTGACTGTTATAGCTTAGTCTATAAAATAGGGCTGGGTTTTGCCAAGAACCTCGTAGTAAGCCTTAATGCAGTATGCAGCTAAGCTTGTTTAAGTGTAATAGACCTAAATTATCACAATTATCCCTGTATCAACATATAAGGTAAGATAGTCTGTACTTTATTGATCCCATGAGAGGGACATTCATTCTCTGCATTTGACCCATCCTTCAACCCGTGCCACTGGGGCAACCTGTCAGGAGCAGTGAGATACTGCCGTACAGCGCCCAGGGACCCATTTCCATGATCTTGAGCTATAGAGTCGGTCAGGACCACCTTAGCTGGACAACTTTTCACCCCATCTTGAGTGACTTTACATATGGTGCATGCTTTGGGTTGATGGGGGAAACTGAAGTGTCTGGAGGAAACGCACGACACACACAAGGACGGCAAACTCTGCACAGAAAGGCCCACAGAAAGCCACTCAGCCAATGTGCCACCCTTGATATTGCCAAGAAGTCTGTCACGATCTATAGCTGTATAAATATTTTGAGCACAAACCTATAGGCTGAAGGAAATGAAAACATAGCACAAACCTTTAGGCAAAAGGAAACAAAAACATAACACAACACTATAGGCTGAAGGAAACGAAAACATAGCACAACACTATAGGCTGAAGGAAACGAAAACATAACACAACACTATAGGCTGAAGGAAACGAAAACATAGCACAACACTATAGGCTGAAGGAAACGAAAACATAACACAACACTATAGGCTGAAGGAAAGGAAAACATAACACAACACTATAGGCTGAAGGAAAGGAAAACATAACACAACACTATAGGCTGAAGGAAATGAAAACATAGCACAACACTATAGGCTGAAGGAAAGGAAAACATAACACAACACTATAGGCTGAAGGAAATGAAAACATAGCACA
Organism: Boleophthalmus pectinirostris; assembly: GCF_026225935.1. Lineage (NCBI taxonomy): Eukaryota > Metazoa > Chordata > Actinopteri > Gobiiformes > Gobiidae > Boleophthalmus > Boleophthalmus pectinirostris. Next base: position 9,882,865 of record NW_026571140.1, read on the forward strand.
ACACTATAGGCTGAAGGAAAGGAAAACATAACACAACACTATAGGCTGAAGGAAAGGAAAACATAACACAACACTATAGGCTGAAGGAAATGAAAACATAGCACAGGCAAGTGTCTTTTCTTTGTGAATGGGCTGCTACTGCTCATCTTTGTGTACATGTCTGGACAGTGATAGCTAACATCATCTTGGAGCAAACCAGAATTAAATTACTCTATGAATAAATATTAAACTAATGGGCTACGCGAGCACACAAATCATAAAGCATGTGAACACTTAATCTACTGTCATCTCTAAATTAGATGTGAGCAGAGAAAAACAATTAGACTGCATTTGCAAATAAGACGTCACTCTTTTGCCACTATGGTCAGACAAAAGCATTAGGTTGGACGAGAAGTTTAATAAAACTGAAATATAGCATCATTTTCCATATTGCTGTAGTTTCTGTTAAATGATTATAGAAGCCATTAATTACGACTATATGGACTCTAGATGATTATCCTAATAAAAACGATCTCATGTCCTCTCTCCCACCGTGTCAGCAGTGCAGCCTGTACTTCAAATGGAAGGCATCACCACAGCGCAGAGTGCCTCAGACATTCCCCGAGGCTTAATTCTGATTAAAGCCCGGCGGAACCAAGCGGTGCGGGATGAAAAGCGTTTAGCGTCGAGTGGAGAGGTGTCCTGCTTTATGGTCTGTGTGATGTGGCTGCTCGTGTGTGCGTGTCAAACTCCTTCTCCGGGCACCGCTGTCAGGAACCGAGCACGCGAACAAAACAGTCAAGGACGGCCTGGAAACCAAGCCCCCTGTCCGTGTGGGTATATAAAAGCACCTATATGTCGTGTTATTGTAAATGGGAAGTAATATGACGAGGCTATAGGGATATGTTGAATGTCTGTGTGGAAAAAAAATGTGCTTGGTAGTTATAGTATTGATACCCTGCAGTGAGATCATGCTGGGGGTGTTCTGCATGTATGTCTATGGCAAAATGTTCGTTAGCTACCAAGGTGACACAATGCACACATTAGCAAACACAACCTATTATTATTATTTTTTAAGATTGTGATAAAATAAAGCCTAAATTAAAGACTAACAAAGCATCAGACAGAGCAGTGCCTACACACAACCCCCGGTAATGTTTATGATATCAGCTGCCAAGTATCAATTAAACTTTTAGAACTCCATAACCAAAATGCAGGTCAAATCTTATCATAGTTTTTCAGTGATAAAACATGTATAATTGAATATATGTAAGATATGACACTTGTTTAATGCAATACTTTGGAATATTCCAGGCAAATTGAAAACTCTTCTCCAGAAAGTGACAATGAAAAGCTACATAGTGTACTTTACCTGTACTTGAGGTTCAATTTGTTCATAACCATTCATTTTGTTAATGAGAGAGAGAGATGTAGGTGTGTTGTGAGTGATTGGTGGGAGTGGGAGTAAAGCGACTTTAAAAAAAAAAGTTGAGGAATTACAGTATTACCTCATCGAAACAATACCTTGTTGTGTGAGTTGTGTTTTGTTTCATTCACACGTTTGAGTAATCCTAGCTTAGACTGTCTGCATCCTCGAAACTCAAAATGGTCAGTTTCACCTTGTGATGCCATTCAATGCTATTTTTAGCCTCAACTGAACAGTTTTACTCTTCAGTACTCAAGGATAACCTTGTTCTTGTTTTTATTTTTGAGTATTTTTACCAATACTTTTGTGCAGTTAAGATTGTCAATAGAAAGTCCCTGATATCTGCTGATCACTCGTTTTAATGAGGTTAAAATAAGATAAAAAAATAAAGCATTTTATTACCACTTAATGACATCATAAGTTGGAGGCAGAGTGTTTTCAGTCTGAGAAAGCTGATATATCCAAGATTTATATGACAGTCTGGAATTTTGGACATAGGACCTCATAGGACCAGTGTTGGAGACGTGGGGAGACACTTTTTTAAAATATTCCATCCAGTCCTTGTATTTGCAGAGGTCACTGGTGCTAGGCTAGTGCATGTCAATGGCCATAGTTAGCCTGCCACTAAAAACAGTCTTACCCACTCCACAAAACACCCAAAGTAAATCTATTATTACACCAGACTGTCAATGTGAATGTCTGTGTTAATAGAATAACGTTTGAAATAAAACTGACCTTGCATCGCATGAATTGTTGAGTGAATGAATGTTGAGGGACTATTTTCATATATATCAGTCTGCCACTGCCAAGCTTTCAATCAGGAAGTACAACTCGCTTCTACTACTCAGACATAAACCCTTCAAATGCAAGGTTGGTTTTACTTCTAAAATTATTCTATCAGCACACACATTCAAATTGACATTCTGGAGTAATAATAGATTTGCTTCGGGTAAGACTGTTTTTAGTGACAGGCTAACTATGGCTATTGACATGCACTAGCCTAGCCCCAGCGACCTCTGCAAATACAAGTACTAGATGGAATATTTTAAATTGTCTCCACACGTCTCTAACACTCTGGCTCACTATGAAATGAGGTCCTATGTCCAAAATTCCGGACTGTCCCTTTAAACGTGTGAAAAAAACAAAACACAACATTATAACATACTGCACATAAAAAATAGTGCAATATAGGCCCTTTAGGTTGATACGTGTGCTATAATATTATACCCAGTGCCTTAGTATAGGGACTTCAGAAGATATTTGCTTAATTGACGCTATAAACGCATGTACAGTTGCAAAATTAATAGCTAATTTTGCAGCATGCGCACAGATAAGACGGGCTTACTGATGAGCAGATGAAAGGGAGCAAATGTCTAGTGATCCCTTAAGCATACATGAGTGTGCACAATACAGCTTTGGAAGATAAGTCAACATCGGAATAAACCCCAAAGAGCATTAAAGAAAGCCACTGACCAGACTCTAATGCTGATGCCTTTTAACTATTTGCTTTTTTTTTTTTTTTTTTCACTGTTCGGCAGCCATGCAGGGAAATGGGACTTCAGCACCACGGACAGCTCCAGTGTACTTAGCCCTCTGCAGACTGAGGGCTCACAGTATTCTGCATACTATATTCAGATATCTCGAGGCATTTTATATATTTTTTTTTCCTTCACCAGAGCGGTAAGATGTGGGTCAGGTAAGTATAGCACGCTTTTAGAGGCATTTTAGGGAAAGGAAGTGGTCCAAATAACTGCACCACTTAAGCAACCCCTCGGCTTGTCACAAAAGTCAAACATGCCGGCGAAACACAGCTGCCTGCCAAAAATGAAATATCAAGGAACAGCAACTGCTTCTTTACTATAAAAACACAAGCATAAAGGGGGAAAGTTAAAATACTTACAATATCGTATCTTTAAAACTTATGTAATAATGTCAGAACCTCGCCTTGATTTTGAAGAGGCAGAAAATAATCTTTAAAAATATTGTAATCAGTTTTTATTAGTACGTACGATACAGCACCATTGTCACTTGCCAATATAAAATGCATTCTAGAACATTAACATTTACTAGATCAGCTATAATGATTAAAATGTATTACTTGTCCATATTCATTTTCTTTAAAGAGGTATTTTACTTTCATGGGGTATTATCTCCTTACACCAGGGGTCATCAAACTAAGGCTTGCGGTCCGACTCTGGCCCTCCACGCCCTATGACCTATGACTAAATAAAATAAAAAAACGTTTGGTGGCCCCTGGCTTACACATAACTTATTTAGAACAGCATTTGCCTTTTATTGTTTTGATTAAAAATTATATATTTGTCAAAAATACTGTATCAACATGTTTTAACAAGTTTTCCTTTGTGAAGCTTGAGTCTCCCTCCCTTTGCTTCCCGCACTAAGTCACTCCCCGTACAGAGCACTAACACAATCAGCGTGCGTCCCGCTAATGAAACTACTGCACATTGCATCAAGTTTGTCAAGCCGCTGTGTACAGTTTTCTGCTGTCTTGTTGTGGGAGCATGGATGACATAGGCTTGTGGGCTTTGGATCGCTGAAACACTCAAACGTGCATGGTTGACATCTAAACTCTTTCCAGGCATGTTTTTGACAGCAAAGTTATAACATGGTAGAAAGCTCCAAGATTCCAAGATAATTTTGCACAATACATTCTCTTTAAAGGGACAGTCCCAAATTTTAGACATAAGGCCTCATTTCCTAGTGAGCCAGAGTGTTGGAGAAGTAAAACCAACCTTGCATTTGAAGGATTTATGTCTGAGCAGCAGCAGCAAGTTATACTTCCTGATAGAAAAGCTTGGCAGCGGTAGACTGATATCACCTAACACCTATCTTTCCAGCAAAGTAAAATTCCGCTTCTGCTGAGAAAATAGTCCCTCAACATGCAGCGATTCATGCGATGCAAGGTTAGTTTTATTTCAAACATTATTTTATTGAAACAAACATTTACATCGACAGTCTAGCATTAATGAGGCCCTATGTCCAAAATTCCGGACTGTCCCTTTAAAGATACAGTATGTAACTTTCTGGAGGTGGCACATCACCTAGAAAGTTTGGAACATTTTCCATGGAGACTTTTATGCCTACTGTGGAAGATTTTAGCCAGAGGAACAACATTTCCTTGGAGACAAGCAGGCGGAGTCTTCCCTCTAGGCCAAATTTAGAGTCCAGTTTGTGGAGATACAAGCTCACTCACACAAGGACACAAGTTTTTCAGTGTTTTTTCAGACTGATAAACACACACACACACACGCGCGCACACACACACACACGCACACATGCACACACACACGCACACACACACATGCACGCACACACACACATGCACACACACGCGCACACACACACACACACACACACACACACAGAAAGTATTAACAAATTAACATTTTCATGAACAGAACACTGTCTCAAATCAGATTTCACTTTCTTTATAAAACATGACATTAAAGGCCAATACACAGGTCAGATCTGTGGAGAGGCCACCTTGCTCACAGTAAGAATTAATGTTTTCAAGGTATTTTTGAAAAAACACACGCAATTAAATAAACTCTATTAGATTAGTTTAATGCCATACCGTGGAACATTCCAGGCATAGCGATAGCATCCCCATGGAGAGAGACAGGCAGGTAGTAGACTATTCACCAGAAAAGTTAGAACTGAACCTTTACTAATAGTTATAAAAAACAGGGACAAATATAAAGGTAAAGAATTGTTGCTTTTTCTGGCGGAATGAAGGAAAAGTTGGTCTGTACAGTAGACCAATGTACGTGTTATTTTAGAATCACGCAGCATATAGAACAAAACAGTTTCATCTATCATGACTATGCGCATACAAAGACGTACATGTGCTTGGACATGTTATGTGTGATTCTATCTGCTGCTCTCTCTTGGTGAATAATAGAAAGGTGGCCTTGTGCTGCATGGTCCATTTAATTAAACATCATTGCATTGGATATTGAATGTGTGAGGCAGACTTGTATATTCAGTCACCGTAAAAACAGACACAAAAGGAGGTGCAGTGAGGAAAATATTCTATCTGATCGTTTTGGTTTTTTTGTACTATTTCATATTTTGACAGCTTTTATTTTTCAATTTAAAGAGGAGGTACTATGTCAAATTGACACTTTGAAACTACTGACCGTGTTACAAAGTTCCCTCATCAAAAACATGACTTAAGTGATTTAATGTGAATCCAAAAATCGATGGATATTTGGGTAATCTAGCAATTAAAGCCCTGCAGGACCCACGGGACTTGACGCAAAACAGTGTGGCGTGGGACACATTTTGAAAACTCACTGCAGAAGCGGGTGGGAGCGAGACTGCAGAACGCACAATGGGCAGGTGTGATGATAAACTGCAGGCCTGCAAACTAAATATGAGTGTAAAGTAAAATATACAAATGATGAATATAAGCATGTCATGCATAATTTGTGCTGGATATTTTATTTGGCATTAATAAAAACATTTTAAGCAGTAGACCGTCCCCTGTCCCGTATGCCGCGTGGAGAGTCCCCCCTTTCATATGCCTCACAGACCGTTCCCCCGTCTCGTACAATGCGTGATGTCCCGTATGCTGCGCAGACTAAAATAGGATTTAGCCATTCAGCTAGTCCCATAAACAGCCCAATTCCTTTTGCTTCTCCGTGTTTGATAGAGATTACGAAAGCAAAGGTTCCCATCCTACGGGACTTGTGGGCGGACGCGGGATAAAATATCACATATGCAGGCGGGAGCAGGACTAAAAATTACAATTCTTTGCAGGAGCGGGTGGGAGCAGGACTATACAGTGTGAAGCGGGCAGGGGCGGAACTGAAAATTTTGTCCCGCGCAGACCTCTACTAGCAATCTCTCTCAGGCACTATTCGAATTTTTCTTTCTGTTCAATGTTCAGTCTACAAGCCACCTCTGCTCCCATATGACAATTTTCCATAAATATACAAAAGCAAGACACAAAACAATAGTCTACAGCTTCACAAACCTGATGCGATGTGCAGTCATTGGCAGAATGTGACCTGGTTGTGTTGTGACTGGAAAGGCATCAAAAATGAAACTGAAACTGGCAAATGAAGCTTTTTCTAAACAATAAAAGTGTAATACTTTCAACACCTTGTTAAATTTGAAGATTCCTTGTGCAACTTTTCTGGTGGAGGGTTGCTCAAATGCTTGAAATGTTATTGCTTTGTCTAGAATGCTTTGCAGTTAGGTATTAAACCTTTCTATCTTCATGGAGACCAAACCAGAGCAGATCTGTGGAGAGGGTTAGGGTTATGGTGTGGTAGGTGTGTTTAGATAGAGTTAACTGCCAAGAGTAGTCAACAAGGACTGAACTGGAGGTGCCCCTGGTATGGCTGTGATCATTATTTTGTATCTAGTGATTAATTTTTTTTATTTTTTCATAAATTTAATATAAAAATGGAACAGAATGAAAACAAGACAAAAACAGTGAGGAACAACATTCAAGACAGTGTAAATGCTCAAAGAAAATGGAATAACATAACTTTTTTGTCCCTATTGCTAAACAAAAAAAGCAGTATTACTCAGAGTATGCTAATATGAGGTAGATCATCCATTTGGGGCAGGAACAGTTATGCAAAATGAGCCCAAGTGACAGTTCACACCTAAAGCAATTCAATGGACTTCACTAACTAGGGTGTGTTAGTTTAATTGTAACTCCTTCTTTCATGCAGATATAAAGCAGTTATTTGAAAGAAGTGAACAAGTGATGAAGCTACTTTGATGAGCAGCCAAACCTATTGACCTTTACACAAAATTAACTCTTATGAACTTTACCTGATCAAAAACAGACCTGAAGTTGTGTTTTGTTTCATCTCCAAATCTCAAGGTGCTCTGTTCCAACTTGTGATATCATGTAGTGGTCGTTTTGAAGTTGACAGCTACACAGCAAAAAGTGGAGTGTTAAAATTGACTCTCATAGAATCAATTTTAACATTTTCTCAGATTTTATACGATTCCAATCTGTTCTAGAGTTAATTTAACATTTTTGGAAATGTTAATTAAGTAACACTGGACTAAAGTTCCTGTTTAACCCCGAAATCCAGAGTTATATTAACATTTTGAGGGTAAACAGATAACACTATGTAGAGTTATCCTGATTTAACTAAACAACACACAGAGGTGTTTTATTTTATTTTTTACTTTATTTTAGTTCATTTAAGATGACATTATGTACAAAACTGGTTCAAACTGGTCTTCTCTCACAAGAGTTTGAAGTGGTGAATGGGAGAAGCCAAATTAACACAAAGAGAAGTTGAATTAACACTAGAGGAAGTTGAATAACCTCAACCACATCAACTCTGGCAAATAACCCCAACTCAAACCCCCAAATAACTTTCAAATGGTTAAAATAACACTTTTGGTGTTAAAAACAACTCTGAAATATTTTACCCTAAAATTTTAACCCTCCAGTTTTTGCTGTGTACGTTTTACCTTTTGTTGAGTAGAGATTGACAATTCCAGGGATCCACATAACTCTACCGAAGTCCTATGAATTTTAAAAACACACAAGGTAGAACAGAGTGTTTTATTTTTGAGAGAAGAATTCTAATTGAGAAAAAAACTAAATATGCAGGTTTGTGTGTTAAATGTGTGAATGAAACGAAACAACTCCAGCTATGTTTGTGATGAGCAAACAATATTATAACATAGATCAGAAAATAGCATAATATGGGCCCTTTAAAAAAAAAACAACTTTCGTCCAGTTGACAGAATTCCATTTTCTTTTACCATTTGAGGTAACAAAATATATTTAAACAGTTGTCAACAAGTACAAACAAAAACTATCCGGTGGCTCAGTCACTGCTTCGCCCTTCACCCTCCCAACCTCCTCTAGCAACATTTTCGGTGTAGGAGGTTGGGCTCCTTCTTCATGCTCAAAATAAGCCGGGCATGCCTCCAGTCCAGTACTTATTACTCTGAACACAAGTTTGCTCAGATGAGGTTTCCCAGGAGACACAGCGTGCAAGTTTCCATATAACTAAGCCTCCCATAGCCCATTATACATTCTACATACAATATTTCACACATTTAACAAGCAGTATTTATTTCAATGACCTTGCTGTAGATAATTTTTACTTTTTAAAAACAAGAAAAACTGAACTTGTTGATTTTAAACCGTTTGCAGTGATCCAAGGTTATTTCTTATCTTATGCATTCTGGACGTCCAAATTATTCATAGTGATAAGTTTGTAAGAGATTTTCAAAACTCTCACAGACCAGTGCGGAGTTTTACTGCAATGGTAACACTAACAACAACTGGCAAGCTAACATGCATTTCCTGATTGGACATTAAAAGGCTTTCCAATTAGACGCGGACAGCTCACAGTAGTTTGACCTTAAGAGCTGCGTATATATTTTGGATATCTTTTTTTAAGTATATGGCTGCGTTTTAGAGCTTTTATCGTGTTATAGTTGTTTACGCTCATCATTTATTCTCCTGAAGTTATATTCGGAGTGATTCGTGCATGTTTGAGCATTCTAAGCAATTTAATTACTTATTTTCAAGACACCATATTGCACATCAACCTGTTTCCACCATCACCGGCACACACTCATTGCTCCATACTTACTTCGCTCTCCAGTTTTATTTTCTTAATCAGTGATATGCACAGGATTCGGCGGCGTTGTGTTAGCCTGATTCATCAGCCGGTGTCACTTTGTGGAAACCGTCTGACCTCGCAGCATTAGGATTCTTTCACTCGATGGTAGGGCGGGTATTGTGCTGCTATTTGGTCATAGTATGCAATGCACCAAATCCCATAGGAAGAAGGACAATAACGTCTTTCCCCTTGATAAAATTCACCAAACATTCTCTTTGTTTCGGCTTTAAATCCTCGATCTCGAGAATGTACAGCTTCGTCTACATCCATCTCGACCGCTTTGTTTACTGTTGTGCTGCACCACAAAAGGGACCCAGACAGGCGCTTGAGTTTGACGTCATGGCTTCACAGCTCTTCCCTGACTGGCTGGTGCGCAGTCTACAACTTCTGTGGTTCTACAACTTCTGTGGTTCTACAACTTCTGTGGTTCTACAACTTCTGTGGTTCTACAACTTCTGTGGTTCTCGCAGTCCGTCTGGTATATTCTGATTCCTGACCTAGTTGCTGGAGAGAAATGAAATTGAGCAGAGGCACTAGGTGACGCCAGCCTGGCTAGTGTTGTGTAGCCATCTTGGTACAAATGAAAAAAAAAAAAAAAAATTATAATAATAGTAATAATAATAATAATCACTGCTCGCTAGCGTGATCTGCAGCTATCCAATGGAGGTGCCATCTCTTTGTTGTGATGACCTTTACGGCGACGCCAGCTACCAGTGGTCAAAGCATTTTTCTAACGTGGAATTATTACATGTTTTTATATTACATGTGACTAAAAATACTGAAATTATAACATAATGATCCAGAGATGCCATAGGTTATAGCTATATAGCAGACACAAGCACAAGTATGACTAATATATGTACTTGCAACACATAGTCTGTGGATGGTATTTACATTGACTGCAAGGAAAATTCTATAATGGATTCCGTTGTCCATGTCTATGCTTTCTCCTTGGGATTACAGCTTCCTCTTACCATTCTGGACATGCCTGTGGACTATAGGTGAGCTGGTCAGTGTAAATTGCCCATAGCGGCCCAGTGCGTAGAGTGAATAATTGTCTGTCAGTGCCACTAACAGGTCATTGTCCAAATCGCATCCCGCCGTAGGCGACGGTGGTTAGAATACTATCCGACTTCTCTCGATGACCCCTAATGGAAGACAGGGGAAGAACAAGGCAGGTTCAGATTAATTAAACGTATAAAACATTCATGGGACTCCATTAAAAGGATGCGTTCCTCCTTGGGTAATGGATAGCCAATTCATCTCCTACTGAACAGTCAGCACATTCCTAGTTTGGACAGAAGCAACACAATAGGGACTGATTCTAAATATGGTCTTGAAAAAAAAAGCAAACCCTAAACATATATACACACAGGCACACACGCACACACACACCACACACACACCACACACACACTACATACACGCACTGTTCCACAACTATGAATGGCTTAAAGGTCCCTCATGCTTAAGTTGATTCATTTTATTTATTTATCCTCATTACAAAAAAAAAAAAAAAAAAAGATTTTTCTCAGCTTTAAGCTATGTTAGAATGCTGTTTCCTCCTCAAAAACACACCCAGAGTTGTGTTTTGTTTTTTTCACACATGCTTGAGTAACCCTTTATTTTTAATCTTCATCTTCAATGCTCAAAATACTCTGTTCCACCTTGTAATGTCATGAAGTGGTAGTTCTCAAATGAATAGTCACATTCACATTTTGTTCAGGACCAAATCAAGGGCTGCAATTTATTCATTCTAGTGAAGGTGTATGGAGTTTAAAAACATAGTAAAGCATTTCTTGGATGCTGAGTGCCACATGACATCACAAGGTGTTCACTCAGCCTAAATATGCAGGATTAAATGTGTCATTGAAACATGTTTTATGCCATATTGTGGAATATTCTAGCCAAAGGAACAACATTTACACTGGAGAGTCAGATTTGTGGAATGGTAAGCTTGCTCAGAGTTTTGCTATGTTTTTCAGTGCAATAAACATATCCTTATCTTGGATGTCCACCTCTTCCTTAAGAAATCAAAACACCCTTCTCCACATGCTGATGTCATGGGATGGTCATTTCTCCACAGGACTTTTTGTGTGTGTGTGTTTTTAAAGTCTGTATATCACTCAACCTGTTCAATTCATTGCCATGCTCAGATGCTCTCCACTGCTCTTCTAATCATGTATTTTAGCCGTATTTAAATGGATTTGTGTATTCAACAACATTGGTGCATACAAACACCAATGCTGTATTAAAGAAGTCATATACATACTTAACAATACATGGCATTTAAGATTTTTGGGTGAACATCTGCACTCACTGATCTAATGCGGCAAAACATCCAAGCAAATCCATTTTCTAACATGGATGTTGAGAATGTGGCATGGCTTGAAATGTTTCACATAATGGCTTTAAACCTATCTCCATGGAGACAAGCCGGTGACACTGTGAGGCACCAACAGGTAACTGAAGAAATGATAGATACTATAATAGATATAATAGATAATAATCATAGATAATGGATAGGTTAAACAACACATTAGGCATTCTTTAATTCTTCTCTTATAAGCATGCTTTTGGTCATTTTTTGGATAAGTATTTCACATTTTTTTTAAATGTCTGTAAAATAATGTCTGCATAACGGAATTTGCTTTCTTCTGTACTTCACCTTTGTTTCCAATGAGTCATTGAGGCGCTGTAGCTCCCTCTGTAGTCAGCAACAGGAAATTAACATTTAGAAAGTAGTAGAGCTGTTGATGAATGAATCAGATTAATCATTAGATTAATCATACTTTTGAAATATGATTAATCATGTTTAATCACATTGTGTACTGATTTTAATGTTATAATTTAAACTTTCTAATTTGCAAAAAAAGATACCTCTGAAAAAAGGACTAAATGGTACAATCCCTAAGAGTTCCTGAGGAGTCCCTTCTCTCAATCCGGAGCCATCGACTGGACTCCTCTGCAGCACCCTAGAGAGACTTGACTGGTCGTTGCAAAACTTGTCCTCATATGCCCAGGTCCTTCGGGAGTTTTACTGATAAACGGCTCACAAACCCTCTGTAGCCAACTTCTGCTGGGTAGACCCAAACCTTTCACCCATGTTGTTCCACATCAGCTGCCAGTTCAGAGTATTTTAAGCTCTTCCATTCGTGGGCCTCCTCCACTGAATCCTCCCATGGCACTGTCAGATCAATTCAGAAGGCTGTGCACAGGAGGACCAGAACATGAGATCAGGTCTTAGATTTGTTGTTGCAATCTCAGCAGGGAAGGACAAGCACTGGTTAAGACCAGTAGCTTCCAGGCCCATGCTTCACTGAACATGCCAAGATGTGGTCGGATACCTGAGGCATCTTTTGCGTTGCATCTGCATAGACAAACGCTATTGTGGCTGTGTGCTTGCCAGGCACCAGTGGTAAGGAGTTTGTAGCTGTTTATTTGGTTCCCAAGCTAGCTTTAGCACCTGGTTGTGTCACCATGTGCATCTACCTTGTGACAAGCTTGTCTTGCAACCAACCAAGACATGCTTTAGGCTGGCTAGAGAAGGACACAGTGCACATGTAGGGTCCTCTCCATACCACTGATGGAGGTTAGTTGGAGATGGAAAACCATCATATACTGATCAAATAAGGAAGCTGGATCAATAAGCGCCCATTCCCCACCACTCCTCCTATGAGAGCTACCTCCTCCAACTTCACCCACTGGCCCTGTTTCCCCTGTGAGACTGGCCTCCTCTCTCCTGCTGCACACGTAATGAGCCAGTCTGTGCACCAGAATGCTGAAGAATATCTTGCTTACATGGGTTTCTGGTCTTGTTTGATGTTCAGCACAGTTGTAAATAATCTCTCCCATTTTCTCCTTTTTCTTCACAGCTGATTCCTTGAGTTGCTCAAGAAGACCACAAAGGTCCTGATTTACCATTTCACTTATTTTTCTCATGGGATTTTTTGACAATCCATTGCATGTTAATGTTCATGACCACGCAAAAGGTTTATTGGTGATAAAGGCCCTTCATTGCTGCTTGCGGGGGTAACTGTCTCTTATGGGGACAGATACAAGCTGTAAGAGGTGGCATGGCATCTTCCAGTTTTCTGTAACAGTAGTTGATGAAATATTTGGCCCATTTTACTTGTTTTAGCGCTCACATGTGACCTGTTTCCTCACGGAAAGCCTGTTTTACTCAACATCTGTACGAGCAGCGCTGTACCATGTGTCTCACTCTGCGCTCATAAACAGCCACCAACCAATCTATGCTTGTCCATGTGAGGATGGATGGACTGTAAATAGGTGTGTTTAAGATGCCGACATCCTCGCCTGGATCGTCTGTGAGAGTAGGCGGCTGCAGCCAAGGGGAGGAGGAAAAAGGCTGAAATCATCTTGGACACTCCACAAACCTGGGAACAGTCAGGCAGGCTGATCACGATGACAGGACAGATCTCATTTGAAGTGCTGCACTGAATAAAACTACATAAAACTTTTTGAATGCATTTTCCTGTTTCCCCACTCCCTATGGCCTGACACCACATCACCTGACCAAAGAACACAGAGCTCACTATAAAGTCCACATGCTTTGGCCTGATCTGTGGTGAAAATGACTTTTAGCTCATGAAGATCATAGATCACTCATGTGTCTGTGTTGTACAACACCCGGGCTTTTTACTTGTCTGATTTTAAGCATCTGTGTTGATATAAGAGTAGATTGATGTGAGATGAAGAAAGAGGATGAGGGGTGCTCCTGCAAGGGTGTCACATTTTATCAAAACATATCGAGCCCAGTCAGCTGTCAGTCAGCCATGAGTGCACATGTGTGACAGCGCTGCATTTCCCATCATGTGTTTGTAGTCCATGAAGGTGGGTGAAAGCAGCTGCAGTTGTCTTTTTTCCTGATCTCACAATATTGGCGGTGCCTATGTAGTGATGGCGTGGGGCGGTTCACATGTTGCCACCTTCACTGCCTTCCTCATCTTAAACACATCTAATGTATCTGTCGATTCCGCACAGCTCCTGAGCACAGTGTGTCAGGTAAAGACTCCAGACCAACATACTTGTGTGATTGATCAAACAGACTGTGTGATTAATCTCCATTAATTCATGGACAATGTATCAATTTGTTTTGATTAATCACATACTTTAACACATTAATGTTTACAGCCCTACAAAGTAAACAGTTGAAGATCTTGTCCCCTGTGAATACTGGGCTAGTACAACTACTGCGCAGAATGAGTCCGGTGATGTTTTATGGGTTTGGAAACTACGGAAGAGAACTCTGGAGTTTTATCTATGACCCAACAAAATCGAACCGAGCATCTGTGAGTGCTCAGAGAAGATGACTTTGGAGTAATGAGTTAATGAAGCAAGTGTGAATGAAACAAAATAATCCAGGTATGTTTTTGATGAGAAGACAACGGTAAAAGGTCACAAAAGTTTTTAATGCTATGTAGAAGAAAATGAAGTGTTCTGACAAATACTGCAACTACTTAATTCTATCATGAATTCCTTAAAGCCATGGACAAATATGCAATCTCGTAATATGTAAAGTCACATTATTTCCAGAATGACAAACATGTATATACACCCAAACACTTGTTGAGGCGAAGCCATTGTCAATAATACTATTTGCACCTATGCTTTTCATATAGAGATGTAAAAAGAATATGAGTGTGATGTTTTCCCTCATTGCTTTTGTATGCCTCGGTGCTGAATCTCAACAAGCTGTTTGCAATTGATTTATTCCTGGGCCTCATCACTTCCTCGGCTCCGTCAGCAAGAGTTGATCCAAGGGAAAAAGACACGCCAGGAATCTGTATCTATACTTGAAAGGTTTTAAAGGTGCTTTACATGACAAACAGAGCTAGTTCATTTTAAACTGTTAAATTGTTCCCCACTTATCTTACGCTAATTAACACTTTATAATTAGATGCAAAGAGTACACTGTGAACATACTTTGACCAGTTTCACTTTGAGAGCAGAGACATGTTTTTATGGGTTCTCAATGTGTTCCTATGGCGCACAAACTGGCTTAGACGGTTTGTGTTTTTTGCAAATCTTTCTGATTGTGTAAATGTGATCAAAAATTGCATTTTAATGGCAATAAATTACTCATAATAAAAGCCTAACAACCGTTTGGCAGTCATGACAGTGGGATCTTCATTGGAGGCTGCTACAAAAGAATGAAATCCTTGAAAAGAGACAAACCACTCACCTGTTTATATATGTAAAATCACCTCCAGGGTCTAAAGCACTATTGGTGGTGAAGATGGCAAGGCTGAAGAGGCTGGTGTTTCTGAGTGGAGATGTGGATCTTGATGAGGGGGGAGAAACTGCTTGATGGGTGATGTAGAATAAATGGAAATAGTCCGAGAGTCAGAAGAAGAGGCACGAGGCACATGAGAAATTTATACACCATCAGTACTGAACCAAACACCCAGAGGCATGAACCTTCACAACATTGCAGTAGTGTTGTCCATTCCAGTGTAGTACAGTACAGTCTGGCTATGCTTCCACTGTAGGGAGTATTATATCTCTAATGATGTAAAATAAGATGACAAGGCTGGCATAGGACAGAAAAGCAATGCAATCAGTAGTTACTATTATCAGTCCTGCGGTATGATGTAGACAAATTTGATCTTGTAGCAAAATATATACATATTTTTTAAGGAAAGGCAAGAAACTTAAAAAAAAACACAAAAAAAAAACATAAATACTTAATGTATTGTATATATCTGTAGTTCTAGTTAAATAATTAATCTCATTGTAAAGAATATTTTTTCAACAATTCAAATTGATTTGAAAATCCAGCAGTCAAAGTCATCAAATTAGCACATATTCAGAAAAGAGATAATTATTTATTTTGTACTGTAGCTTGAACCCTTAATCCCAAAGCTCTTCCTGGTACATAAATAAAATATGAACTCCTTCTGCTTTCAGTGTAACTCTTTTCAAATATGTTTTATTTTTCATTTACATCTTTTTTTTTTTTTCTTTTTTTTTTTTTAAAGTAGAGATAAACATGTAGACCTAGTTTCAGTAAAGAAAATGTACATACTTTACTCTTTATGCCAACACTTGAATGAAATGACTAACATAAGTGACTCATTCTAGGAAAATGCAAAAACTGGAGATCTTTTCAAGTGCTCTTGGCTTTAATTGTTTCGGGGTAAAACACCTTACTCAGAGTAGATTCTTGTGTGGAGTACGATATTCTATGTAACGTCATTGAACACAAATACATCAGTTCAAGAACATGACGCATGATGTGTCCTTTTCAATACGTACCTGAAATAATTTCCTCAATGTACTGCTAGTATAATGGGTATAGCTCTGGTAGGAAAGTTTCCAATGAAAAGAACCCCAAACCTGTGAAGCGAGTCCTAGTCCTCTAGTGAAGCTGGCAAAGATGAGGAGGCTGGTGGTTTGACTGCTGTGGTGGAAATGGAGCATAAGAGTTTAAAGTGGAACAAAACACTAAATCCAACTTTTTTGACTACTAAACTGTGTATATGGTGTTTTAGCATTATCTACTTTTCCTAATTACTTTTTGGCAATTTCAGCACAAACTAGGTCACTCTGAAGCTTTCTGGTCAAAAGAATCAACATTTAAGTGTGTGCTAATTTAAATGGCAGCCGCAATTTCAAGTCAAAGGTCTTTATGAATGAATGTGATTTTCAGAGTGAAGATTGTATAAATATAGCCTGGAGAATAATGGCTTGAGACCCTACAGATAATGGGATGTAAAAGGCTGTAAAAGTGCAGTCAATTCAACAACATGATGCATGCTGTGTCTTTACTTCATGAAATTACCTACTCTGATTGTATTATGATGATTCCAGCTAACTACATACTGTAGTAGCTCTGGTGGGAGAGTGGTAGAGTGGTAGTCTTACATCAGGATGGTTGTTGTTTTGATCTTTCGTGTCCTTGGGCAAGACACATCACCGTGGTGCCTGAGCATAAATGAGTGAATGAGTGACATAAAATGGCTCATTTGGTGCAGATTGCCATTGCCCCAGAATAGCTGGGCTCTTCAAACTAAAGCCCTTTCACACATATTCATATTCACAAAAGTATCTTTAAAGCATGTGTCATCCACACAGAGCTTCAGTACATTGAACAGCTTTCCTGCAGATTGCCTGTTACACCAAATACAGTGTACTGCTTTATGTATTTGGCTGAGGCAGTGGGTTTTCCTGTGGCTTCATGTAAAAACACACATCTAATGACATTAAAAGTGCTTACCCGTCCAGTCAGAACCACGCGCTTTGACAAAAGTTTACAAAGAAGAGTGGATCTGAAGCCATATCCTGTGTTTTTGATTTCAGAGAACGTGATTGACACGTGGATTAACCAATCAGAGATGGATGCTCTGCCTGTGTCAAAAACAAACATGGCTGCTTGCACATAAAAAGGGTGAAAAACCAACACAAAGGACATGGATTTTCTAATCTAAGAATCAACAAAGGAAGCACCAGGTAAAGTAAGTTAAATATTTTGTTCTGAATGTTACGAGAATTTTCAAGAAGAGATGTTTTCCGCATTTGAGAGATACAAAGGAGGGTTTTCACACACCAGGGTCCAATTCCAGATCTTCTTGGATTGGTACAGAATGTAGAAGTGACTGGTTGGTCAGGCAAGAAAACTGCACCAGCCAGATGCGGTGTCTGGGGAAAATAGACTTCTTTCTGCAAACCAGTGCCTCACCCAGAGCCGCACCCTCACTCTGCTGAGGTCAGCGTACAGAGCACATTGATTTTAAAGGCTTTAAGTCTTGCAAGACCTGTGTGAGTGCTGAACCACACTGCTCTTGCAGTCTGTGTTAGTCTAATGCCATACTGTGGAACATTTCAGGCTACCACCTGCCAGGCCCTCCACTAGAAAAGTTACATACTGCACGGATAAATATATCTTAAAACTTATACAGCAGCACAGCATATTATTTGGCATTCTCATACCCTTTTGAAAACACTGGCTGATCGCTTTCATTTATTCAAGTGTACACTATGCCGATCTACACAATGCATCTTTATTAGAGGCCGCGTTGCGTAATCAGTTTAAAATGCTGGTGACCTTGTGCGCGACATATAAGTGCTCCGAATCATTTAGCAAAAAGTGTTCTCTCCTTTCTCTCCCTTCCCCAGCGGCAAATCAGCCCTCAATCTTAATCACTTCTATTGAGAGAGACTGCCAGCAAAAACGCATGCTACTATACTATAGAAAAAGTCATTTCCTATCAAATGGGAAGCCAGAGCCCCTATAAAAGAATCTCAAGTCATTCTGTTAGAAATGTCAAACTACATCTCCTCAGCCTTGTCTCGGTTCATCTGTGCGTTCTTTATGTCATTACGTATTCAAACCGCGGACGAGCCAAAGACAATATATTTGCTTCGGACTGCACTGGTTGACACTCTCCGCGTTTGAGGTACAGCAGATTTCTTTTGGGTAAACTACAAAGTGACGGAGCGTATTCAATATGGAGAGAAAAACAACAGGAGCAGCTACAGAAGGAGAGCGGGAATAACCTTGACTGTTCCACTACAATAGGGATGTGAAAGCGGTTGCAAAATTATTCATTACGGTTATTATATAAGATGCATTGTTCCCCTATTGTTAATTTGCATAGTACATTTGGTGCAATCAGTCGGTATTATAATTATTATTTGTACAATTTTGATGTGCCGTTTTATTTTGGAACTTGATGATTGAACAGAAAATGGTGACTTCAGAAATTGCTATTGTGTTACTTCAAATTCATACTACTCAAGTAAAAGTATTAAGTTAGAGTTGGAAGTATTTGGGAAAAGCTCTAACAGTAACTCCAGTTCTGACTTGTTTTGTGTGTTTTCATTTCTTTTGCTGGCTGCATTCGATTATCCATCCGATTTGTTTTTCTGAGGTAGTTGCCAAGTGACACACGTGACACGCCCCTTTTCCTGGGACGGCACAACTCAGACCTCGGTGTCGGAAAAAGTAGACCGAGCAAGGATTCCGAGTCAGAATCCCAGCTGGCTCTGCCCACTATGATGTGTAAATATGAAGTGTTTTCATTGTGTTTGGACACTTTGGTGGTTTGAATGACAATTTCAGCCACTTGTATTACTGCAGTACCTTACCTCGTCCGTATCACTGCCTGTGGGAATGGTAGTCGGTGTTGTGGTGAGGCCAATATTGAACAAATACTTGATTTAACAGGCTAAGTTTGTTAACGGAAGAGAAATCAAAATCAAATTACATTCAATTACATTACATTCAAATTACATCTGACAAGCAAAACATAATAATACACTTCAAGCTCGGATGTCCAAGTGGGAGTTGGAAGATAATTGAATGCAGCGTTCATTTCTGCTGTGAGAGCCCTTGCAGCTGATTGGTGGACTGCTCTTCTGACTGGTCTTGGGTGGCTGTTGGATTCTGGTTCCTAATTGGTGGGGCTTGTCTACGCCCACCTCACCTGCAGACACCTCCCCCTACTTAAGGAGATTGCCACTCTGCCATTTTGTGTGTGTCTGTGTCTATTTAGTGTCAGCACTTTGTTTGTACTAGTATGTGTCTGACTTTGTGTGTGTTGAAACACTCTGTTTTGTGCCTTTTTGTTTTGTCACTAGATTCTGTTTGTGGGTTTATGTGGTTTTACTTTGGGGCACTTGTGATTTAGTTTTGTTGCGTGTCCCTTAGTTTAATCACTAATATTTGTAGAAGCCTACATCACCTGTTTTTGGCACAAAACTCGTTATATGTTAATCCTGTTATTTTGTTTCTTAGGTGGTGTCCACATGACAGCGTTTTTCAGTTGAAACAGTGAAGTTTTTATACTGAGAACACCGGCGTTGCATTGTTGTGTGGACACAGCAGCTTTTGGAAAACAATGACGTCACAAGCCCGTCATCGCCATGTGACCAGAAGAGAACCCCTTGCAGGAAGGACTTTATGCGCATGCTCTCTTTGTAGTATTGTATGTCCAGTGGCTCTGGCTCTATCCTGTTTACAGCACCATATATAAAACAAAGCATGGAACCCCTCACCTAACACATATAGGTGTTACATCGTTTTCACTTGTGGATGTGAATATGTATTGACCTGACACCTGTGTGGATGCAAATTTTTTTCAATGCACAACAAAAAAGTCCAGGAGCATTGTCGTGTGCATGTTTTGTTAATCTACCTTTTTACATTCTTGTTAATTAAACACTACTTCATTTATACAATTTTCCACTTTGTTTTTTTGTTGCTTTCCTGATCCTAGCGAGCTGGGTCGTAACACCTCATTTAAAACATACTTGGAGTTGTGTTTTGTTTCATTCACACATTGAACACACAAACTCTGTACATTTACTTCTTTCAAATGCAAAATTTGAAAGCAGTTGAAGAAAGCATTTTCAGATTGAGAAATGTGAATAGACTAATAATAAAGGCTTACTCAAACATATGTAAAGGTGTGTGTTTTTAGACAAGATAACACAAACAAGAGTCACTTATGTGTAATATAGGGACTTTCATGTAATTGTAAGGACTGAACATGAAATGATACAAAATCCTAGACCAAAAAATGTATATATTTTATAGTAGCCTATAATATAAGAACTCCTGACATTGTGTTAGTCCATGTAAACAAATCAGTGAGGGAGTCCATGTTTTGTTTTATAACCAATGAGCAATTTAGTGTTTTGAAAGTGGAAATATGCAGAATCAAACACCTTGGTTCCGTTAGTTAAATTTTTATGTTTTTTGTGCAGTTCTGAGTTATCATTAGTTTTATTCATCCATTTTTTTTGTGCAAAGCAGACACAGGTTCTCTATACAACATTAATATGACTTTGAACTTTTCCTGCCTCTTTATACATACAGATTTTTTTTTATTACTGTCATTTCTGCTCTTGTTAGAACTCTGACAATGCAATCATCCACGACCCATTTCTAAGTATATATAAATGCTTAAGGAATCCCCACTGTAAAGATAGTTTGATGTGATTTACTTGAATAAGAATGAATGACAAGAGTGAAAGAAAGTGTGCAAACCGAGATAAGAAGATTACTAGTCAGGGAAAACATCAGTAACATATTTTATAATACTTTTCATTTTTCCAACCTCCTGAGCCCAACCTACTTTTGCTCTCCGCCCTAAGTCAGTCCCCCTTCAGATTGCTACCACAACACAATCAGCGTGCAGACTACTAATGAAACTACTGCACATCGCATCAGGTTTGGCAAGTTGTTGTGTACTGTTCTGTATCATGCTTTTGTAAAATTATGGAGATTTTTTGTGACCAAACATGGATGAAGTAGGCAGAATCTTACAGCTAACCATAAAGAGGGTTCGAATGCATGCATCCCGAATTTGAGACTTCCGGTCGTCACACAATGCATACTAGGAAAGATCCTCCGAAAAAATCGTCATGTTTGATTTCCCAGTGGGATGCGTCTATTGTCAAAGCCGATATTTACAAGTCTTTCGAAACATATCACATTTGTTATATTATATATTGTCATATTTTAGTTATGGGATTTGGACATCATAATTGTGTGGTTTTGGATGTCCTAACAGCAGAAAACAGGCATTGGAAGTTTGCAAACTTCATAACTGCAAAAGGGAATCAGATCTGTGTGGCTGCAAACCTCCGTCCAAATTGTTTCCCTTCCGAACAAAATGGAAAAATAGTGAAAGGCGAAGGCGATGGGAAGTATTGATACACAGGAAGGATGAAAAAGCTAACCTTTGGCTGCCTAAGAAATAATCCCGAGTTTGCATTTTGTATGTGGACCGCCAACAAAGTGAACGGTGCAGAAGACAAGCAGGTCGATCTCGCACTTCCTTGTTTGACTGGCTTTACAGCTAAAATCACATCTTGGTCACTTTCAGTGGAAGGTGTTTCTTGGCGAACAGCTGGTGCCTTTCGTTTTGGCGTTGACTTTTTAAAATCGTAACCAAGGTTGAGCAAGGGATCGGAATCCTGCTTTGATGGCGTCCACATACAAAATGTTCGCTGCAAATTTGGGATAATTTCTTAGGCAGCCAAAGGTTTCCTTTTTCGTCCTTCCTGTGTATCAGTCCTGCCCATCGCCTTCACCTTTCACTATTTTTAAATTCTGTTGGGAAGGGAAAGAGTATGAATGGAGGTTTGCAGTCACACAGATATGATCTCTTTTGCATTTATAGAGTTCACAAACTTCCAAATCCCATTTCTCGAGACGTTTTCTGCTGTTAGGACATCCAACAACCACACAATTACAATGTCTGAATCCCATAACTAAAATATGACAATATCAGAACCAGAAACAAAAACGATATGGTTCAAAAGACTTGAAAAGTTTGGCTTTGACAATAGAGAAATCAAACTTGGCAGTTTGATGCTCACTTTTTCAGAGGATCCTTCCCAGTATTCATTGCGCGATGACCAGAAGTCTGAAATTCGTGATGCATGTATAGGGCCTTGGAGAAATCAACTACGACTTAACTACTGAAACATACATGAATGACATCTAAAACCTCCAGGCATGTTTTTGATGAGGGGACAACAATATAACAAGGTTAAAAGGTCAAAACGTCAGTTTTACCTAATGTATGTTCCTTTAAATATGCAGGAATGAAATGACTTGCTACTACAGGTGTAATTTTGATGAGGGATTATCTCTAGAACCTCCCAATGAAGGTAATAGGTAAACAGACATCGCATTTGTGTGTGTGTGCCAAGCTAATATGCCTCACGTCAAATGATAAAAACATGTCATGAGTGAAGTGTTGATGGGGCTGATTAGTTTGAAAAGGAAAGCTCACTCCCAAATGAATTATTGTCCTCAGAGTTGATTCGCGTCCTCCCAGCAGGCTCCTGATTTGTGTCTATGGGGCTCAGTAGAGGACCTCCTGACAATTTTATTACATAGACAATCAAACTGCAATCAAATAATAGGAACACTGGCTTGCCACATTAAGTTTGATGATTGAATCAATGTGTTGTGACATTGGTTGTGATTGGGAATTTATGAGTATCGCAATTGGGCAAAGGGCTAAACTCGAGTTGACTCACAGGGCATTCTTGGGTAAAACTACAATTATGGCTTCTAATTCTGCCCTCCATGCCCAAACTGACTGAAAATGATGAATACAAATGAAAGCAGGACTCGGTATCTTGCACAAATGCTATTCATTGTTTTGTTGTAAGATCCCAATGCATTTCTAAATCGACTCTGATAATACTTTTGTTTTTGTCATTCTACCATATAACATAACATGAAATATTTTAGTTAAAAGGTACACTATGTGATATTCCGGAGGCGGCACATCGCTTAAATAAAAACAAGTGCTATTTCCTCTCCTTTACTTTATTTTTTGCTGTGGCTTTAATTTGATTTCATGAGTCATAGCTGTCTGCATTTGTAGTCAAAGGAATTGCACCACATAATGAGAAACATATTATATATACTAGTACCATATTTAAGTGTTCACCGGACTATAAGTCGCACTTCTAGGGGGAAATTTATTTTATAAAATCAGAGACCAGGAATCGGCGTTTCATCTTGAAAGACAAGTTATAGTAATAGCAATAGAACAGAGAACAACAGGCTATGAACAGTTCTTCAGATAACTATAGCATAAACAATAGAACATATGTTTACCATCTCACTCCAAATCACAAAATCCATTGAATTCTTCATCCTCGGTGTCACTTCTGAGCAACTCTGTGACATCTGGAGGTAAACAGAGTGCAGCTTCCTCTTCTATGTAGCTGTCTCAGACTCATCATCAGCTCCAGTTAGAATTATTTCGGCCTTTCTGATTCCCGACAGGATGGTTTCAGTTGTCACTGAAGTTCAGGCTTTGTCGATTCATCCAGTGACTTACAGGAAAGTTGCCTAGTGCACCCTCCCGGTTGCAGTGAAGTTGTGTTCTCCATCCCTGCTTTCCTCCAGTCCCTCACAAGTTTCTTGCTCACTCCAAACTTTCTTTCTACTGCTTGATTACCATTTTCGGCTGCATATTTCACTACTTGCAGCAGGACAGCGGCTTTTTCTGCAGGAGACGTGCCCAGTAGAGGGCAAAGTGACAGTGGTACATGAGTAATAAGAGTAGCAGGTACTGGCACACAAGGCTAGAGTGTCCTCTTGTGGCTGTCATTGTGAAAATTTTAATATATAAGTCACACCGGAGTATAAGTCGCAGGGCCACCCAAACCATGAAAAAGTGTGACTTATAGTCCAATAAAGTACTTATAATACCAGTTGTAAGATTCCAATGCATTTCAAAATCCAAGCTGATAATACTTTTCTTTTTTGTCATTATACCTCATAACATTTCAATATATTAGCAATATTTTAGTTAAAAAGTACACTATGTGACATTCTGTAGGTCAGCGGGTCCAACCTTTATTGTGCCATGGGCCAGAATTGTGGATTTTTGTGCCCAGTACCAACCAGGGAGTTGGGGACCGCTGCTGTAGGTGGCACATTACCTGCATGATTCCATGGAAATAGAAAGTTAAAGCCATACACTGGAACATTCTCCATTGAGGTAGATATGTTTTGTACCATACTGGAAGATTATAGCCCAAAGAACATTTCCATGGAGATAAGAGCCAAATAACAGTCAAGTTTGTGGAGATGCAAGCCGGCTCACAGATACATGTTAGAATGAAGACTGTAGCAGGTTTGGTGTGGTCCACTTCTATTTTTTAAATTTTCAATTTCCAAAATAGTGCAAAAGTGCAGTGCAGATAAAGTGCATTGGAGGACAGAGGCAGATCTTCTCCAGCAGCAGAACAATGAATGGTTGAAAAAAGCCCCTTATTATACCACTGGGTAAAACCATTAAAACCCAGAGGGATGTAAAATTAACATAAGCGTTCTTAAAGTCCCCCAATAAAAAGAACTATAACCAAATAAACCATATAAAACCCAAACACAAAAGATAAACCCTAAAACCAACAGTGATATACTAGTATTTATAATCCAGGCTGCAAGAGATAAAAAAATAAAAAAATGCATTCAGAGCTTTCATTTTGTCCAGTGCCTTTAGAGAATAAAACATTAATATACTGGTCATTCCTGGGTCTATTGTCAGAATAAAAAGAGAGAATAAAAAGTGTCTAAAACAAAAATGTGTCCCTTCTCTTAGCCTCCTGTGTCTGTGAAAAGATGAGAAAATTAAAGGGCCTATATTACACTTTTTTTCTGATCTATGTTAGGTTGTTTCCTCATTAAAAACATACCTGGAGTTTTGTTTCATTCACACATCAGATTTAGGCTGAGTTCTTCTGTCAAACTGAAAACTCTGTTCAACCTTGTGATGTCATGTGGTAATACAAGAAGTACTCCACTGTGTTTTTAAACCCCATGCACATTCACTAGAATCATTTGAATAATTTCAGCCCTGGAATTGCCAGTCACTTCTGAACAAAAGGTAAAAGGCAGCTGTTAAATTGAAAGCTACCGCTGCATAACTGCATAACATCATTTGAGAGTTTAGATAAACAGACTAAGAATACAGGAATACTCAAACATGTGAATGAAACAAAACACAACTCCGTGTATGTTTTTGATGAGGAAACAGCATTATAACATGGCTTAACGGTCACAAGAGTCAAGCTTGTGTAATATAGAACTCTTTCAATTCTACTTTGGGCATAGTGGCCATGTGTACATAACATTGTATTGAATGGTTTAATATTATGGTTTAGATCAGGGGTGTCCAGACTTTTTTCATCAAGGGTCACATATCTAAACACAGATGAAGCAGAGGGCCAATCGAGGGCCATAGACTGGTGCTCAGTACAGTGAATAATTGAAATATGTGCATGTTTAACATGTTAGAATGAGCCATCAGTCTTTATTTACACTAAGATCCTTAAAACCACACACTAAATATTAAATATTGGCTTTATCAAGGTAAATATAAAAAAAAGTAAATTTTTCATTGATGCAAGGTAATTTGGGCCAATTCTCCTAGAAGCCTGAGGGCCAAGAAAAATTTGTCTGAGGGCTGCATTTGGCCCACGGGCCATAGTTTGGTCATGCCTGGTTTAGATGGTCCCATTTTTATTTGATACATTTAGATCCTATAGACTAAGAGAGCCCTCTCTAGCTTTAAGCTTGGTTAATCACAATGTGTACTCTTTATCAAGAGGAGGGGCGAGGTCTGGATGTATGAGAAACTGATTTGGTTGGTCTAATCACACATTTCCACACTTCAAACTCTGCCCTTTAGCCATGTGTATGTCATCAGAATCACCAGGTTGAAAGCAGGGCAGTATTTTGTGATGTCACCAACTACAGAGGGCACTGAAGGCAGCGCAATTTACTAGTAGATTTAGGCCTTGACCAGAAAGGAATTAGCTTGTACTAAAGTTCCCAAAATGAATAGAAACAGTAAATGGTCACATTTTTATATAGCTCTTCTCCAACAAGGAATCACACACATTCAAACACTACTGTACGCAGACACTGGGGGCAAGGTGGGTTAAGTGTCTTGCCCAAGAACACAACAACAGCATTCATCTGTGGGAGCTAGTATTGGACCGCCAACCTGTGGGTCAGTGGATCTAACCACTCAACCACTGATGCTTTTTTTGTTTTGTTTTATGTCGAGAGCGGGATTCAGACCAGCTCTTGCCAGCTGAGCTACTGCCGCCTCTAGTAGATAATACTATTAAAACACTCCGACGCCTATGTCTGATTAGAAAGGGACATTAAGTCCAAATGCAAACATCACTTAAAATTAAAAATAAAGGGAAATACTAAGCCCAATATGACCAAAAGCATGTTTAAAAGAGCATTAAAGCCACAAGAATGCATTATGTGTTATTTCAGTTACTTTGACCCAATACTATACAAATGTCTTGTATTAAAATAAATTATAATCTCATGTTCCAAATCAACAAATTATTTTCAGATTTTTTATAACTATTAATATTGTCTTTTATGAAAATGTATGTGCATTTTCAGGTATAAAGGACACAATTAAGTGGTATTCTAAGAAAAAAAATCTTGGTCTAAAATGCTGAATATTATTATTATGAATGTAAAATGCCAAACATTCCTTAACTATAACCAGCCCTCCATTCTCTTATCGCCTATAGGACCTCATGTATGTGAGGGTTTCAGAATGATAGAATGAAAAATACTTAATATAAACCACATTATTATAGCTGTTGAATTGGTAGGAGTCCTTGATGCCGCATATAATTGGATGTTGAAACCTGCATATGTTCCCACATGTGGTTTGAATTTACACTGGCTACTCTGCACGTGTGTAAGAGAGCGTATTGGTAGTAGGACTGTCAAACGTATTGATAATTAAATACTAAAACTAGTATCGAAATCAGATACTCATTTGAGCTTGTATATAAAGGTGCATTGTGTAACTTTTCTGGTGGAGGGTCCATCAAATGCTTTTCTTCATGGAGATGTTATTGCTTCGTCTAGAATGTTTAACAGTATGGTATTAAATCTTTCTATCTTCATGGAGACCAAACCAGACCAAGCTACAGGTCAGATCTGTGGAGAGGTGACCCCACTCAGTCAGAATGGCCAGTTTTTCTAGGCATTTCTGAGCTGTAAAACTACCTGTAATTGAAATAATGCACCTGGACAAGAGTGTTTTTTCTTTTCATCGTGGTTTCAAAATCGGCATTGAGAATTATGTGTATTCCTTTGTATCGAAATCAAGTCAAAATTTTAAAATTTAAGAGCCTACAAGAAAGACACAGTTTGAGGGGTGCTTGTGCTGATTATTCAAGACCTCACAGAAGGCGACTGTTCACTGTTCCTCTCCCACCTGCCGGGGATTCTGTCTTTCTTCCTCCTTTTTCAGTACTTGCATGAACTGTCTGCAAATCAAGATCACGTCATTCTTACTAGGCCTGTAACAATAACAAATTTTGAAGCATAATGTATTGCAACAGATAAATATTGCGATAAAGATTAATCCTGCAACAACTTTATGAAACTGACACAATAACAATAAAGCAAGAGATTCCCAGTGAACCATTTTTTAAAATAGACAGAATCATTAAAGGTCCCGCATTACGTTAAATTGACTCTTGTGAACTTTAAACCTTAAAGTAGTTACCTCATCAGAAACGTGCCTGGAGTTTGTTTCAGTCACACACGTTTGAGTAACCCTTTATTATTAGTCTGTCTACATCTCCAAAGCTCAAAATGCTCTGTTCCGCCTTGTGATGTCATCTAGTGGTAGTTAACAGGTGCCTTTTACATTTTGTTCAGTAAAGATTGGCAATTCCAGGTCTTAAAATCATCCAAATGAATCTAGTGAAGGTGTACGGAGTTTAAAAACACAGTGGAGCAATTTCTGTATTATAACATGACATCACAAAGTGGAACAAAACACAACTCCAGGTATGTTTTTGATGAGGAAGCAACATTATAAGATATATCAGAAACTCATGTAATATGGGCTAGTAAGAAATAATTAGTTATAGAAGTCACTTATTTAACCCACATTTTGTTGTATTATAATAAATAAATAAATAAATAATTAAACAATCTTCTCAATATTGCAAAGAAAATGTATCCAGGAAAAGTATTGAGCCCCAAAATAGATTTTTCCAGCTTCCATTTATTGAACGATAAGTCACACAAGCTCTCAGCTGGTCCACTGCACAAGGCTGTCTTATTTTTAAATCTCCGGTATATTCTTGGAGTGACCATTGCCAAGCATGTAACAATGAACTGGCTTATCTAGACGAGTGAACGTTTAGTGCAAGTTACTCTAAATCCGCTTATGACATACACTAGACTGTATCGTGACAAAAACAGCTTGTCTTAATACATTTTTGTTTCACTCCAGAGCATACTCTGCCAGCTGTCTTCTACAACCCCTGGCTTAGCGTCAGTATAAATGATATTCACAGATCCTTCTTGCTTCTCCTTCTCGAAGGAGAAGCAATAGTCATTATAATGCAGAGTGGAGAGGAGCTCAGATGTGCTCTGTATTCAGCAGTGAATGCATGTTTGTATGAGCCATGTGAGTGGAGTGCCTCAGGGTCAATTGCTGCTTATAAGTAATTACATTTTGTCATATTCCCTTGAAAAAACACAAAATCAAGCAATGAAGTCATTATCAGCCAAACTGGCAACCATGTACTCTTCTACATGGTAAAAGCAAAGCAAATAAAAGACAACATGATTTTGATTTGATCAAAACATTTTTATGGGGTACCCCAAGGCTCAGTGCTGGGTCCTTTACTGTTTTTATTAATTGTAGTAAACAGATATTGTGTAACGTTTTGACAAACCAATATAATATTTTCAATTACTTATGCCAAATTGACTCTTCAAGTCATGAAGTCATGTTATAATGCTGTTACCTCAACAAAAACATCCACATGTTTTCATCCACATATGTTTGAATAATTAGTCTACATTCCTGTATTACCACATGACATCACACAAGATGAAACGGAGTGTGTTCAGTTTGAGAGAAGAACTCAGCCTAAATATATATATATATATATGAACCCAGTGCTTGTCTTTCAATGTCTTTCAATGTCTGTCAGTCACAAGCAATCTTTGTCTTCAGACTATCTTCCCTGTATCACACATAGGTGATGCTGTCATTAGTGATTGACCAGTATAGGTTCTTTCATACTATGATTTTGAGAATCCAGCATAAGCAGTTACACACTAGCTCTGCCACGTAACTATAATCTCAGTTATTGTTTGTGCACTGCACCACATATATAATAAGAAAACAAGTATTTCCACGAATGTATATATATTTTCAACATCCACAGTGCTTTATTTATATAAGTTATATATATATTCTTTTGTCAGGTGGTTAGGCCAAAATTATTTGGCTGAACCTTTATGGCTCATAGCTGATATGATCTTGAGTTAAAATATAGTGGCCGATATAGTCTATTTCTAGCTGCTTTACAACTTATGCCTCAACTCTTCTTGGAACAAGCACCTCAGTCTGTTCAGATGGAGATGCAGAGATTTAAACAGCTTATTCACTGCAATGCTGAAGTATCTGTTTAAATGTATTCTTACAAATATATAACTCACTGTTTTGTTTGGTTTCTAAAAAATAATATATCTGAGATCAAATTGATTGATTGTAAAAAATTCAAAGGTTCCAGAAAGATAATATAGTCACAGTCAGACAAGAAGAAACTAGCACCAATCTTTAGGATTAGGCTGAATCTGGTTTACTAGAAATGCAGGTACACTCTATACAAATGTGCTATTTTTACACTTACATAAATGCAGGAGCCATCTGTTCTTGGCTCAAAGCAATTTTATACTTCACTGATTATGCCGTATATACATACAGTTCAAGCATACATCAAGAGTGAGACAATAAAATGGGCTCAAGCGGATGCATGCATTATAAAACACAAAGAATGTACATTTATTGATGAAACAAAAACAACTCTCCAATCGAAACTGCTATTTGGATGGCCACAACTATCAAATCACAAAGGCTGCAATTCTTCATACCCGGGGTTGTGTTTTGTTTCATTCACATGCTGAGGAATCCTTTATTATTAGTCTATCTACATCTCCCAAGCTCAAAATGCAAACAAACATGCAAAAACAGAGGACGGGACCACATTACACCGGTTTTAAAATCACTGCATTGGCTCCCTGTGAGTTTCAGGATTGATTTTAAAGTTCTTTTACTGGTATTTAAATATCTTAATGGTCCTTCTTATCTTTCAGAACTGCTTTTACCTTTTGCTTTTACCTGAACCCTTGCGGACCCTGCCCTCCTCCGGCAGCAGGCTCCTGGCCATTCCCAAAGTCAGGACACACACTCACAGAGAGGCGTCTTTCCAGTACTACGGCCCTCATCTATGGAACTGAACTGAGAATGTTCATGTTTTTAAGAGTAGGCTCAAGACCCAGCTTTTTATCTTAGCTTTTAATTTAAATTTTATACTTTGACTTGTTTTTATTAAACACATTTTACTGTATTTATTTATTTTAGGCACTGTTAATTTTAACTCATATTCCTTTTTCATTTTTAGGATTTCCAGTGTTTCCTCTGCACCAGGAGCGGTGATCGGCTGTGGCTGACAGGGTCTGTCCGTTGGGCTCCTGGTGGGGGGATGGTAGTTGGGCCTCATCTCTCCCCTGGGCCCTGTGTTCTGATGGAGGGGTGGTGCTTGGGCTTCATCTCTCCCCTGGGCCCCGTGATGGTTCCTGGTGGTGGTGGACAACTCTCTGCTCCTGGTGTAGACGGCTCCTCTGATGGTGCTTTCTCAACTGGTTCCCCTGTATTCAGTCTCACTTTTTACTAAGTGTGGTTTCCTGTATTTTATCATGTTATTGTGTGTGACTGTCTGGGTTATTTGGTTGTGTGGGGTCAGGCAGCTGTCGGGTCTGGGTGAGTGGTTGGAGGGAAATGTGGCATTGTTTTTAATCACTGTAAAGCATGTGGTGTTACATTTTTGTATGAAAAGCGCTTTATCAATAAAGTTTGATTAACTGATTGAATTCTCGTAATGTTTGTCTGAACTTATACTACTCAGTTCACACAACCATAGTTAACATCATTCGATTCCATTAAAACTCTTTATAAAATTTCTTAATTCTGTTAAATCTGTGTTTAAACAGTCAGAAAAATACTTTCTTTGTGGAAAAACTGTCTGCATTTTGGTTGTAAATGATGATATCAGTAAGAGTGATTCCAGTTAAAAACTCGCTGCTTCTTCCTGCACTTTCCAACTTTTTGTTTTCTACTTTTCTTCACAAATTGCCTCTTGACTGTAGTTTTTACCTTGGGTACTATGCCACTAAACCAAATAATGATTAGAAAAATATGTATATCTGTCAAATACTTTAAAGGTCCCAAATTACACAAAATTGTTGCTTTATCAAAAACATAAGTAGAGTTGTGTTTTGTTTCATTCACATATGTTTGAATAACCTTTTATTATTTGTCTGTCTATATCTTCAAAACTCAAATTACTCTGTTCCACCTTGTGAAGCTGTAGTTTTTAATATAACAGCTATTTTTTATCTTTTGTTGAGCAGAGATTGGCAATTCCAGGTCCGAAATTATCCAAATGATTCTGGTGAAGGTGTGTAGAGTTTAAAAACACAGTGGAGCATTTCTGGTATTACCACATGACGTGCTTCATCATGGTGGAGCAGGGCATTTTCTGTTTGGGAGAAGAACTCAGGATAAATATGAAGGGTTTGTGTGTTAAACGTGTGAATAAAACAAAACACAACTCCAAGTATTTAACATTTAAAAAAAGGTCAGAAAACATCGTAATATGGGCCTTTTAAGCTTTCTTATCTTTTCAAAACATAAAACTACTATAGCCTACTTCTATTGTATTTCTATTTTCAAATGTAATCCAATTGGATGTGCGGGCTGCCAGATTCCAGTCTAGGCTCTGTTTGTTTTGTGCAAACAGTTCCTGATTACTAGTATTGGCCTTCCAAGAGGACAAACACAAGCATCGTTCTTAAGAGTCAGAGCTGCCGGTTGACCTCTACAATCCTCACTACAGCACCACAGTCTAGTATACTCTCAGAACAGACAAGTATTCGGTTCAACAGGGCTGCTCGGAAAAGGTGAGGCTTGGTGCTGATGGTAATGATCAGGGGACGTCTCCTCAGCCACAAGCTGTTTGGTGGAGAGCTCCAGACAAACCCCTTTCACCAGACGCTCTGTTTGAATGGAGGCCAAGGGAAGAACTGAGGACACTATGGTGGAAAGTGAAGGAGACAAGGTAGGGATTTGAAGATACTAGAAAGTGTTGTCCTCGATATAATGTAAATATGAAATAAGCAATTGAAGTTTATGAGATATTTTATCTAGGGGTGTCAAATTATCGCGTTAATTGCGATTAATTAATTACAGTCATATTTAGCGCGTTATGTTTTTTAATCGCGTTAATCTCATTTTTAATCTCTAACTTTAGTGTTTCTGTATGTGAGTTTCTTTATTATAAAACCTGTTTTTATGTGTTGTTGGGACAACAACACACACACACAAAACACATTTATACATTTTTTTATTTCGGTAATTTCCACTCATTGCCGGAAACCCACACAAAACGCGCGCAGTAAGAGCGATGTAAACGTCATGTTCACGTTGGCGGCGTCAGTCAC
Organism: Boleophthalmus pectinirostris; assembly: GCF_026225935.1. Taxonomy (NCBI): domain Eukaryota; kingdom Metazoa; phylum Chordata; class Actinopteri; order Gobiiformes; family Gobiidae; genus Boleophthalmus; species Boleophthalmus pectinirostris. The sequence continues at coordinate 9,915,983 of NW_026571140.1, forward strand.
AATGGACGAGGTCGAAGAGCCAGTAGAACAGAGGCAGCAGCGCACAGGTAAAAACACATTCGTGTCTTGGAAATTATTCTCCCGACGTGAAATATAAAAGAAAATAACAAATATAATATCGCCTGAAAACAACCTGCATAGACTCATGATGTCTGCACTACTGTCCTATAGTGACCTGCCACATGAGGGGACACGCACACAAACACACACACACACAAACACACACAAACACACACAAACACACACCTTCATCATCGTCATCAACCTGAGAACGCGCGGACCACGTTTCCTTCCGTAGACACTGCACGGACATCGCTGTCCTCCCGTGAGCCGCGTGTGGATCGTGTTTTCTCGCGTACGCGGCGTAAACCGCACTTCCTCCTGTGCGCCTCTAAACCAGAACTAACACCAAGACTAAAACCAGGACTAACCCAGTCCAGGACTAAACCAGGACTAAACCAGAACTAAAACCAGAACTAAAACCAGGTCTAAACCAGGTCTAAACCAGGTCTAAACCAGGACTAAACCAGGACTAAACCAGGACTAAACCAGGACTAACACCAGGACTAACACCAGGACTAAACCAGGTCTAAACCAGGACTAAACCAGAACTAACACCAGGACTAAAACCAGGATTAATCCATTCCAGGACTAAACTAGGACTAAAGTAGGTCTAAACCAGGACTAAAACCAGTGATCTCATATATAAAGCATTTCTCTATCAATAATATTTTTAATATGGTTAAGGAAAGACTGGACTTTTTATTGTCTTTAAGTAGACAAAAGTTATTATGTTCAGATTTCCTCGTCTTTGCTACTTTACAACAAACAGTTTCTTATTCATGGAGACTTGGGCTCAACAGCCAATTTGGAGAGATTTGTTAAACAATAAATGACTTTATAAAGTCACTTTTTTTAAATCTGTATCAGTCTTTTGATCTGCCACAATAATGTAATAATGAATTTAAATGAAAATACCTCAAATTGAAGGCTTTTCTCAGCAATTTTTAGGTGAGATTAAAATGAAATTAATTAGATTAATTAATTACAGATCATAATTAATTAATCTCTCAATTTTTTTAATCGCATGACAGCACTAATTTTATCATTCTGTAACAACAATACTGTAATGTGATGGGAGAAACTTGATTAAAACTGAAAGCGCGAAGTCCGTGTATCAATCGTTCATTCGTTTTTCAGTATAAAACCAAAAATAAGAAAAGGAAAAAACAGCTATTTTCTTCATTATTTGTCTCCAAAACTAAAATGAAAAAACAGATAACGATTCAGTTTTTTCAGTTTTCAATTTTGCTTTTAAATGAAGAATGGCTTGACGTCGGTGACTGCGATGCTGGACTTTTGCGCCGCATACGGACTGAATAAGGACTAAACCCGGACTAAACCAGGTCCGGGACCAGACTGGGACTGAGACCGGGCCTGAGACTGGGACTGAGACCGGGCCTGAGACTGGGACTGAGACTGGGACTGAGACTGGGACTGAGACCAGGCCTGAGACTGGGCCTGAGACTGGGACTGAGACCAGGACTTATACCAGGACCAGGACTGGGACTGAGACCTTGACTGAGACTGGGACTGAGACCGGGATCAGACCAGAACTGAGACCAGGAATGAGACCGGGAACAGGACTGGGACCGGGACCAGACTGGGACCAGACCAAGACTGAGGCCGGGTCCAGACCAGGACTAGAAACAGTTTTAGTACTGTTTTAGTCCTGATTCAGTCCTGGTTCAGTCTGTATGCGGCGCAAAAGTCTGGCATCGCAGTCACGGAAGTCATTAAAACAGGAAACGGCCATTCTTCATTTAAACACAAAATCGAAAACTGAAAAAACTAATCGTTATCCATTTTTTCATTTTGGTTTTGGAGACAAATAATGAAGAAAACTGTTATTTTTTACTTTGGTTTTATACTGAAAAACTAATGAATGATTGATATACGGATTGTGCGATGTAACTTTTTGGTTGGGCGTCCCTCACCTGCTTGTTTTGAATGGATATGTCATTGCTCTGCCTAGAATGTTCCAGAGTATGACATTAAACAGATCTATCTTACAATTATTCAATTCAATTTTATAACTCAAAAATACCTAGAAAAACAAGCATTCTGACTGCCAGTCGGCTTGCCCCTCCACAGAGCTGACCTGTAACTTAGTCTTGTTTTGTCTCCATGAAGATAGAAAGGTTTAATGCCCTACTGTGAAACATTCCAGACAAAGCAATAACATCTCCATGAAGAAAAGCATTAAACAGACTCCCCACCTGAAAAGAAACACAATGCACCTTAATGCAGAAAAGAGCTCTCCTCCTGGACACTATAAGTTCTAAATTATGCAAAATCTTTTGTGAGCTTTAAGCCATGTTAGAAGTAAGTAACAGCTAACTTTTACCTTTAGTTCTGTAGAGACTGGCAATTCCAGGGCTGGAGTTTTAAAACAGTGGAGAAATACCTGTATGCCTGTTACCACATGACAGTATTTTAGTTTGAGAAAAGAACATGGTCTAGACATGAGATTATATGTGACATGTGTGAATGAAACAAAACACAACTCCAGGTACATTTTTTATGAGGAAACAACATTATAACACCAGAAAATAGAGTAATAATATTTTCCTAAATCACATAAATATTGCAGCTGCATAGCATTTAAGGCAAAAAGGTTGTAATTCAGATACATTCAGATAATAAAACTATACAGTATCTGATAAGTCTTGTTAATAGATTCTCTCTCTCTTTTACTCTTGAGAATATGTTATAATAAATGTACTATAGATGTAATTATGACACTGATTTATATTGCTTTGAAAGCTTGGCTCTCATTCCACACTGTGGTAGTAAGCTAGTACAGTTATTAAGCTGGTGCAGTCACAGCTGCTCCAGTGCTCACTGAAGGAAACAGCACTGTCACTATGCACCGACAGCTCTTTCGACCACCATCAGTCATTTATACGCTTCACACTCTCATGTGCAGGGTAGGTGTAAGTGTTTTGCCCAAGGACACAACTGGTTGAAATAAAAGCGCTGGATTGGAACACGAATTGTCAATATATAGTTATACTATGACAGTTCAAACACCTGAGCCACTGTTACTTTAACTTTTCAATTAGTCCTGACAGCATTTTGTATATACTGTCTGCCACAGTGGGTGCATGAGCACTGACCATGCACTCCCTTCCTTCTGAGCATGAAAACCTCTCATCAGTTTAGTTTTTGTACAGGCTAAAACGACTGTGAAGTCCTGGTGTCCTGAGTGAAGGTTGTGGAGCCGCAGGTGACTGCTCTTAGCTAACAACCCTCATATGCCTGCCAGACAAATCGATAGTGAGGGCAGGGGAGGGTCAGCGCACAGCAGGCTAGCTACATGCTTGTGTTATTCTCCCAGTGAAACATGTCATAACCAAATCCTATCTAGTTCAACTCCTCAAAAGAAGGTTCACATCCAGACCCAAACCCTAATTGGCTGCTCTCTGCATCATGTTGTTTTTGAGGCTCATTAAATTCTATTTTTACACAGCTTTGATATAAATGGCAATCTACTGTATACCTTCTTAATGACTTAATGTTTGTTTTTGTTTACCCAAAGCACTATCCCCAAGGTGTGAGCGAGGTGCTATATTTAACAACAAACAGTATTTTACATCCCACTGGCATATTCTAAAACTAATACAATAGTCCATACATCAGCTGCTACAGCTGTACACATTCAGTCTTACTGATAAAGAACAAATGCTCTTTTTACCAATTCCATTTGACAGAGACAGCCATGTCTACAAGCACATCATACACATATACACAACAGTCAAAGGTTTGGACACACCGACACACGTCTCATTCAATGTACAAATACAAACACACACAAACACGGAACTACTCATCCATTCACACGCACACACACCAGTGACCCTCAACCAATGAACAAATGATGTTTGATGATATATATATATATATATATATATATATATATATATATATATATATATATATATATATATATATATATATATATATATATATATATATATATATATATATATATATATATATATATGTATATATCGTAGAGTTATTATGCTATATATGCTGTTGCTTTTATTGTGTATGAATGTGTGTAAATGGGTTAGTAGTTCCTTGAAGCTCTTTGAATGTGCATATGTGTGTATGAACCATTTACTGATATATGTGTGAAAAAACACAACAATACAGATATTTTCTGTGACAGTGCATCATTATCACATGGTTAAAAGTGATATTTGCATAATATAAGCCCTTATGTCGTCACTACCCTGTTACCGTATCACTCCAAACCGACAGTACATTTTAATGCCTTTAGTCCATGACATCACTAATACTGCTTCCTCCCAGTTCATGACTTGTTCTTTTCACTCCCCTCACTGTGAGCGCCTCGTCTCCTGCCCCAGTAAGCCCTTCCCTCTCACCCACGTTGCCGTGTGTCCCGCTGTCCTGGCGTCACAGTCGTGATTATTGCTCTGAGTGTTTGCCGCGGCAGTGCACCTGACATGCATTTCATTTATGAGCTGTGATTCAGTGAGATCCAATTCCCCGCCGACAGCTGGGGCTTGTACTTTAATTCATTGTGTTCACATCTATGAATCATGGGAGCCGTACACTAGAAGCCTGTTCATCTCCGTGCACTCCATCTGTATTGTTTCTCTTGGATAGAGACTCATCAATAAGTCAATTAAACTCAGCGGTATAGGTTTACGGTTATGGTACTAATTTTGCGTCTATGATTAAGAATTGTTAGAAGTAGCTTGGCTAGTTTTATTAGGTATATTGGTGGGGTATAAATCAGTTTTTAGTACTTAATGCAGTATGCGTTTATTGCACCATAAATAGTGGCATGCACTTGAACTATATGTCAATAAATACACAAAGAGCGAAAATATACATCTTAAAAGATTACGTAATAAATCAAATAATATTGAAAATAGGAATGTCAGAATATAAAATTTTAGTGTTGATTATTGTGTAACAATTTGATGATTAGCCACGGTTATTGAAACCAATTCACATAGTCTAACAGATTAGCTTTCTGAATGATGTTAGTGACAGAAACAACTGGATAAAAAGCTAAAAAGAAATAAAAATGGTGTAGTTCCATTAGTGGAATGCACACTGATTGTGTTGTGATAGCGCTCTGAAGGGGGAGTGACGCAAGGGGAGTAGAGAGCGTCATGAAATCGTGAAAACTATACTCACTGTGTTTTATGTCAAAAATGGTGTTTCATTATTTTTGTACTTCAATGTCACAAAGCGGTGGTATAATTGAATCTTATAACAAAACTGTTGTTCCTCAGACTTGACTCATCTAGTTATTTTGTTCCTTGCCATTTGACACAAAATTATGAACAAACTCTATTTCTACTTGTTGTTAAAGGTCACAGTGACTCATACTTCCCTCACGTAACTTAACTTCTGTCTGTTATTGTGGACAGTTTAAAGCATGCTGTTTGTGTCCTGACAGCGCTCTGAAGGGGCAGCAACTTAGCATAGACAGCAAAATAAGGGAAGACTCAAAAACCCATTAAACATCATTTTCTATATAGCATTTTCATAACATTTGTCAGATTGATTATCAGTCAATAAAACACCGCAGACTTATTTCGACCTTGAGGGCTGCTTATGCAATATATCTGTACTGGGGTAAGAAAAAATGTGCTCAAATAAATGGGAAAAAGAATTGGGTTTAAGAATAAATAATAAAAAATCTACAAATATCTGACCTATTAGTGTCAAGGTCCATTATGCAACAATTACATCCCAACCATACAAGGAAATCTACCAAATGGACAGCCATCTTGCCTCCATCTCAGTCAAACCCACAGACCAATGTTGTGATGTTGATCTTAAAACCAGAAGCACACGAGGGGATAGAGCAGAAGTATGTTTTGATTTAGAGACAGGGACATTATTGTGAGATGTACAGACAAGGACAGTGCATGTTTGATGTTGTGTAGATAAATCAGAGAGGTCAGAATGGATTGGACTTGTAAAAAAGACAGTGAACTGGTGAGTAAACCATAGGCATGCGAAGTCAGATATGTAAAATATTTGAATGCTCTGGACAACAATAATATAATAATGTAATTTATATTGGATAAACACAACTGGATTTGTGTTTTGCCTAATCCAGCATTATTTAGATAATCTCTGTCTGGGAAGATCGAAACGCTCGCTCCTGACTGGTTGACATTGTCTATTGGTAATCCGCCTGACTTTATTTCTGTCTTACAAGAAACAGCCCTTTGGTACAGAGACCACTTATCAGGCAGTATTCGGATTAATTTCACATTAGAAAAGAAGGTTAACTGAATTACAGGGCACTCTGTAGGAAACCTGTGAGGAATGAAAAATATATGATATGTTGTATTTTGCTGGAATTGTTGCATCATAGGTAAAAATCTAGACTTTGACTCAGTTTTTAAGACCATAAGCCATCATAGTATTCATGAGGCATGTGTGCTTCACTTGCTTATTTTCTTATTGTCCATTCTCAGGACAGCAGGGGGAGCTCTAATGCCTAAATGCCTCATTGGAGACCATAAACTTTTATAAAGATGTAGACTGAGTGAGTGTGACATCAGCCAAAGCGTTCAGCTCCAGTCAAATGAGGCCATGTTTACACGTACACAGGTATTTTTAAAAAGAGAGACATTTCCCTTTGTTTGTACAAATCTTTTACACGCACACGGTGAATTTACCTCTGACAAAGAATCTTTCTAAAAACTCTGACTAGAGTGGAGATTCTGGAAAAACTATGCTTTTGTGTTTGTGTGTAAAGTGAGGTAAACACAGTTTTAGGAGCTGATGCACTAAAAGTGCAACCAGTGTTTCCCTTTTACTCTGATGATGATCATGGTAGTAGTAGAAGTCACATTTCTTCATGTGTTTGCGTTTGCACACACAGCTGATGTATCATATCCATGACCAGAGACAAATGAGGCTTGGAGGTCAGCCATTTGCCACTTCTTTGACATATCTGTGGAGAGGCAACCCCGCTTAGTAATGTTTTCAAAGTATTTTTGAGTAATACTTAAAACTGTAATGAAATAAATGCTACAGGTTTGAATCTAATCCAGGCATGCCCAGAGGCTTGGTGTAGTTATGATGGCACTTGATGGCAAAACGAAAACTTTTTTGAAACGATGCCATGTGCACGATGTTATTTTGGAAAATGAAGGGAGGGAAATATTCGTTTCTCAACATACCCGGCTGTGTGTAAATGTAGCTTAAAGCTCACGATGCTAGCGGTTATATGGGCAAATTTGGAGTCTAGTTCCATATTAATATTCCATATTAGTAATTTATTTAAGGACAAAATACGAAAATACCAAAAGTAGCAAGTTAATACAAATATTTTAAGACCAAAATGATGAGGAGCAGTTACAGAGAGAGGGGCAACGATTTTTCAATGTAAAGTCAATTGGAAACAGTCAATGGCGTCGAATGTGCCACCATGCTCACTTCCTATTTGGATCACTGTGGCTAACGAGTTAACTGTGCCCATTTTATACTTACAGTCTATGTTGGAGATGGACATGAAATTTATCAAAATGTAATTTTCCAAATGCAGATGACATTTTTAATTAGAAAATCTAAACTACTAATCTCAAGGTGATGAAGAGAATGTTTAAATGGGAATTAAAGCCACATGAATGCATAATATTTCTCCTTTTTATACAAGGCGAAACACCACGGCTAAGGTATAAAATGTAGCCCAGTTTAAAAAGCCTGACATCTTTAATTAGGTTGAGAGATACGCACGCAAAAACCTTTTCCACTACATACCAATTTTCCAAAACAGAAAACTTGTTTCAAAAAATCTCACCGTATAGACTCTCAAATGAGCATATGCAGTCTTTCCCAGGGCAGAAATGTCAAAAAGTGCAGAGTAATTCCTGCTGTGAGGTCTGCAGACCACTTAGGCACAGGTTGTAATTTGCATGCCAATGACAGAAACAGCTTTATTAATAATTCCAATGAGTTCAAGACACCACCAAAACAATGGCGTATGGCTGGTGTTGCTATGTGACGGATGAATGGAGCTTTGTTTGCTTTATAGATCCAGGGGAGGGCTGCTGGTTTAAACATGAAAAGGGCCATTCTGTTTTGCTTGTTTACTCACTAATAATACTAATGTTGTTTGCCATCATTGCTATAACCACTGACTAAAATTAAAATGACAATGGGATAATTGTTGACACTGCTTAATGCATCAGGACATTCCAGACAGCCAGCTAAAAGACACTCATTACTTAATAAAAATACACAAAGAAATAAAAATTCTATTACACTATTAGACACAACCTGAATTTGTTGATCCAAAACAGACTTGATGAAGAAGAATAAAAGAACTGTGGTTTGTGAAATTAAAACAGTAATTCTAAAATAATCTAACGTTGTACCTGGAGAGAAACAGGTAATGTAGTCCTCAGTATTAAATTGTAATAGGGATGTAACAGTAATCCAAATATCGCAATATCGTATCATCAAGAGTCTCATAATAATATCGTGGGCCATCACAATATATCGAATCTCAAGTCTCTTTGCTTAAAATCGCTGTTATAATGCAGCAACAGCTAAAAAAACAGTGAGAACTACATAGACCATGATCCTTTGCTCTGTTTCAGTCCAATTCACATGCTGGAATAGCTGTTATTAAGCACTTTTAAATCTACATTTTTTTGGATTACGACAAGAAAAAAGTACCATATTCACACTTTTGTTTAGTTTTTTTGACCTCCACAAAATATTGTAATAAATATCGTACTTTAAGATGCATATTGAGAGAATATTGTATCGAGAGATTTGGAAATTGTTACATCCCTAAATTGTAATGCTACCTGTGACATATATACAATAAAATGTAAAAATTAAGAAAAAAAAAATCAAGCTTCTTCACAAAATATTTGTATACTCGATTTTGATACTAAAGAATAGACTTGATACTCAATATCGATTCACACACACACACACACACACACACAATACACATCACATCATCGTCCATCACCTGCTTGTTTCTATGGTTATGTGACTGCTCTGCTTGGAATGTTCCACAGTATGGCATTAAACAGCTCTACATTACATTTATTAAATTATCTGTGTTTAAAAAGCTCCAAAAAATACCAAGATAAAACAGACTTTCTGACTCTGTGCATGGTTGCCTCTCCACAGATCTGACCTGTAACTTGGTCTGTTTTGGTCTCTATGAAGACAGAAAAATGTAATATCATACTGTGAAACATTTCGAGACAAAGCAATATCATCTTTACGGAGAAAAGCATTTGACGGAGCATTTGTAGCACTGAGCCCATAGAGTTAGTGTGTTCTTTTTGTCAAAGCACTTGCAGTGCTTAAATTATAAGTTGTATGCAGTAGGACTTGTTGGTTATTACATTGCAGCTGATGCCGTGATTTCTCATTATTACAGCTCTATAGGTGCACCATTTTATTACAGAAGCATGTGTCTTTGTGCTGTTTCCCAAGGCCATTTAGACACACAGTGAACAATATAAAAGCATTGAAAATGAACACTTATTGTTCGCCGCCTAACATTGTGTTAACACATGGGTGGACTGAATGCCCTTTTCCAGTTCCATCTTATGAATTTGGTCTAATAACATTGAAATCTTTGTCACTTTTGAAAAATTGTTGTAGGAAATTGTAGTCATTTGTACACTTGCTCGGCAGGTAGTCCCTTTTAGCACATTTTGAAAGCGTAGTTTCAGCCTAGTACATTAATTGGACTATTATTGGTCCGACTTTCAAACCAATTCTGTATACGATTAGCAAAGTCAACATTGTCAAAATCTGCAGCATGAAATTTTCCTCCTCCTACACAATTGTCATTTAAAATGGAATCGCTTTTATTACTCAGAATAACTGAATTGTCTTGTATTGAGTGGTGCAATATTAAGTAAATCGCTATTCTGTTTTTATGATATCACAATTCTTTCTTAAACCATTACATGCACATTCTATTAATGAAATACACATCATTTTAAATTTAAAACATGTATCTTATTTTTGTATCAAACAGAAATAATGTCAAAAGATATTTCTTATTTAATTGACATGTTTCAGTGGTAGGACATCAGAGGCATCAGCTGACCAGCAGTTACACTGTTTGTCTTATTAGACTAAAAAACACAATACAGTGGTCTAATTGTCTAATTATCTAATTACAAAGATCCAGCCAGACACGGGAAGAACATGCCAACTCTGCACAGAAATCTGAAATCTTCTTACTGTGAGGTGAGAGTGTTATCCCCTGAGCCCCTGTGCCGCCAACATCAATATGTTTACTTTCTCTAGTGGTGGCTTTTGTGAAATATATAATACAATAACTACTTTTTATTACATACAAGTATTAGGTTGTGTAATCAAAGACCCGGATCGTTTGCAGTATAGGGTCTAAATGATCATTGTCCAGTGAGATATCCACTGTTTGAATCTGTCTTGGTGTGCAGATCTAGTCTAGTGCTATTGACAGTTACCACATGAGTCATATATAAGTGAGTCTTTTATAAAAATCGAGCCCTTGACTCTATGGTGATTAGGTCCATGCACTCACTGCTGGCAACAATGTTGAGTTTTTATTTATGGGCTGCATTATAATAATTTTTTTACATGGTTAAATACAAGTTATTAAATGTGAAAAGTGAATAATTCGGGATAACTCGTAATATAGGACCTAAATTGTCATTGTTCAGCCAGTTGTCTGTTTGAATTTGCGTTGGTGTGCAGAATTCTTATATAAATACCTAGCACTTGTCTCCGTGGCGATTAAGCTGTGATGCCTGCAGACTCCGAAGACTGTTAAACATAATTACAGCAGGCATTACAGTGAAAAGGTCTAGAGGTGTCTTCGCCTTGGCAGCTGCTGAATGCCATGCAAATAAGAAACACAGCCGTCAACACACTCACCGAGCCACGCGCAACTTCAGCACTATGTATTTTGACATTTGTCACCTTTATTTTCTTAAGACTGCTCCATCAAATGTAATTATTTTCGCACTGGCTGGGTTCATAACACAGCTGCTCTGTTGCTACAGTAGAGATCTCTGTTCAGCAATAAAACAAGATGATTTGTTCAAGGCCATTTGAAGCAAACTCAATATGCAGTCGTAATAATATGTGTGCACCTATTTGCTTCCACTTACTGGCTGTTTTGGTGAAAGCCGCTTTGGTCTTAAGGCAAGGTTCATCCTGGATAAGGGTCAGCAAATCATAGGGTGACACTTTGTTAAATAGCACATTGCAACTCTGAGCAAGTTCGGCTCACTAAATTACCTAACCCCTCTCATCTGGAAAGCTCAGAGCTCAACCTTTTTTCAGTCCCAATTAGCAAAAAGAGTTATAAGGGGGTTAGAACTTTAGAACTTTTTTTTTTCACAGCACATGGTTCCTGGGCGTTTAAACTGCACTTCAGCTATGTACCCTGACCAAGACCTGACTGAAAAAAGCTGGTGTCAAACGGTCAGAATTTATTTTCCAAAAAGAATAGTAATCACCTAACCAGGCTGATGCCACCGAATGCCTCTGCTCAATTTAATTTCTCTCCAGCAACTAGGTCAGGAATCGGAATACACTAGACTAGACGATTTGCAAGAACCCTGGAAATGGGAGTTCGAGCACCAGGCAGTCAACGAAGAGCCGAACATTCTGTGTTGGCAGCGATTCCCAAGATCGAGGATTTAAAGCCGGAATAAAGAGAATGTTTTGGTGAATTTTATCAAGGAGAAAGATGTTATTACCCTTCGTTCTGCAGGATTTGAGAAAAGCTTGGAGGCACATTACATACGTGACTACCAAATTGCAGCGATTGGTTAAATAAAAAAAGTACCTGCCTAACATTGAGCGAACGAACCCTAATGCTGTGAGGTCAGACGGTTTCCATGAAGTGAAACCAGCTGATGAATCAGATTACTATCATTCATCCCTAGTGAGTCACCTATATCTAAAAAAACATATCCTCTGAGTAACAACTTAAAATTTTCTCAGAATTTTTACATCACAGGTAAAAGCTTTAAAAGTTTTAAAGTAAATAAATAATCGGCAGACTATTTCTAGCATTTCTGCTGTCAAATCGCTAACCCTAGTAGTTGTTGGGAACTGTAATTCCTTCTCTTTCTCCACAGGGAGCGCATCTGGTGCTGATCGTCAGAAGATAAAACATGAAATGCCAAAGCAAAGATAATCAAAAGTGTGTTCAAACGCAGACAACACAAATAATGCATAATTGTCCATTAAAATTGCAATACTGAATAACTAGACATTGAATGCATGCTCTTAAAAAATAGACTAAGTAAATTCTGGTGAAGGGTTTGCATAGAATGTTCCACAATATGGAATTAAACTTACATATACATTGACAAAAATATCTTCATGGAGACAAACAGGTGGCACTCACAGTATTAATGAATGAAAGGTCGTTCTTTGTCTCATACAAGAAAGATACCTGGCAAGTACAATATCAAGCTATTTTCTTTCATTAGAAATTAGACCAGTTTAGCCCTGGACCAACATGTGCTACATTTAAGAAAACACTAGCTTTTATTCTTGCTTTTTTGTGCTTTTAAGGTAGAATTACTTATTCATCTTGCTTCACCACCTTTCCTGGGGAGGGTCCGCAAATGCAGGGAGGACATGCAGACTCCACACAGAGAGATCATTATCAAAACCACGGTCCGCTTGCTGTGAGACAGGAGCACTAACCACTCTGCCACCCGCTTCCTACTATAGATTATCTGTAGTCCAATCAGCAAGCTCAAGTGTTTGCTTCATCTATTCGAAGGGAAGGTCTAGACTGATAAAACTAAAGACAAAATGGTGATACAATCCCTATGATCTTTGTATATGGTGAAGAGGGATTATTTTCAGCAAAAAGCATACACACTATATACAGGATTTGCTATCTTCACACAATTCTCCCAAGTGTCAGTTGATCGCTCAGGTCCCCCAAAATAAAAGGCTGTTCTTAAACCTAACCCAAATCCTTACTTTAACCTGAATTATATATTGTAAAAAATGATCATAGCGTAGCCAATGCAAAGAGGTTACTGTTGGCATATCAAAAAACTGTGTTCACTGTTGGCACAGTTACTGTAAAATAAAGGAAGTAACATTGTTGTTCTGGGGAAGACACCTCAAGTCATACAAATATTGTGAAGTAAAAAGTTATGATGATTTACTGTTTAAAAAAACAAAACAAAACAAAACAAAAAAACACAAAAACCTGAACTTTAAACTATTTGCAGAGGTCCAAAGTAATTTCTGACTTACCAGGTGTATTCCTAATTATTCACCATGAAGAATTTCTCAACGCTTTTCACAAACAGAGCATTTTACTATGACATTAATGCAAACAAGTAGCCTAACTTATCAGACATTAAAATCTTTTTTTTTTTTATTACAGCAGATGCAAACAGCACACAGCAGTCTTATTTTGACCTCATAAGCTGCTTATGTCTATACTGGTTCAAGACAAATTTAGCTCAGATACTTGAGAAAAAAATACAGGTTTTCCACCAGACCAATAGTACACAACATTCAACTGTGAGCTTTTAGCCCTGTTATAATGTTGCCTCCTCAAAAACAGCTTGGAGTTGAGTTTATTTTACACATGTTTGAGTCACCCTAGTTTTTTAGTCCATTGTTTCCCAAAGACTGGGTCACTACCGTCAGGTGGGTTGCAAGAGATTTTTTTGGGGTTGCCTTGTCACGATCTAGCCAGGCTGGTGCCACATAGTGCCTCCGCTCAATTTCGTTTCTCTCCAGTGACTAGGTCAGGAATCGAAATACACTAGACGGTTTGCAAGAACCCTGGAAGTGCGAGTTTGAGCACCAGCCAATCAGCAAAGAGATATACATTCTGTGTTGGCAACGATTCCCGAGATCGAGGAGGTGGAACAAAGAGAATGTTTGGTGAATTTTATCAAGGGGAAAGACGTTATTGTCCTTCTTTCTACGTGATTTGGGAAAAGCTTAATATACCAGTTAGCCCCGTTACCGGCACATTACATACGTCACGACCAAATAGCAGTGACTGGTTAAATTTTTTTTAAAAGTACCCACCTACTGTTGAGCAAACGAATCCTAATGCTGTGAGGTCAGACAGTTTCCACGAAGTGAAACCAGCTGATCAATCAGTCTAGGGGACTGCTGCTATAGTACACAGAATGTATTGTGAGCTTTTACTTGCAGTTGCAGTTTACACATGTTTGAGTTACCCTGGTTTATTAGTCTGTCTATATCTCCAAAGCTCAAAAACAGTCTGTTCTACTTTGTGATGTCATGTAGTGATAGTTTTCAAGTAAACAGCTACCTTTTAGTTCAGCAGAGAATGGGTTGAAATTATACAAATTATTCTAGTGAAGGTGTATGGAGTTTAAAAACACACTGGAGTACTTCCTATATTACTACATGACATCAGAAGGTAGAACAAGTGTTTTCTGTTAGAGAGAAGAACTCAGCCTAAATATGTAGGGTCTGTGTGTTAAACATGTGAATGAACCAAAATGCAACTCCAGGTCTGTTTTTGGTGAGAAAATGTCATTGTAACAGATCAGAAACTAGTGTAATATGGGCCCTTTAAATAATGATAAAGAAGTGAATTGCGTTAAATAAAACAAAAGTGTCAAATTAGCATAACTGGTCCATACCATTGTTTCCTTAAATGACACTGTATAAAACGGTTACTGCTATTTCCCGGAGAAGATAATCAACAGTTGCTCACACTCCCACATGTCAACCTGACATAAATTCCACTTCCACTAAAGCAGAAAATTGTAGTAAAGGACACACAGATTGAGATCGTAATCATCTCGTACGTGTCACTGCTTTCCCATCACCGGCGTTCTGTTCTTTTTTTCCTACGGTAACTTGAGACCCGCTCTGTTACCGCGCGCGAGTTTGAGTTACACAGAAAACGGATGAGCTTGACAGTTTGAATCATGAAGACGGAGGTGCTGGCTGACAGAATTTTTAAAGAGTGCTCGCGGGGTCAACGCTAGCGCTAACTCACTTGCCGGCACTGTAATCTGAGGCTAAATGCTAATCTAAAAATCCACCCCTTAAGCACCATCGCGGATATGTGTATTGACAGACATCTTATAGCGCCGTTGCTCCTCTCTTCTGCTGGTAAGTGTAATAGAAGCCGGGTGATACGTATGCAGGGACATATTGTGCACCGAGAGCTTGTGTTTATGTAGCGTTAGTCATTTTCTGCCAGATTTAGCCAGTCAAATGTTGAAGAATATGATGTCATACAATTTAAAAAAACGGTCTTTTAAATGTTTTAAGGTTGGCTCTAGCTTTACGTTGAGCGCTGAAAAGATCAAACAATTCTGGTGTATTCTTAGTCATTTTTATGTTGCCGTTAAGAAGTAAGTGAAAAATATCTGCTGCTTCTTAGACTGACACTTGGTCAAATTCACCTGTCACTCACTATGACAGAGGCTGACCAATAGTGTGAGTATGTAGGGAAAAGTGAGTTTGAGCAGAGAGCTACATTAAAATAGAGGACGAGAATATCAAAATATCACCAAAATAGCATACTGACATTAGGGATGAGTGATATTAGCCTGATTCATCAGACGGTTTCACTTCGTAGGAACTGTCTGACTTCACAGCATTAGAATTCGTTCACTCGACTGTAGGCGGGTACATTTTTTATTGAACTAATCACTGCTATTTGCTCGTGACGTATGTAATGCACCGCCAACGGGGCTAACTGGTATATTAAGCTTTTCTCAAATCCTGTAGGAAGAAGGGCAATAACATCTTTCCCCTTGATAAAATTCACCAAACATTCTCTTTGTTCCGGCTTTAAATCCTCGATCTCGGGAATCATTGACAACACAGAATATATGGCTCTTTGCTGACTGGACTCGCACTTCCGGGGTTCTTGCAAACCGTCTGTTGTATTCCGATTCCTGACCTAGTCACTGGAGAGAAATGTAACTGGGCGGACACATTAGGTGGCGCTAGCCTGGCTACAGTGATATATCAGTATTGGCCAATATCAGCACAATTCGTTTATTAGTATTGGATGATATCGATAGTCGACACCGCTGCCCCATTGTCTATTTGCCTGTTTTGAACAGACTAATGAATTAAAATGGAAGCAAAAGAGCCACAAGTGTGTAACTAATTATTTTATAAATACATTTTGTTTTTATTTTTACAAAAGTTTAAAATGTTACTTCAACTTTACTTCAGTCAAAAATGTGGGCCTTGTTATGGATTCTAAAAGATAAAATGGTATGGGCAAATGAAATCAGTAGGGTAAGTCCTATGTTCCTTTATTTCTACGATTTTCTTATTTCTAAGATTTTTCTCAAATTAAACTCTAAGTGATGTCATTTTATACCTATTTTAATGCATTTAAAGGGATGATTCAGAGTCATTTCAACCTAGGATTCTTTGCACCATGACCTCTACATTACATCTGTAATCAGGTCGGGTGTAACCGACGACTAAACTGGGAGAAATGGGAATAAATTCGGATGCAAATTGATGATAAAGGAAATGTGAGAACATAGGGCCTAATTTTGGAAAGAAAAAAGAAACAGAAATGAGGAACATAGAGCTGAGGGAACATAGGCATCGGCTCAAAAAATGTACTTCAGCCCATCCCTCATTGACACATGGATTTTGCCCCGTCTTACAATCTATGTCATCTAAAGACCATATGTTACCACTAAACGTCCTATTTTGGAGAGACTGACAAGGCAAATAAACTCAAATCTGAAGTTTCAGCTAAACTCAAGATGGCTGTTGATGCGTCAGTTGGCTCTTTCTTGTTGCTGGCTGTTTTAGTCACGTATCTTTCTTTTGATGGCTACTCTAAAAGCTAGAGTCTTCTTCATGCATCAGTGTTTGAGTGGCTTTAACCACTCAGAGGATGACCAAATGGGAGAATGAGATGGCAAAGTAGCCAGGCGATTTTCACAGGGACAAATCAAAATTCACCACTTGAATAGCCAGATTGATTAAAGGATTTCTGCTAGATTTAAAACATAAAAAATATGACTAGATAATTTTACACAGTTTGTAATTATTCACCAGTGAGTATATATATGCGTTTCACAACTTTCAGAGGCCAGAGCTGAGTTTTGCTATCATATCCATCCATCAGCAAGCATGCATAACATAACATCACTACTTCCTGGTTCACAGAGGATAAAAACACATTATAATTATACACAGACAGCACAAAACTGCGTCATTTTGTCTCTAGAAAGAGCCGTTTTTACAATATATCTGTATAAAGGTTGAAGAGATTTAACGTTATTACAATAAATAAATCAGATACAGCCTCTTTAAAGGTGCACTATATAATTTTTTTGGTTAGGTGTCTGTCACTTGATGGTTTCTGTAGACATGCTCTGCCTGGAATGTTCCACAGTCTGATATTAAACAGCTCTACCTTACATCTACATCATTTACAGGCAGTTTTATAGCTGAAAAATACCCAGAAAACCAGGGATTCTGACTGTGAGCAGGGTTGCCACTCCACAGATCTAACCTGTAGCTTGGTCTGGTTTGGTCTCCATGAAGATAGAAAGGTTTAATACCATACCAACTTTATTTATAAAGCACTTTAAAAACTTTACAGCTGGCCAAAGTGCTGTACACAAACACAGAATAGACAAGGACAATCACAGACAATACACAATACAAACACAATACAACTATTAAAAACATAGAAAACAATAAGACACTCAAGAACAAGAAATGCACATGTCACTTGTTAAAAGCCAGTGAAAAAAGGGAGTGATTTAAAAACAGTTACAGACTCCGTCTGTCTAATCTCTAATGGCAACTGGTCCCACAGCCGAGGGGCAGCAACAGAAAACACACAAATCCATGTATCATTCATTCATTTGTTTTTCAATATAAAAGAAAACAAAAAAACAACAGTTTTCTTCATTATCTGTCTCCAAACAAAAATGAAAAAACAGATAATGATTCGTTTTTTTTAGGTTTTCGATTTTGTGTTTAAACGAAGAATGGAAAAAGGATAACAGCTGTTTACGTGACTTCTGTGACTGCGATGTCGGATGTCTGGTCCCGGTCTCAGTCCCGGACCTGGATCAGTCCTGGTTCAGTCCGTACGCGGTGCAAAAGTCCCGCACCGCAGTCACGGAAGTCTCGTAAATGGGAAACAATTGTTATCTGTTTTTTCCATTCTTCATTTAAACACAAAATCGAAAACTGAAAAAACAAATCATTATCCGTATTTTCATTTTGGTTTTGGAGACAAATAATGAAGAAAACTGTTGTTTTTTCATTTTCTTACTTTGGGTTTTATATTGAAAAACGCATGAACGAATGATACACGGATTCACACGGTTCCCATGACGCTTGCGTTTAGTCTTTGGGACGGCAAGCTGGAGCTGGTCTACTGGCCATCCCAAAAACTAAACATAAGCTAATACCATACTGTGAAACAATAACATAGCAATAACATCTCCACCAAGAAAAGCATTTGATGAGCCTTCCACCAGAAAAGTTACACAGTTCACCTTTAAAGTCCAGAGCCTTTATACATGTTGATCAGCCTCACTAGAAAAATAGAGGGATAACTTCCAGCTCTGTCCGTACGCGCTTAGATTTGCTGAGTGTTTGCGAGCACTTGGAAGGTCTCTGGTGAGGCCGAGTGCTGGAATGCCGCATTCACCAGCTACCTGCTTTACATGGGTGAGCTGCGAAAAAAGTGCCCAGAACAGCACAAACAGATGGAAGATTTAAAAAAGAAAAGACAGGCCCATTGTGATTGCGAACAACAATCGACTTAATGTGCACTCAGACAATAGCGAGGCCTTGGTGATTAATGGAACTGCCGTAACAAACATCTCGGCTGCAGGCGCTCTGTTGCTTTGTAATGCTTGGAACTACTATGAGTAAATTCAATTTTGCAAAAAAAAAAAAAAAAAAAAAAAAGAAAGAAAGAAAGAAAAAAGGCAGTGTGTTTTTGTGTGCGCTGCACTCAGTAACACAGAAACTAAAGCATATTATACTCACTGTTGTTCATTTTAGCTTGCATAGGCAACATTGTTTCTTCTAACGTGATTAAATGAACAAGTCAAAAGCCTATTTAAAGGTCGCTATATTACTCAGAATTGACTCTTGTGATCTTTAAGTTAAGTTAATAATAACAATAATAATGAAAATAATAATAGTTTCATATTGTGTTTTTCAAGGTAACACAAAGATGCTTCACAATAAAGTACCATTAAAACAAGGACAGACAAAACTGTAATGAGGAGCAGTCATGTGTCGAGGCTGTAGGCGGTGAGGAAAAGGTGTGTTTTGAGCAGATTTTGAAGGTATTTAATGAGTTTGAGTTTCTGATGTGAAGAAGGAGAGAGTTCCAGAGGGTGGGGGCGGCCATAGCAAAGGCTCATTTATGTTAGTATATTCTTACCTCATCTTAAACATACTTAGAGTTGTGTTTTATTTCACTCTGACATGTTTGAGTAGCCCTTTATTATTAGTCTGTCTACATCTCTAAAGGTCAAAATGCTCTACCTTGTACGTTTAGTTCAGTAGAGGTTGGAAATTCCAGGGCTGAAATTATCCAAATGTTTCTAGTGAAGGTGTGTGGAGTTGAAAAACACAGTAGAGCACTTCCTGTACAACCACATGACATCAGGTGGAATAGAGTGTTTTCTGTTTGAGAGAAGAAGTCATCCTAAATATGCAGGGCTTGTGTGTTAAAGGCCAGATCAGTTCAGAATTTTGAACATAGGACCTCATTTCCTAGTGAGCCAGAGTGTTGGAGATGTGTGGAAACACTTTTTAAAATATTCCATCCAGTCCTTGTATTTGCAGAGGTCGCTGGTGCTAAGGCTAGTGCATGTCAATGGCCATAGTTAGCCTGCCATTAAAAACAGTCTTACCCACTCCACAGTGCACTCGACGCAAAACAATTATTACACCAGACTGTTGATGTAAATGTCTGTGTTCATAGAATAATTTTGGAAGTAAAACCAACCTTGCATTTGAAGGATTTATGTCTAAGCAGCAGCAGTGAGTTGTACTTCCTGATAGAAAGCTTGGCAGAGGAGGACTGATACGTGAGAAAATAGTCCCCCAACATGCGACATCAACAGTCTTGCCTTGGGTGTTTTGTGGAGTGGGTAAGAAAAAAAAGTGTCTCCACAACACTCTGGCTAACTAGGAAAAGAGGTCCTATGTTCAAAATTCTGAACCGTCCCTTTAAACATGTGTGAATGAAACACAACCCCAAGTATGTTTGTGCTGAGGAAAGAACATTATAACATAGATCAGAAAATAGCGTTATATGGGTCCTTTAAAGTTTTGAGCCAAGATACAGACAATTTAGAAATGTCTCCTATGTTTGTAACAATATCATTATTTTATTTATTTATTAAATTGTGAAGTCAAGGTAAAACCAAGTAAGATATTTTTTGAACATAGCCTTGTACATACTTAAACAACTCAGTAACTGATACTTGAAACACCATTAGGCTTAAATATTACATACTGTATGATGCTATTGATCTATGTTATAATGTTTCCTCATCAAAAAATACCTGGGGTTGTGTTTAGGCTGAGTTCTTCTCTCAAACACTCTGTTCCAGCCTGTGATATCATGTGGTAATACAAGAAGTGCTCCATTGTGTTTTTAAACTCTCTACAACTTCATCAGAATTATTTGGATGCTTTCAGACCTGGCACTGCCTATTTCTACTGAACTGAAGGTAAAAGGCAGCTGTTCATTTGAAAACTACAGATTCATGACATCACAAGGTGGAATAGAGCATTTTGAGCTTTAGAAATGTAGACAGAGAAATAATAAACGGTTACGCCAACATGTGTAAATGTAACAAAACACAACTCCAGGTATGTTTGTGATGAGGTAACAACATTCTAACACAGCTTAACGCTCACAAGAGTAGATTTTGAGTAATATAAGACCTTTAAATATTGATAAAAGTAAGTTAACCAGATAAACTGTCTGCTATCCAAACGCATCATCTGTAACAATTTGATTAATGGAGCAAAAGAGAACTGGCCAGCTAACATCTGTTCAAGAATGAAAAGGATCTAACTATGATATTTGAACAAGATTTTGTCGATCAAAGTGAAAAGCTCAGGATTACTGCCTTAGAGTCTTTTATAAATGGCTTAAAAAGTACTTCTCCTAAAACAGTTTGCAGTTTTAACAATAAGTTCAAGGTCATTTTGCCTCTTGATGTTCAGTACACCTACGCCAAATGATTCTCAGTCTAATGTTTTATTTTATAAATTTGTTTCTGCCACATTGAAAATGCAAGTACGTGTTTCAGACGTTGCATGTTGGAATATTAATAATGTTTTGAGAAGTTTTGTCAATTAGTCTATAGTTTATATTATGTGAGAGGCTACATTATAATTTTCTATCAAATGGTAGTTGTGCGCGGTTAATAATGCATAGTGCGTGTTTGTCTTTCACACAAAGTTGATTCTTGAAATTCCAATCATCTAAAGTGTATTGAAACAAAATACAAAATGAGAATGAAAGCACAAACATGCTGTGTAGATTATAAAGTCACAAATTAAACTATGTTAGTTTTAATTAACGTTTGAAACATTTCTTCTTTAGTGATTTTTGCTCTTAATCCTACACCTATGCAGGATACATCTAATTTAAAATTACCTATAATTACCCAGTGTTCTTGGTCAATTTTTTTTTTCTAAATAATGAACCAATTATTTTTAAAAGCATATTCTCATATCATGTTCAGATAATTTGATTAAATTACTAGCACACATCACACACTAAGGAAGCCCAGAGGGGTCACAGCAAACGCAAACGCTGCAACAAATACAAATGCGACAACACAAACACAAATGCGGCAACACATTAAAAAGCCACAACACATTAAAAAGCCGCAACACCTTAAAAAGCCGCAACACATTAAAAAGCCACAACGGAAGTGACCTTGGGACTCTATTTTAATGCAAACACTGCAACAAATACAAACACTACAACACAAAAGCAAATGCGGCAACACATTAAAAAGCCACAACACATCAAAAAGCCACAACGGAAGTGAGTGCGAGACTCTATTTTCTGAAGGACCGATCAAGCGGCAAGTGAAGAAGAAGAACTACAAAGTGAAATGAATGATGATAAAACAATAAATTACTTTTACTTAGGTTTCCAACTTCTCCTTTCCTTTACTTTTCACGTTGTAGTTCTTCTTCTTCACTTGCCGCTTGATCGGTCCGTCGGAAAAGAAGAAGAACTACAACGTGAAAAGTAAAGGAACAGAGAAGTTGGAAACGTAAGTAAAAATTATTTATTGTTTTATCATTATTCGTTTCACATTGTAGTTTTTCTTCATCACTTGTCGCATGATCAATCTGTCGGAAAATCCCGCGGTCACTTCCGTTGTGGCTTTTTGATGTGTTGTGGCTTTTTAATGTTTTGCAGCATTTGCGTTTGTGTTGTGGCGTTTGTATTTGTTGCGGCGTTTGCATTAAAATAGAGTCCCGCTGTCATTTCCATTGTGGCTTTTTTTGGTGTGTTGTGGCTTTTTTTGGTTTGTTGTGGCTTTTTGTTGTGTTGTCGCATTTGTATTTGTTGCGGCGTTTGTGTTTGTTGTGACCCCTCTCGGCTTCAATACAAATGTAGCTGTAGTTTCAGTTTCCATGGTGTAGACATGGTCTGTATCAATCACACAAATATAAAAGATCAAAACGTAAATCACCATAAATATCTATTCCATTCTTCGAGTACCATTTCCCAAAAAAATGCATCTTCCTTGTATTTCTGCGACAACGTTAGAACCGATATCATGAACAGGCTTAAAAGCTTCACAAGGCACAACTTCAGCCCTGCATACTGTGAGTCCAAGAGGTTGTCTTCTTCTTACCGGGTTAATTCACCTCGGCTAACCTTACGTACAAGGTTGGAGGGAGAATAAACTCTGACCAATTGGTTTTCTTCTTCTTCTTGTGAATCCTCTGTGTGGAGAAAAGCTACATGGACAAAGAAAGAGTTGAAATCAAACCAAGGCCAAGGATGTCTGCTGTAAACTGCATTTTGTATTGCATTGTGTTTCAGACCACCACAGAATTTAATTGCATTTATTATTCTTTTGCAGCCTTGTGAAGTCCTATTATACCATTCACAGACAAAAAGTGCAGTATGTTCAGGCTATGGCATAATATTTGCATGCACTGGTTAGCTACAGCAATCCATTTTAGGGCGGTAGTTGACTAAAGAAATTATTGGCAGACTGAAGACTTGTCCTATCAATCATGTAAAAAGCGGGCGTGGCAAAAGCTCTCAAAACTATTACGCATCTCTGTGACTGACTCATAGGACTACACCTGCATGGGAGCTCAAGCAAAAATGATTATTCATGCGGAAAATGTGCTAGGAAATGATTTATTTATATCAAGAAGAATCATGAGTTTAATCTGCCTTCATAACAAAAAATACCAACTCTTCAGTCAGCTCAGTCGCTCACTAACTTCTCCTTTCTGCTGTTGTTCCATATCCTTGAAATCAAAATAAAATACAAATTGACTAAGACACAAGCAACCAATTAATCGACTCACAGCTCTACTTAATTTGGTCAAAAGGTAGCATGATATTATGGCAGTATTGCTACTTTGCAGTGACACCATCTGAGGGTGTTTTACATGTATGCCTTGGATAAAATGTTCGCCAGGTACCATGGTGACAGAATGCACACAGTCTGAAAACTCAAGAAAAATCACAAAATGGATTTAAACAATACATTTTCATAAGCCTGTGAGTAATACAAGCATTCTCGGTCAGGTTTAGGTGTTTCAGGTTCAATAAAAAGATGATCCAAGGGTGTAGGTTTGCATAGAGATGGTGGGGACATGTCACAACCAATATTTGGGGAAGACAAAATAGTTCCTACCAATATTTGCCATTTTATTTTAATAAACAAAAATATAAATTATTCTGATATTTTTCCAAACTCAATAGTATTAATTTAACACGTTTTAGTTCACATTTTGTTTATTAGACGTTCTGAGATGTATTCAGTGATATGACGACAGGGTTACTCCTGCCGCTATTTCATTGGCTGCAACAGAGTGATGTCATTAGTGGTCCAAAGATGTTGGCTTGAGCAGCTGTGAGTGAAGATGCTGCAACAAACTTTGAAAAACTTTTCAAAGGGAACTTACTTGGCTTCATCTTCAATTAAACTTGTCTTATAATGAGTCGCTGTGGAAAAAGATCGACTATCACCACAAGTGCACCTCCCAAACGGAGCTCTACTTGTGTGCTGCCAGACTCTACATACAGTCCCTGACAGAAGTCTTGTCGCTTATCCATTTTGTAGAAACAAAAGCTTATAACTTCACTTTAAATTAATCGATTGGTTTTAGAAATGTCTCATATGAAAGCTAAAACCCTCCCAAATTATGCTCAATATACTAAAATAAATTTGCTTCACTGAAGAAAGATTGATCATTTAATGAACACAGAAAGGTCAGATTTTGGCAAGACAAAAGTTTTGTCGCCTTGTCATATGATGCACCCAATCCTAGATTACAGCCTCACCTGTGATCAGTTACTGATCAATCAGTTAGTGGGTGTGTATAAAAAGAACCCCAGCACACCAGACCTTCACATCAACTGCAACTTGACCTCTGACAACATGCCTAAGATCCACCCTGAGACCAAAGCGTTAATTATCAAGAGGCTGAAGACCAGATCCACTGCTGAGGTGGTGACACCTTCAATGTGTCTCAGCGTCAAGTACAAAGAATAAGAAAAAGATCTGAAATGACTGGAGATGTTTTTGACAAGCCCAGGTCCAGCAGACCCCGCAAGACAACTGCTTGGGGGGACCGTTTGTTGATTTGAAAATCCAAGGCCCTTTTTCCACTGCAGCAGACTCCACCAGGCCTGGTCACCTCAAGTCCCTGTGTCAACCTGAACAGTTTGTA
The DNA here is from genome assembly GCF_026225935.1 of Boleophthalmus pectinirostris. Taxonomy (NCBI): domain Eukaryota; kingdom Metazoa; phylum Chordata; class Actinopteri; order Gobiiformes; family Gobiidae; genus Boleophthalmus; species Boleophthalmus pectinirostris. The sequence continues at coordinate 9,940,979 of NW_026571140.1, forward strand.
GAATTCTGTCTGGAAATGGCCTCCATGGTCGAATCAGTGCACAGAAACCAGCACTAAACAAAAGGCAATTAAAAAACCGTGTGGCATTTGCCAAGGCCCACAGCCTGCTAAAAGGATGGACACTGGAAAAGTGGCAGAAGGTGGATTTCTCAGATGAATCCTCGGTTGAATTACATCATTACATCACAGCCGCCGCAAATATTGCAGGAGACCTACTGGAGCCCGCATCAATCCAAGATTCACCCAGAAAACAGTTAAGTTTGGTGGCGGAAAAATCCTGGTCTGGGGTTCCATCCAGTATGGGAGTGTGCGAGACATTTGCAGGGTGGAAGGCAAATATCAATAACCTAAAATATCAAGACAGTATTAGCTCCTCTTACATTCCCAACCATAAAAGGGGGTCAAATTTTTGCAGCAGGATGGTGCTCCATCGCATAATTCTATCTCTACATCAAAGTTTCTCAAGGTGAAGAAGATCAAGGTGCTCCAGGACTGGCCAGCCCAGTCACCAGACATGAACATCATTGAGCAGGTCTGGGGTAGAATGAAAGAGGAAGCATGGAAGGCAAAACCAAAGAATCTTGATGAACTCTGGGAGGCATGTAAGACGCTTTCTTTGCTATTCCTGATGACTTCATCAACAAATTGTATGAATCATTGTCGAACCGCATGGATTGCGTCCTTCAAGCTCATGGAAGTCATACAAGATATTAAATATGGATCTCACAGCACCACTACTTCGTTCACTGACGTTATGCAAAATCTGTAAGACTTTTGTCTTGCCAAAATCTGACCTTTCTGTGTTCATTAAATGATCAATCTTTCTTCAGTGAAGCAAATTTATTTTAGTATATTAGAGCATAATTTGGGAGGGTTTTAGCTTTCATATGAGACATTTCTAAAACCAATCGATTAATTTAAAGTCAGGTTATAAGCTTTTGTTTCTACAAAATGGATAAGTGACAAGACTTTTGTCAGGGACTGTAGTCATAGTCCCTGGAAAAATGTACGGACATTAGCTCACAAATATCTCATCACCAATAAGCAAAGGGAAATCTGCTACAAACCTTCTACATCGCTGTTATCTGCAAAAGAAGGGCAATGGACACAAACTGTACATTTTGCAAACTGAAAAATGAAACCAGCTCTCAGTTATTTTGGACCTGCCCAGACTCTGTTTTTGGAAGGAATTCATAAAACAAATACGCAACTTCTTATCCAATTTTACCCTTTCTTATGAAGATGTGCTGTTTGGGTTTTGCAATCAAGTAACTATCAGCTGGTTTCATGAAGGGGGGGTGGTCCACCAAAGCTGAGACTAAACCTATGCCCTTGAGGTGATCTGATCTTTGATGTCAGGTTACGCTAAATTAAAGATCAGATTAAAGTCTAACTGCTTCAGACAGAGCAGTGCTTGCAGTTAGCATCACACCCCGGGGAATGTTGATGACATACACTGCAAAATATCAACAGCCTTCAGCCTCTTGGAAGGTTAATTTCAACTGGCTGTCTGCTGTCAATCAATAATCAGTGCTTCATTTCCTCACATGCTTCCGGGCCCTTTGTTGTGGCCCCTCGTCGTGCTTCATTTCCAGGTAGAAAATCCACTTTCCTTGTGTAGAGTTGGGACTTTCGGCTCTTCGGTGGGATCCGAATCTTTTGGATCTGTTCATTTCAATGAGTTGTTCAAAAGCCTGGCTGTTTTTGTATTCGTTTATATGACAGAACTCATTTTGTCTACAAACTAATCAGAGAAAGAAATGACCAAGGCTAAGATTTTTTAACATGGTTCAAACTGAAAATGGGGCTGTGTCTGTGCCTTTGAAATTATGCAGAACATTTTGCAGAAAAAAGGCTATTATTATGATGTTTTTTCACTTATGTTGCCTACTCTGCTTCTGTGCCAGTTTTTGTGTTGGCTCAACATACATCAGCATAAAAAAGCATAAAAATTTAAGATTTTGTTCTTTTAAAAATGAGATTCGGTTCAAACTGGGATGTATTTGCAGATACGATGCACTGTAATGGATCGAACTGAAACTGAAACTATTCCAAGCTACTTACTCTTACTCTTACTCTTACTGCTTATCATTAAATGGTCCTGGGCCCATCTCAAGTTGCATTGTTTGGCTATTTAACGTAGAACTCAACACTAAATCCTTTTGTGTGGTTCTTGAATAGCATTATGTATTGTTCCTAGTAATTTTTGGAAACTTAAATGCAAAGTAGGTAAATGCACTTCTTTTCTCCTTTGATCCACATGCCCAGTTTAGCAGCTTTGTCTCAAATGTGGTTGACTTTAAATTTGTTTGGTTGCAACAAAGGGTAATATTGTCTATCCAATAATCCACTCTGCTACAATACAGGACACTTCAAATACAGCAGAGAACATTTGCATGTCATTTCAATACAGACCTAGCACATCTTCAATACAAAAAGCACCTGCTCCCGAAAATGAATGCACCATATTTATAGAGCTCTAACCATTTGGTTCTAAGTATAGTATATAGTGAATGAAGGTTTTAATAAATGGGACATTAACAAGAACTGAAGAACGCGGGTAAATAAATAAATACATTCCATAACTGTTTCATGGTATTACCTGTGTTTACTTTATAAACCAAGGCAGACAAATGTAATTTACATCTGATACAAAATAAAGTGCATTCAGAGTACGGACAATGAAATATGTTGGAAGAGTTGTATTATTTGTCCTGACCACAGGAGACAGTTTTAACCTTGAAGGTTAAGTGCATCTTATGAAGACAATTTTCTTATAGATCTAATATTGCTCTCAAATGACATTTCCATCGATATCCCGTGTCCCTAGATTAACATTGATATTGAAATGCTATATTTCAGCAGATTAGATACTTTGACATCAAGGACAAGCCAGAGTGCCCTTAATGATTATGCTCATGTGTGTTTTATTAAATATAGATACAGATATTGACGGTAACATGTATACCCACATTGTGGATGCTTGGACAGATGAGAATCAATATTTAATATTCTGTCTCCAGTCAAGTACAACATGAATATGTATTGCGTAGGTAGTGGAGGTTAGGTCACTTCAGTACATTACACATGTAGAACAGCAGTTGTAATGACAATACAAGGCTGCTGTGCTGTGCCTTCTCTGGTGATATTTTTACCACTTTTCTGGTTTTGGCAGATCTGAGTTTTTGGCTGCACGTCAGGGAACCAAATCAATGATCTTCTACCTGCAGAGAGGGACACTCAAAATAACAACAGGAAGTCTTGCCTAACAAGACAAACTGTAATTACACCTGCCACATTAGATTGTTCCACAGATATGAAACATTCAGATGTACCAGTGAGCATTCTGTGACTGTGACAAACACAAGCTGTACATATTCATGTTTTAATGCAGTACACAGATCTGTAAGACTGACTATGCACTTGTACAGTAAATGTTCCATCTAAAGTTCGGGCACGTCCAAATGTGGAGACAAACTGTGCTCCTGCTCAGTCTGAGCTGACAGCACTGACATATAGAGCTGACACTGACATGTAGGACACACTGCTCTTTTATATCCCACATGGAATATCCACATTATTACAGAACTAGAAATACCACTGAAATCTGCATTCAGGATGCCCATACGTCCTATTTTAAAGCCATGATTCATGACACGGTGGTGACAAATGCTAATTGGCTAATAACATTTGAATAGGACTAGCCACTGCTACATCAATCATGTTTAAGACATTAGAAACAGAAGGAAATTAGTAGGTAAAATATTGCAGGAAATTAAATCATTAAAGGCAGTGTTCCTTAGCCAGGGGTACAGGACCCATGTGGCTTGTCATAAAATGGATAATTACATAATTTCATCTTGTTTAGAAAATAATAGCCTTTCCATTGCTCCAAAAAGGTGTCAGTGCCTATATAATGCTACAGGTAATAAGCCTCCAAATAGTAATACTAACTAACTACTTACTGTTCGTAGTATTGCGTTATAGTGCATGTAAATAAAATACCAGTATATTATGAGGTGCAAATTGTTTCTGTCCGTTCCACAGACACATGTACATTCACAGAGTATGTGTTATGAAAGACATGCCCTACATGTGTGTTATTTCAGAATTCCCATCACAAAAAGTGGGGTTGTTTCTCTGATGCTACACTTTGAGTCCACCTTTACCTTTTCTTGTACAATCAGACAGTTATGTAGGTTGGAATAGTGGAATAGTGCTTTCATGTCAAGCTGTTTTTTTTTTTGTTTTGTTTTTTTAAGATTTCAAACCGAGACTGCAATTCACTTAGATCCTGACAGACTCAGCAAACTACAGAGTGTTCTGTCTGAAGAGGTGTACCCACACACACATTCACAAGGAGATATATACAGCATTGGTTTGTATTCAGTTTTGCAATGACCTATTTATTCAAGACATGTCTACATTGTGTTTTGAGGGACTATAGAATATATAACCTTACACTATTCATTATAAGAAAATAATATTCATAATTGAATGATGTCTTTATTAGTGTTACCTTACCTTTTTCAGTATAACACAGCTGGTGGTTTATAGTTTAGTTTTCCAATATTCTCTGGCACTCAGAGAAGGACAGGACATTTTTTCCATGCATTGCCCAAGTACAGATATATTGCAAAAAAAATATGTTTGCTGTCTTAATCTAATTATCGAGCATTTTACTTGTTTTATTTGAAACAGGTAGTGTGCGGTTGGCATGCTGTTTTAGCTTTACTGTGACAGTGGCCTCTAAAAGTTGTGAAAAGGGCTTATAAACTCATCATGGTGACTAATTATAATCCTGGGAATATATTAGGTAAGTGGAGATGTCAGTTTGGACCTGGAGTTTCAAATGAATTAGTTTTGTTTTTCACGTTTTAAGTAAAAATCAGAGGTACAGTGGTGTTAACACATTGTTGAGTTGAATTTAATTTTCCTTTTTGATTTTGCTATGGATCCCATCTGGATGACTAAGGGATTTCACACAAATTACCCATTCAAGTTTACTTTTTTATTTGTGTTCAGGTCATTGTCAGTACTAGACAATTAGAAAAAAAAAACTTTTGGAGTTAATTTAAATGTGGGTCTTTGAACAGAGCCAAAATACATTGCTTTTCTAACTCATAATGTCTTTTTTTTTTAACCTTTACTGATTACTCAGTAGTGCAAAGATATCACCTTTTCCTGTCCAAGCACATTTGGTGTTTGCGTTGGCATTGACTCCATCCTTGATACTTTGATATATATACTGCATATATTGTGCGAAAGTTGCGGCCGAGATATAAATCACCATAATGTCCATTTGAATGTGCCGCTCCAGCGCTCTGCTTTGCTTCCAGAACAAACGCGGCATGAATCAACACCCCTGGCAGCGGGCGCCCTACCTCCACTGTCTCATTCTCGCCTCATATGTCGGCAACGCAACAAGCTAAGTAGGCCTGGCTTCCGAGTGTGAGATCTCCACCGAAGAATCATTGCCTTTTCATGTGATTTCTCTTTAGATAATAACCTGTAAGATCTTCAAAGCCTCGCCACTCATTTACAGGCCCATACCTTGCCTCTATACCTCCTCTCAGGCAAATGTATTATTAACATGACAAAAGCACTGTGGCCTCTAGCTGCCCCGTCGTTCATTAGCATTTATATAGACGCTGGACGCCGCCACCGCTGTATGTCTTAATTCTCTCTCCAGAAAGCCCAGATCTGAGGCGGTGGAGGGGGACGCAGCGTGAAGCAACATATTGATGGATCGCGGAGGACGTGCGCGGTGCACCTGTTTGTCTGATGGGAATGTCGTGCTGACTCCGTGTATTGTTTGGCCCTCCCCGTGTGTACCCGGCCACCCCCGTGTTGTGTCATTGAGCAAATGAAAGGAGACAGGTGCTATCTATGTATAGTAAGCAAACGGGGGGATTAGCTCGGCAACCTGAATAATTGAAAGCTGGGCAGGTCAAGTGCTGGAGTCTTCCGTTGGGTCGGCAATGTGTTCTGGTGACTAATGTGTCATGAATAAAGATGGAGATGCTTGTTTTCGCAGAACTACATGGTCACGTAAGTACGGTCAGAGTTGGGGTTTTAAAGGTCAGTCGTGTAACTTTTCTGGGGGTTCCTCGTCAAAAACATACCTGGAGTTGTGTGTTGTTTCATTCCAATATATTTATGCCACAGACCCTGCATTTTTAGGTTGAGCTAGGGTGATATTTCCGTTTTTTTTGTGCAATTTTGCATGCTTTTTTTTTTTACAGCGTATGAACGCGTATTGTGTACTACAGGTGGGTAGTAATTACATACGGGTGGGTCAGGACTAAACCAGGTCTACGCCAGGACTAATCTTGGACTTAAGAGAGCGAACGCCGAAAGAGAAAGCGTTAGAGAGAAAGTACCTTGTGATGTCATGTGGCAATACAGTACAGAAGTGTTCCACTGTGTTTTTAAACTCCATACAACTTCACTAGAATCATTTTGATAATTTCCCCCCAGGAACTGCCCATCTACTTGCCTGATTCTTCAGCCTGTTTCACTTTGTAGAAACCGTTTGACCTTGCAGTATTAGAATTCATTCACTTGACGGTAGACGGGTACTTTTTTTTATTTAACCAATCGCTGCTATTTGGTAGTCACATACGTAATAACTGGTATATTAAGCTTTTCCCAAATCCCGTAGGAAGAAGGGCAATAACGTCTTTCCCCTTGATGAAATTCACCAAACATTCTCTTTATTCTGGCTTTAAATCCTCTATCTCGGGAATCGTCGACAACACTGAATATACGGCTCTTTGTTGATTGGCTGATGCCCAAACTTGCACTTCCAGGGTTTTTGTGAACTGTCTATTGTATTTTGATTCCTGACCTAGTAGCTGGAGAGAAATGAAATTGAGCAGAGGCACTACTCAACAAAAGGTAAAAGTAGCTGTTAACTTGAAAACTACCACTTTACGACATCATGGAATAGAGAATTTTGAGCTTTGGAGAGGACGAATGAAAACATGTGTGAAAGAAACAAAACACTACTCCAAGTATGTTTTGGAGGAGGTACCAACATTCTAACATGGCTAAAAGTTAACAGGAGCTTTAATGCCATATTGTTACCAGGCAAATCCAGAGTGTTACATTTCCGATGGCTGATGGAAGAACCAGAAGCAAAAAGGCTTATTTCAGTGACCCATGTGAAATGAAAGAAGCCATTGATCATCTAGCACAGCGGTTTTCAATAGGTGAAGACTGCCTCCCATGGGGCGTGCCAAAGAGCCACTGGGGAGGTGTGAAAAAAAAATAATCGTCCACATCTGTACACATCTGCAGCAGTATTGAGATGGGTAATTGTGCGTGGGTGTATTAGCTGTAAAATTATGTCGGCATTCTGACAACCTACTCATAGTCACCTTTTTTGCCTTGTATACGCCGTGTGGACTGCGCCTCCTCACGTACACCGCATGGAGTGCCTACTCGTATACACTGCGTGGGCTGTGCCTCTAAACCAGAACTAAAACCAGGACTAAACCAGAACTACAACCAGGCCTAAAATCAGGACTAAAACCAGGTCTAAACCAGGACTAAACCAGGACTACAATCAGGACTAAAACCAGGTCTAAACCAGGACTAAACTGGGTCTAAACCAGGATTAAAAGCAGGTCTAAACCAGGACTAAACAAGGTCTAAAATCAAGACTAAACCAGGACTACAATCAGGACTAAAACCAGGTCTAAACCAGGACTACAATCAGGACTAAATCCAGAACTAAACTGGGTCTAAACCAGGATTAAAAGCATGTCTAAACCAGGACTAAATTCAGGACTAAAACCAGATCTAAACCAGGTCTAAACCAGCAATAAACCAGGACTAAACAAGGTCTAAAACCAGGTCTAAACCAGGATGAAAATCAGGTGTAAACCAGGTCTAAACTAGGACTAAAACCAGAGCTAAACTGGGTCTAAACCAGGATTAAAAGCAGGTCTAAACCAGGACTAAACAAGGTCTAAAATCAAGACTAAACCAGGACTACAATCAGGACTAAAACCAGGTCTAAACCAGGACTAAACAAGGTCTAAAATCAAGACTAAACCAGGACTAAAACCAGGTCTAAACCAGGACTAAAATCAGGACTAAAACCAGGTCTAAACCAGGACTAAATAAGGTCTAAAATCAAGACTAAACCAGGTCTAAACCAGGATTAAAATCAGGACTAAAACAAGGACTAAACCAGGAGTAAAACCAAGTTTAAACCAGGACAAAATATAGGTCTAAACTAGGCCTAAACCAGGACTAAAACCAGGTCTAAACCAGGACTAAATAAGGTCTAAAATCAAGACTAAACCAAGTTTAAACCAGGACAAAATATAGGTCTAAACTAGGCCTAAACCAGGACTAAAATCAGGTCTAAACCAGGATTTAACGAGTACTAAACGTTGCCTCCCCTACTCTAAGGGGAGGCTCACGTTCCCCCAATTTGAAACCCCTGATCTGAGCATTTAACAAATTTAGTGCTTCGCTCATTGATTCAGTAGAAATTTGCAATGTTTTTTTCCATACCTTGTGATATATTTTTCTTTTTGTACCTTTTAAGCAGCCGTATTTGTTCTGGTACGGTCTGACCACGCGTTTCCCTGATTCACTAATCCACCCGTCAATCACTGGCCATCTCACCGGTGACCAGACTCATCTCATATCTCCGTGAAGTAGAAGTCGAAAAAGTGTGCGTTCTGGACCCAGACGAGTCATAATGTGGAAAACTCAAGTAAAGCAACAACATAGAGCACCGCCAGCGTTAAGAAAAATCAGTGACTCACACATTTAGAGTGGGCTCACACAAGGCCGGGGCTATTACACATTATTTGCCGGTGAAGGGGGCAGATTGGCGCTTAAGACACTATTCCTGAGGGCCAAATGAACCGCTGGCAAATTAGGCAACTACAGCCCAATTGAACAAACCCATACAGTGCAGCATATTTGTGTGTTTAGTGTGAGTGCCGCCAATCACAGTTCACGTGCACTCATGATATTCTCTCAGAGTGAGCACTTAGGCACCGTACCTGTTTTTTATTGTTGCGAAAAAAACAGAGCTAGTTCATTTAAAACTGTTTCCAGCGGTCCAGACTTATTCGTCATTTTCTTAACGGATTCTTGGTGTCGTAATTAGTCACTGTGATTCGTTTTTAAGCGGGTTTCTCAGATTTCATGGGCTAGAGCGGGCAACAACTAGCACGCTTACATTGCACTTACTGGTTTCTGGAGTATTAAACGTTGCTTTTAAGATGCCGTATTTGCCGGACTATTGAGCGCACCTGAATATAAGCAGCATCAACTCAATTTTAACAACATTTTTAAAATTGTACATATATATTTCGCGCCTGAATATAAGCCGCAAGTGTCCACGTCTTCAAGAACGTTTATCTGCTTTTATCACCTCTGAAAGCTTTTATCGCCTTTTTGCTTTGAGTCAGTTCATCACTCTGCTGTCGCCAACGTCTCACCATCGACTCACTGATGCCGAGCTCACGTGCAGCAGCTCTGTTTCCTTCTTCCACAGCCACATCAGTCGCCGTTAACTTAAAAGCTGCATCATCTGTATTTCTTTGTGTGTTTTCCATGAGGAGGGTGTGTGTATGAAGAGCAAAATAACTTTTCAAAACACAATCAAACGAGCACATCACCCCCCCGTCTCTCCCCATGCTCTACTGCGCATGTGTCCTGCAGAAGGAGCTGCTGTCCTGTCTGGTATCATGCCAGTCTTTCGTAGGATTTCAGCAGATTTCAGACTCTCTCGGGGGGCGGGACTATTTCTATCAATCAGGTATGAGTGGATGTCCGGCTACTGACATTTGAGACGTTTCTTCTCTTCATTTACGCATATGGGTAAGACGCATCCCCCTCACTAATGTTCATTTAGCATCATATCTTAATTTATCACACGTCGATAAACTGTTTGAGTGCGCTGACAATATCGGTAGCTAGTGAAGCAACTTTATGTTAACCCCAGATCAGGGGTCTCCAACCTGTAGCTCCCCACCCCCTTGAAAGTAGCTCACCAACGAATTTTGGAATTATACCGGATATTGTGCTGAATAACAAAAAAATGGTTAATTGCATGCCTGTTACCTTTGTAAATGTTTAATTTTGAAGCCCAACTTTGTGCACTAGTAACAGTGGTTTATATTTTATTGGTATCTAACTGTACCCAAAAGACACGCCCCCTTTCTTATAATCATCTCAACTTCTTGTGGCCACTAAAATGAGTAGCTCTCTGGCATTTTTGTTTTGTAAAGGTAGCTCAACGAAGGAAAAAGGTTGGAGATCCCTGCCCTAGAGCCATGTGTTAACTGCACAAACAGCTGTGTTTTCTGCACTCAGGCTGTCCGCGCATCCACTGTGTTGCCAAACCATAGACCGTATATATATGAATGGACAATGTGCCAACAAAAGTACAACAATTATTAATTCTTATGAGCTTTAAATAATGTTATAATGCTGTTGCCTTATCAAAAACGTATCTGGAGTTGTGTTCTGATTTATTCAACACATGTTTGAGTAAATGCTGGTTTGTTGTCTATCTAATCTCCAAAGCTCAAAATGCTCTGTTCCACCTAGTGATGTCGTGAAGCAGTAATTTTCAAGTTAACAGCTACGTTTTACCTTTAGTTCTGTCATAAACATTCTGGTTTGTTACCCATAAGAATTCTCAGCACCTTCACCCTTCACTAAGACACTTTAAAACACTACACTTTTGATCGCACTTTAAACATATTTGCACATATTACAAAAGACATTGCACATAATTGGTTTTAAAAATGTATTTACTGTCCTTCCTTTTATCGCTTTTAATCCTGAGGCACAGTGGCACTTTAATTGAAAGGTCCCTGGAGGAGAAAGGAGACATAACTAACCAATTACCTTTTTATTTAGTGCAATATATATGGTGCAATATATACAGTATTTTCCGAACTATAAGCTGCTACTTTTTTCTCACACTTTGAACCCTGCAGCTAATATATGGACAGATTCTTTGTTTGGCACATTGTCCATTCATATATACGGTGTGTGGTTTGGCATCAGAAAATTGCAGAAAGTGCCGCTGTGTGTGTGGACATGGATCTAGGGTTAACATGACGTTGCAACACTAGCGATATTGTCAGCACATTCAAGTAGTTTATCGCCGTGTGATAAAATAAGTTGTGATGCTAAATGAACATTAGTGAGGGGGATGCGTCTTACCCGTATGTGTAAATGACGAGAAGAAACGTCTCAAACTTCAGTAGCCGGACATCCACTCATACCTGATCGACAGAAGTAGCCCCGTCCCCGAGATAGTCTGAAATCTGCTGAAATCCTGCAAGACACTGACATGATCCAGACAGAACAGTGGCTCATTCTGCAGGAGTCATGCGAAGTAGAGTGTGGGGAAAGACGGGGTGATGCGCCAAGGAAGATGCTCGTTTGATTGTGTTTTGAACAGTTATTTTGCGCTTTATACACACACCCTTCTCATGGAAAACACACATGAAGAAATGCAGATGATGTGGCTGTGGAAGAAGGAAACAGAGCTGCTGCACGTGAGCTCAGCATCAGTGAGTCGATGGTGAGATTTTGGCGACGGCAGATGACGAACTGACTCAATGCAAAAAGACGACAAAAGCTTTCAGAGGCCATAAAAGCAGACGGCCAGATCTTGAAAACATTCTTGAAGGCATGGACACCTGCGGCTTATATTCAGGTGCGGCCTATATATGTACAATTTTAAAATTTGGTTAAAATTTTGTTGATGCAGCTTATATTCAGGTGCGCTCAATAGTCTGGAAAATACGGTATCTGTTTGGAATGTTTTAAGTGTTGATGTTTGTGTGTTAAGTGTATTTTATTGTGTTTTAATGAATGCTGTGGTTCTGCTTTGTTCTTCTTTTTTTTTTTTTTCTATCCAGGTCCTAATAGAGTCACCCCGGAAACGAGCTCCCTCTTTTAAGGTTCCGGGCTGGACCAAGTGTAATATATTGTACAGGGGTAGTAGGTTAGGTGTTTTATTGGTTTATGGGTTTTAAAGTTTACTTGATGTATGGTTTTAAGGTTTTCATGTATATAGTTGGGTTTTAAGAGTTATTGGTTTGGGGTTTGTTTTATGGAGTGTTAGGTCAATATTTTACGCTAATGTAAATTTTTACCATCACTATTTTAGTTGTTGTAGTTTTACCCAATCAGACCAGATAAACTTGCACTTTTTTGTAATGACTGAAAACCAAAAAAGTAAACCGTGGACCACCGCTTCACGTCTTTTTCTGTGTTTTTTTTTAAACCTTACTCATTGAACCGCAACCCGCACAGGATTAACCTATGTCACAAGTTCAGTAGAGATTGGCAATTCCAGGTCTGAAATTATCCAACTGATTCTAGCGGATGACTTCACAAGGTGGAACAGATGTTTTCTATTTGAGAGAAGAACTCAAGAAAAAAGCAAGGTTTGCGTGTTAAACGTGAGACTGAAACAACAACAAAAAAAAGTGTTTGTGATGAGGAAACAACATTATAACCAGTGTTGGGGAGTAACAGATTACATGTACCTGATTTACGTAATGAGAGTACAAATTGTGAGTAACTGTATTTGATTACAATTACTGTTTCAATAAGTGTTAATTGGATTACAGTTACTTTGTTGAAATAAATGGATTACACGGTGGTATTTTCCAGTTTTCACATTTTGGGCTATATCCCCTATTTTTTTCATTTTAATTTTTTCCGTAATTCCACTCATTGCTGGAAACTAAACCAAGTCTAAACTAGATCTAAACCAGGACTAGACCAGGACTAAAACCAGGTCTAAACTAGATCTAAACCAGGACTCAACCAGGACTAAAACAGGACTAAGCAATGCTGCACGGACGTGTCTCCTCCTCTTCTATCAATAATATTTTTAATACGGTTAAGTAAAGTCTGGGCTTTTCATTGTCTTTAAGCAGACAAAACATCTTATGTTACGATATCCTAGTCTTTGCTTCTCTACAGCAAATCAAGTAATCCAAAGTATTCAGATTACGTAACTCGCTTTAAGTAATTTAATGGATTACGTTACAAACTACATTCTGGGGTATGTAATCTGTGATCTGTAGGGGAATACATTTTAAAAGTAACCTTCCCAACACTGATTATAACATAGATCAGAAGATAACGTAATATAGACCAGTGTATCCCGAACTTTTTTTCTGGGGACCTATATTTTAAAAGTCACAAACCTTCGCGATATTTTATTGTTGACTGAGCGATCGTGTCTCTCTGAACAATTAGTATTACTCAAGTTTGAAACAATGAAAAACAGTCATTGAACCAAGAATAAAAGGGATCCATTCTTTTTTTCTTTTCAACATTCAATTTAAACAACAATACTGCAACAAAATAGTCAATATAATAATTACAAAAAGATTAGAAATTATACGAAACATGTCTTAACATTTCAGCATGTGTCAGAACTGTTCATTGCAGACCTACATGCAGATCGTGACAAGGCAATCCAAAAAAAATCTGTTACAACCCACCTGAGGGTCACGACGCAGTCTTTGGGAAACAATGATATAGACCCTTCAATTCTCGAAATAGCACTGCTGATCTCTGCTTACTTTATGAATGAGGAGCGTGGACATTTGCCCTCACTGCTTCACAAAGCTGTTTATTGCGAAAAATAACACAGGAGAGCGTATCACAAGCACAACTCAGCTGCACCTTACAATAATAGAGATCATTTCTGCTGCTTGGCTTGTTATTATACTGCTACAGAGTGAACACTTCAAGTTGCATATCTCTGCGGTTCAACCCCACACTGCCAGTGAAGGGGCTGAGGGGGTGCTGGGGAAGAGGCGAAGCACGGCACAAACCGAGGAGGCCCTGCATCTGCAAAGGGGGTTTAAATTGGGTAGACCGGGCACCTCACCTCCTCAAGAACTTACCTGGAGCTGTGTTTTATTTCATTCGTACATATTTGAGAAATGTTGGTTTCGATGGTAGGCGGGTACTTTTTTATTTAACCAGTCGCTGCTATTTGCTCGTGATGTATGTAACACGCAGTTAACGGGGCTAACTGGTATATTAAGCTTTTCCCAAATCCCATAGGAAGAAGGGCAATAACGTCTTTGCCCTTGATAAAATTCACCAAACATTCTCTTTGTTCCGGCTTTAAATCCTCGATCACAGGAATCATTGACAACACAGAATATATGGCTCTTTGCTGATTGGACTCGCACTTCCGGGGTTCTTGCAAACCGTCTGTTGTATTCCGATTCCTGACCTAGTCGCTGGAGAGAAATGTAACTGGGCGGACACACTAGGTGGCGCTAGCCTGGCTACAGTGATATATCAGTATTGGCCAATATCAGCACAATTTGTTTATTAGTATTGGATGATATCGATAGTCGACACCGCTGCCCCATTGTCTGTTTGCCTGTTTTGAACAGACTAATGAATTAAAATGGAAGCAAAAGAGCCACAAGCATGTAACAAATTCTTTTATATTCCACATAAATACATTTTGCTTTTATTTTTTACAAAAGTTTAAAATGTTACTTCAACTTTACTTCAGTCAAAAATGTGGGCCTTGTTATGGATTCTAAAAGATAAAACAGTATGGATAATATCAGTGGGGTCAGCCCTATGTTCCTTTATTTCTAAGCTTTTCTTATTTCTAAGATAAAGTAAAGTCATTTTTATTTTATTTTTATACCTATTTTAATGCATTTAAAGGGAACCTAGGTTTCTTTGCACCATGACCTCTACATTACATCTGTAGTCAACTGCTGCTCGGTGCCCGGACTCGCACTTCTGGGCTTCTTGCAAACCGTCTAGTGTATTCTGATCTAGACGCTGGAGAGAAATTAAATTGAGTGGAGGCACTAGGTGGCGCCGGTCTGGCTATTGTCTACACCCCCAAAGTTCAAAATTCTCTGTTCCACCTTGTGATGTCATGATGTGGTAGTTTTCAAGTTAAGCTACCTTTTCCCTTTGGTTCAGTATGAGTTAGTCAGAACCGTGGAGAAAAAAACACCATAAAACAGTACAAAACGATGTAAAATTAGGCTATGAGATGAATGATTTTGGGAACAAATCAGTTGCCCATTCTGCATTGTGCCAGTTTTCTTTCTGAAATGTGGGAAAGATAAAGAAATATAAAGTGTTTATAAGGCTGATATTTGTTCTTTTCTTTATGATATTTCTTTTTCTTTTCATAATTAGAGTTACACAGTATACTTGTGAGAGAATGAATGGGAGGTTTTGAGGTATTTTCAGAGCTTTGCAGGTTATTATTTAGCTTAAGGACACAGAATCAATAAATACACGTATAGAAAACTTATACAACTTCATTGGATCATTGTCGGTTGAGACCTTCAATGCTTTACTGAGAAAACCATTGGATCCTCTTGGGGACAATTATTTGAACATTTGAAAGAAACTGATCGAATGTCTATGTTCTCTTTCCCTACAGTCTTTGGACAAAGAAAAAAAAAAAAAACATATATGGTAAGCAAACAGAAGAATATAGTTTTGTATAAGTTAAAGATGCAGTTTGTAACTTTCTAGCGGAGGGTCGACCACTTGCTTATCTCCATGGTGATGTTATTGTTTTGCTGGGAATGTTCCACAGTATGACATAAAACATTTCCATCTTGTGTTTCAATTATAAGTGTTACATTTGTAGTATACATTTAATGCTGTACTGTGGAACAATCCTAGCATAACAATATAAAATGGAGACAAGAATTTTTTCTGTTCTTTACTTGAAATCTTGCATGGTGATGAGCCAGGCTGGCGCCACCTAGTGCCTCTGCTCAATTTCGTTTCTCTTGAGTAACTAGGTCAGGAATCAGATTACACTGAGAGCTGTAAAGATGGCAATTACTTGGACACCACTGAGCATTTGAGCGTTAAATAAAAAAAAAAAAAAGTACCTGCCTTCTGTTGAGCGAACAAATCCTAGCGCTGCGAGGTCAGATGGTTTCTACGATGTGAAATCGACTGATGAATCAGTCTTACCCCAGTACAGATATATTGTATAAGAAGCTCTTCGTCAAAATACGCTGTCTGCATTTTATTGTCCAATAGTCAGGAAGTGTGTGTTAGCATACTAATTGTTGTTAGCTTTACTGTCCGCTGTGGTCTCTGAGAGGAAAAACATGCTGTGGTGAATAATAGCTTGTAATACATAAGGTAAACAAGGAATAACGTCAGACCTCTGCCACTGTTTAAAATGAACTAATTCTGATTTTAAGACCGCAAAAATCAGATACAATTCTTCAGCTACAGAATTGACATTCACAGTCAAAGCAAGCGTTGAGATTTTCTACGTATCTGTATTTGTGGACGTGCTGTTGGTGTGGCAGCAGCAGCAGTACAGTGGAGCCGGCACGTGAGTGGCTGTATCTCTTCTTCACAGTGTCCACTAAGGCATGTCCTGCGGGTGCGCTGACTGGGGGGGTGATGGAGAGCCAAAGCAACCGTCCTGCAGAGGTCCGCTGCAGAGGCCAGACCACTGCTTTACCTCCCATTAATAATGCACCAGTGCTCCTTTACGGCCCTGCCCTTACTCTGCCTGCTCCTGACGGCTGTACGGTGGCTGAGCTGCGGCTGTGTGTCGCCGGCCATTCTGTTTGCATCCCTGGTTTGTTTAGTGATTAATCATTATACATTAAATAATGGATCCCACTCAGCAGGGCTACAGTGGCTATATTAGCTCGCATCAGCCCCACTTTGTCCTCATTGGGTAATTGTCTAATTAACTAAACAGCTAATTAGGCTGAAAGACGTGGCAGTAATGTTCGTATCTGCCTTTTGTGCTTACTTTGTTTCTCAGGCTGAATGCTTAGGAGTGTGCCGGGTCGTGCATCGAGGGTACATCATTATGATCACACTTTTAATCACATTTAGTGCTGGTTTAGACATGCATGCTTGGGCTAACCTGGGTCATGCCATATTGATACGTGTAGCACTCAGACTTGAGTTCTACAAATTATCCATCTGGAACACCTCTCGCTGAAAGCATTTCAAAAAACATGGAACGTCATGAGAACTATTTTAATCTGATTAGTTCAAGTGTCAGAACAGCAGAAAAAAAACAAAAAATGTAACTTTTGGTAAATTCAGCTGAGAGAAAAGCACAGACATTTCTTGTCCTCAAAAGCACAAAGCACTTACCTTGTGCTACGTTCTGCACAAAATAGTCTGTATTGACTATTGACTATCATTTCAATTACATTTTAGTCACATTTTTAATCACTTTTAACACAGGTTTAGAAATGCATGCTTAGTAAGGGTGTTACGATATCCAAGTCTCATGATACGATATTGTCACAGTATGAACCTCACAGTATGATACTTATTGAGATATCGTGGGTGGGGAGGCTCACGATTAAGGATGTAACCATATCCAAATCTCTCAGTCTGATATTTTCACGACATACATCTCACAGTACGATATTTATTTAGATATTTCGTGTAGGCTAACAAAACTCTTAATATGCTTTTTTTTCCTCTAAAGACTTAATCCAAAGAACTAAGACTTAAAAGTGTTTAGAACTGTTATTTCTTCATGTAGTCTACACTAAAATGGAGCAAAGCATCATGGTCTATGTAGTTCCCTCTGTCTTTTCCCATAACCCTTTATTTAAGCAAAGAGACTTGTAATTTGATATATTGTGATGGTCCACGATATTACTGTGAGAACTTTGACGATACGATATTTTGGTTGTTGTTACATCCCTAGTGCTTAGGGTTCTTTTAACATTTGTCCAGGTTTAGTCCAGATTTATTCCTGGTGCTTGTTCAGGTAAGGGACATTATGCCAAAATGTATCCCAGTGTATTTTCTAAATGTCTTCAATAGTAGAAAATGTGAAATACTTACCCCAAAGTGAACAAAATATGCTTTAAAAGTGAATTAAACCCACAAAATGCATAAAACGTGTTTAATCAGTGTTTAATCCTGGCTCAGTCTTGTCACTCATGTCTTAGTTTCAGTTTTCTGGCTCAAAATGTTTAATCCTGGTTTAGTCCTGGTTAGAGATTACATTGGGTCTGAAAAAAATACATCTTGACCCGTCCTAAATCAGCGCACATACTCTCCAAAGCAAACATGCCACAATTTGTACGTGGAAGTTAAACATTTTGTCTCGAGAGTAAAAAAGAACACTGTGGTTGTCATCTGCGGACGGCCAGCAAGTGTGAGCAGAGAAACATAAAAGCTGTTTGGACGTGCTTTAGAGCCAATTTAGGCTTTTTTAGAGATGGAGTTTAGTCTTGATGGAACGTTCTGATTTAGAAAACTGATACCGTCTAAAATTCTGAAACCTCATACTGTCGTGTCGGTATGCTTTTCACCGATTCATTCTAAATGTCATCAGAAAAAAGTCTAAAACGATTTTAATGGAGCTAATTGTTACCTGTGCTTGGTTAAGGTCAAAACTGTGTCACAAAAGAATCTCCATTAACATTGCTCATCACAGAGGAGCTTACAGTCAGACAGCAGAGGACCTTGACTCGTGTACTTAAAGGTGTAAAGACTGCCTGGAATGTTCCGCGGTATGACATTAAACAGACCTACCTTACATTTATTCAATTACAGGTGGTTTTACAGCTCAAAAATACCTAGGAAAGCAGGCATTTCGATTGATTCCACAAAGATAGAACGGCCTAAAAAATAGGCGAGTTTCCGCTGACGTCATTGTTATTAAAAGCCCGCGTTGCATGCTAGGAAATATTTTAGTCGGCGGCAAGAAACACGGTAGCGGTCAAACACAGTGCGTAACCTCGCGTATTTATCCCCAATAATGGTAAATTCCTGCTGCATTATCGGATGCACAAATAGAAGCACGGAAGAAGGAAAAGGTCTTTTTCGTATTCCGTTTCCATCGGCCTGAACACTCTTTTCAGTAGGTTCGTTCAAGCTGGTTTGTGGCTCTGAGTTTTGGTGAGAAAATGTGGATTCTAAGTTAGAATCGGATGTGAAGAAGTACATGTGGTAACTTCATCCTGGGATTTATCAGAAACTGTTGCTATGTCGCTACGGAATAGTTTGTTTTGTCTTTCGAAGAGATTCAGCAATCGTTTGAGCATTACCTTGTTTTTCTGTCCGGATGATTCAGATCACAAGATGACATATTTTGCCTTAAAATTTATTGAAATGACACATTAAAATAATTTATTTAACAGAAATGCACAAACCTGTCAAGAAATGGGCCCAACATACGTGGTCTGAACTTGTTGGAGTCCACGGTTTGCTAGGATCTTCTACGTTTGCTCTGCGGATGTTTGAAAGCGATTTAATTGGCCGTGGGCGGTTCTTTTCACTTGGAATATGAAAAAGACATTTTCCTTCTTCTGTGTTTTTATTTGTGCACCCGATAATGCAGCAGGAATTTACCATTATCGCGGATAAATACGCGAGGTTACACACTGTGTTTGACCACTACCTTGTTTCTTGCCGCCAACCAAAATATTTCCCACCATGCAACACTCGCGTTTGTCAACAATGAAACTCGCCTATACCATACTGTGAAATTATTCCAGACAAAGCGATAACATCTCCATGAAGAAAAGCATTTGATGGACCCTCCACCTGAAAAGTTACACAATGCGCCTTTAACGTTGTCACACGGACCAGAAGAAGAGAGCGCACATATGGGCAAGATGAAGGTGCAAGATGTATGGAAACGCGTAATGATATCAAAGGGATTGCTGTGAAAAAAGCATGTCGGGGCAAAAACAATGAAACAACTAAGGTGAGTATGTGTTTCTCTGATCTCGACAAATCCATATACGTTTTATCCTCTATAGGGTCCTCTTCAGTAAGCACTTTTAGGCAAAACATGTCTCTTTACTATTCATTTATTCCTAATTATAGCAGCATGCAAGAACGTACTGCATATTTATGGATGACCTCAACGTTACATGTCCTGAAGATCTAGTGTATACCAATGTACAAGCTTTAAACAGCATGGGTAAAGAGAGATGTTCTTTTAGTGTATGTATTTATTATTTTATGTTTTTAGTTTTTAAAGTTGGATTTTGATCTTTTGGCTGGTGGGGGTTACTCAATATGTAATAATAATCAGTGAAAAGATGCGTTTTGTAACTTTTCTGGTGGAGGGCACGTCAAAGTTTTTCTTCATGGACATGTTATTGCTTTGAAATGTTTCACAGTATGGTATTAAACTTCTGTCTTCATGGAGAGCAGACCAAACAAAGTTACAGGTCAAATCTGTGGAAAGGAAACCCTAGCCTGATTCATCAGCCGGTTTCACTTCGTAGAAACCGTCTGACCTCGCAGGATTGGGATTTGTTCGCGCGACGGTAGGCGGGTACTTTTCATTTAACCAATCGCTGCTATTTAGTCATGATGTATGTAATGCGCCACTAACTGGGCTAACTGGTATATTAAGCTTTTCCCAAATCCCGTAAGAAGAAGAGCAATAACGTCTTTCCGCTTGATAAAATTCACCAAACATTCTCTTTGTTCTGGCTTTAAATCCTCGATCTCGGGAATCGTTGCCAACACAGAACATATGGCTCTTCACTCTTGGCTGGTGCCCGAACTCGCACTTCCGGGGTTTTTGTGAACCGTCCAGTGTATTCTGATTCCTGACCTAGTCGTTGGAGAGAAATGAAATTGAGCGGAGGCACTAGGTGGCGCCAGCCTGGCTAAGGAAACCTCGTGCATAGTCAGAATACCTGTTTTTCTAGTTTTATTTTTTTATTTTTTTTTATTTGTTTGTGTTAAATAGACAAGAATTAATACAGTTGGCATAACAATGTAACAACCTAACAATAAACATACAAATTTAAATAAAATAATAATTTATATACATACTAACACACACACACATACATACATGTACATGCATATATGCGTGCATACATATACATAGATACACATACACGCATATATATATATATACATGTTTTACAAATATAAATTAATCAAATAATTAATTACTAACACCAACTAACTATTCTAACTGTACTTCTTTGTGTACTATATATTAGAGACAGATAGATTTATTAGATTTATCTTCTTATCACTATTAATCATCTGTTCCATCGCCAAAACATCACAAAATTCATGCATCCAATTTCTTATTGAGAAACAATTTGGTTTGCGATTTTTCCAATTAACCATAATAATTCTTTTTGCTACTATAAAGGCAAGATTGGCAATTTTGTGTTGACTTTTTGTTGAAACTTGAGCAGGTCTGTAACCTAACAAACAAATAAGTGGACAGGATTCTATTCTAGTAACTTGGAAACAACCCCAGTTATTTGATTCCAAAGGGCATGTTTTTCTAGGTATTTTTGAGCTATAAAAACACATGTAATTTAATAAATGTTAGTTAGAGCAATTTAATGTCATACTGAGAGCAATGACAATGACATATCCATAGAAACAAGCAGGTGACGGACCCAAAACCAAAAAGCGTACAGTACATAGCACACCTTTAATTAAAACTGTAGCGAGTTACCAACATACTGATCATATTTGTATAAGTCCTGTACGGTTTTAAAGTATTTGCAGTGACCAAAGTTATTCCTCACCTCTGAGCATCCTAATCATTCACCGCAATGAGTTTATAACCACTAGCATGCCAACACACACTTCCTGATTACCAGACAATAAAACACTTCGATGAGACTTCGGGCTCTTTCATGGCATCCGAATATTTTGAATCCGTTTATTTCAAAGAGCTGTTCAGAGACGGGTTCTTTTACTATATTTAAATGCTACAAACCAATGTGAGAACTCATTTTAACAACAAACTATTCGCGGAGAGAAATGCCCACGGCTCAGAAATGGTTCAAACTGAGAGTACGACTGTGCTTACCCTCTGAAATTATGCATACTCCAGATAAAATGTTGCACTGCATTAATAATCATTTAAAAACTGTCATTACGATGCCTGATATGTGCATCATAATTACAACTAGGGATGTAACGATATCAAAATCCCTCGATACGATATTTTCACGATATGCATCCCACTGATTGATGTTTATTGCAGTATTTTGTGGAGGCTTACAAAATTATGCTACTTTTTCCTTTTAAGAGCTTTGAAAAGCCTTTGGTAGACTGTTATAATACAAAGAATTAAGATTTCAAAGTGCTTAAAGGTTGTATAGAGGATTTTCCAAGGAAAGAGAAATACAGCGACTTTTTGTTCTTCTTCAAATGTCGCGCATACGTGACAGCACCCCCTTCCTCCAGAGCTCCCTAAGTAGAAACGCCTCCTCCTGCCCCCTCCTTACGCTAGAAATCATGTTTGTTTACACCCAGTGCACATTCAGAATTGTTGAACAAATTGCTGTTGAAGTTAGCTGTCCAGAAGTAATTTAGCGACCAACGCGTCAGTCTTCGTTGCCTTCAGCGCACACCATCGCTGGAAGGAATCTCCACGAATCACCTTAGTTTTGGCTTTGCTCCTTTTCCCCCTTCTCTTCTTCTTTCAGTGACCTTAAAAACAAACTTTCTTTTGTGTCTAACTGGTAGTGAATTCTTGTCTGCCATCGCAACAAACTTTGTGCGAAATGCAAGGAAGCTACCGTTTGAACAAGCCAAGCAAGTGGAATGCATGAGAGGAGAATGTAAACCACTTAATCCCAGCACATCCGTGAGTCAGTAATGCTAGAATCGTATTAAGTTTGTTTGATAATCTAGCAGTCGATAGATAACATGTATACTGTACATGTAGCTTCGTTATCTATTGGCTTAGCTGGCCCCAACACGCCCACAGTTGATGGATTTTGATTTTTTTTTGGTCTTAATTACAAAGCTGCTGCAACTCTATAATGCTATTTTGAACTTTCATTGACAATTTGAAACAAAACAAAACAAAAATTCCATACAACCTTTAACAAACGCAATTAGAGATAGCAGCCCGGTCTCCCATGAGGCATCGGTGGGGTCAGTTCATCACCACAGAAGCAGTTTATGAGGAGCCCAGCCCATATTACATCATCGTTATATCCACAATGCAATGTGTGTATCTGTACAGTGCCCATGAACATTTGTGTGATATTGGTCACACATGAGAATGTCTGTGTTTACTAGCGTGTAATGAAAATGTCATTTTTTCATGAGTTGCGTATATGTTGGTTGTGTGACTGTAGATCAGTGTGTCCAAAAAAAGAAGAAATGGAAATTATTTTTGTTCCAATTAGAATAAGAACAACAGCATACACTGAAAGAGAAAGGAACTGTTATAATTAGTGATTATCTCAAAAACTATTAATATTTTACAATACAAAAGCATGCTCAAGCTCGATCCTTCGCAGAGTTATGACCAAAAACGCGTATTTGACCTTGGTTACCTTGACCTTCAAAAGACCTTGACCGGTTTCAGCCTGTAACATCCAGTGCACCCCGGTTATGTGTGTGCCAACTTGTGTGATGACTGGGTGAATATTTTAGCCCGCAGATGGTTCAGAAATTGCCAAAATTGCCTCTATCCTTTATAATGACGTGACCTTTCAATTGACCCATGTGACCTCAAATGACCTCGGATTGTCACCAAACTTTTTTTGTGGCATCGGGCACGAGGGCTTCATCCACGTACCAAATTTGGACAGACCCACACACACAGACACGCAGGGTGAATAGAAAACCTGATCAACCGTTCGGGGACCAGGTAATAACAGTTATTTCTTCATGTAGTCTGCACTGACAACACCAAAGGATCATGGTCTATGTAGTTCCCTTTGTTTTTAGCTAGTGCTGCACCATGTCAAGGCAAAGCAAGTTTATTTGTATACCACAATTCAAACACAAAGTCATTCAAAGTGCTTTATAGAATAAGAAGGACATACAAATCGTTTTAAGTGGAGAGACTTGTAATTCGATATAATGTGATGGCCTTCGATATTATTCTGAGACTTCTGAAAATACTATATCTCGATACAATATTTCAGTTATTGTTACATCCCTATTAATAACATTTGTGCAAAAAGCTGTCACTTTTATTGCCTACTGTTTCCTTGTTGTTGTGTTGAGTGTAAAAATGCATAAAAAACTAGAAAGAAAAAGATTCAGTTCTTTATAAAAAGTGGGATCCGATTTCAACCATTCACGTTAACAAACCGTTCATTCGTCACATCACCAGCAGACAGTACAGTATGTGTCGTCTCCATGGCGATGCTACTGCTTCGTCCGGTTTTATAGTTACACCTAAATCTTACGTTTATTCACCTGCAGGCGCTTGTCTCCGTGGAAATATTGTTAATGCTGTAATTTGGAACACGCAAATATGTAATGGCCCCAAGACGAATAGACTGAGCAGAAAGAAGCACAAATGAAACAAATTAAAAATAAGAAAAATAAATTTGCTGTGATTATTTTTCTGTTAATGTTCATCATAAAATCTGTCAGGAAAAAAAAGTGTTTTCTTTGCCAACTAAAGATTCCCATTAGCAGTCAAAGCACTTGCTGATTTGTCATTGTTGGGCAAATTGACACTTTTCCTTGTAATTGTCCCAAATGATGACTGCCGCTAAAAGCTGTAAAAGATGTAAATTAAAAACATGTCAATTCAACATGAACAATGATTGAACGTTTGACAGTGTTATTTTCATCTCTCGTGCCGACATTGGTAAACAAAACTACACTATATACACGGGTGTGAAGAGTCCTAGTGGGTGGGCGGGATGGGACAGTTACAATGCTCCAAAATTGGTTGATTTGAATTGTATTTATTTCAATTTTACCTTTATTTAATCAGGAGATTCCACAATCTTTCAAGACAGACTTGGCCAAGGTAGCAGCCAACACACAATCTATACAAAACAGTCAAAATGTCACATCAAAAAAAACATTTGCAAGAAAAACATATATATCAGTCACTACATTTTTTTTTTTTTAACTTTTTTTTTTTTTTTTTTACTTATTAAGTGACAGTGTTGGGAAGGTTACTTTTAAAATGTATTCCCCTACAGATTACAGATTACATATCCCAAAATGTAGTTTGTGACGTAATCCATGAAGTTATTTAAAGTGAGTAACGTAATCTGAATACTTTGGATTACTTGATTTGCTGTAGAGAAGCAAAGACTAGGATATCGTAACATAAGATGTTTTGTCTGCTAAAAGAAAATAAAAAGCCCAAACTTTACTGAACCAGATTAAAATATTATTGATAGAAGATGAGGAGACATGTCCACGCAGCATGATTTAGTCCTGGTTAAATCCTGTTAAATCCTGTTTTAGTCCTGGTTTAGATCTAGTTTAGTCCTGGTTTTAGTCCTGGTTTAGACCTGGTTTTAGACCTGTTTTAGTCCTGTTTAGACCTGGTTTAGACCTGGTTTAGATCTAGTTTAGAACTGGTTTTAATCCTGTTTTAGTCCTGTTTAGACCTGGTTTTAGTCCTGTTTAGTCCTGTTTAGACCTGGTTTTAGACCTGTTTTAGACCTGGTTTAGATCTAGTTTAGTCCTGGTTTAGATCTAGTTTAGTCCTGGTTTAGTCCTAGTTTAGACCTGGTTTAGACCTGGTTTTAGACCTGTTTTAGTCCTGTTTAGACCTGTTTTAGACCTGGTTTAGATCTAGTTTAGTCCTGGTTTAGATCTAGTTTAGTCCTGGTTTAGTCCTGGTTTAGACCTGTTTTAGACCTGGTTTAGATCTAGTTTAGTCCTGGTTTAGATCTAGTTTAGTCCTGGTTTAGACCTGGTTAAGATCTAGTTTACACCTGGTTTAGCTTCCGGCGATGAGTGGAATTACCGGTAATGGTAACTACCTGAGCTGATATTAGAAGGATCATATAAAGCCATTTTCTGATTTATGTTATAATGTTGTTTCCTATAATGTTTGTTTCATTCACACATTAACACACACACGCTGCATATTTAGGCTGTAGTGATGTAGTGGTAATACAGGAAGTGTGTTTTTAAACTCCATACACCTTCAATAGAATAATTTGGATAATTTCAGCCATGGAATTGCCAGTCTCTACTGAACTAAAGGTAAAAAGTAGGTGTTAACTTGAAAACTACCACTACCTGGAATCAGAGCATTTTGAGCTTTGGAGATGGAGACAGACTAATAATAAATGCTTAGTAAGTCATTGTGAATGAAACAAAACACAACTCCAGGTATGTTTTTGAGAAGGTAACAGCATTCTAACATGCCTTAAAGCTCACAAGGTCAATTTTACGTAATTTAGGAACTTTGAGGAAATTACTAAGGTACCCGAGAAGTTTCACCAATTCAATTCAATTCAATTAAAAAAAACTTTATTGTCAATTTTTATATGCAATATATGAAGAATTGGAATTGTGTTCCTCACTCCCAATCTTCTAAATAAATAATGATAATAAATGGAAAAGTCCAAAGTTTTTCTTTAAGGAGACACAGATTCTTAGATTCCTGGGAGCCTGGTGTTTAGAGGGGCGAGAAAGTTCAGCATCCTAACAGCCTGGGGGATGAAGCTGTTAGTGATACGGGTGAGGCACGTGGTATATATGCGGGTGAGGCAAGTGACGTGTTTGCGGGTGAGGTGGGTAGCATATATGCATTTGATATATATACGGATGAAGCAGGTGGTGTACATGCGGGTGAGGCGAGTGGTGTATATACGGGTGTGGCGGGTGATGTATATGTCGTGCAGGGAGGGGTGCACCAGTGATCTTCTGGCTGTGTTCACTCCGCGGGGCTGTCAGGCTCTCCTGTCGTGGTCAGTGCAGCCCACACAGTGATACAGCTGGAAAGGATGCTCTCAATGGTTCCCCAGAGTCCAGAACAGAAAGAAAAGTTGCTTCCACCATTTTTTTTTCTTGACACAGAAAGAAAAACAATATTTGTGTCTAAAATAGAAACACATCTTTTGTTTGAGTTTTCTGATTGTAATATCAACTTTAAGATTATAATCCAACTTTATACCCAAATATTTATATGACTGAACTCTTTTATTGAGTTTCGCATCAGACCTGAAGATATTGCGATCTGAACTGTTGTGCTGGGACTTTTGTGACATGTTTTGTGTTAGATTGTCATATTATTTGGACAGGGTTGCATCAGGTAAGGGGCATTCAATGTAAACAGCTTGTGAAATAAGCTTTTCTTTGACAGCTTTACCAAAACTTTTATATTTTGAAATAGAAATGTCTTGAAAGATTGGAACCTTTTGTAAGGACTGATTGATATTCCTGTTGCTTTTGATACAGTTTTTCTTTAATATATATATATTTTTTTTAAAAATCCTAGGTCCTATATTAACCAAAAATAGATTCTTGCGAGCTTTAAGCCGTGTTATAATGCTGTTACATGGTGATATGTTTTGTTTCATTCCCACATGTTGGAGTAATCCTGGTTTATTGTCTGTGTACAGCTCCAAAGCTCCAAAGCCAGGTCTGTTTGTGATGAGGAAACAGCATTTTTCTCCTCATAGCTCTCATGGTCTTGGAATCATTTAAGATCTTCAATTGGAATCTATGGTATCGTTTGAAAAGTTTAAGAAAACTGTAAAAATGTGGTGACCGAGCTATTAAACATTAGCATAATATGGGCACTTTAAAGAGGGGGTAGTGTGCTAAATCATCTTTGGAGCTTTCTATCATGTTATAATGTTTCCTCATCTAAAACATTCCTGAAGTGGTTTTATATGGCAACCATTGACGTTTGAGTAATATAGCGATCTCTTTCGGGCACTATGCAAACCCCTCATTCGGGTTAGCGGTACAAGCCCACTCCTCTATAAAAGTTAACATGGTGATCTAAAAATGCAGTATAGTTTATAGATGTTACAGATAGTTTAATTGATAATAGCTCTAAAACAGGGGTCTTCAGCTTTTTTCCTCATGTGAGTTACCTTTACCAAACAAAATGCCAGAGAGCTGTTCATTTAGAGGTCACAAGAAGTAAATACAAGAACCACAGTGAGTTTTAGATGGGGTACAATCAGATGTCTATGAAAATAAAGGACATTCCTTTTCGAGTTACTTGGAAAGGGGCGGAGAGCTACCAGAAGCTACTGAGCTACATGTTTCTCTAAAAGATAGCAAACCAAAAGAAAAACTAAATTTTCAACAAAGAATTTGCATTTTTTTTTTTTTTTTTTTGCTAATGAAATGTTCAAAAAGCTCCACTCATGGCCATTTTCATACTTGTTTTTTGCAGATTTGTTGACAACTAACTTAGCTGAAATGGCTGGACTAATTATTCTGACAAATGAAGCAAAATTATAGTTCTTATTCAGTCATTTATTTTGAGGCGTTCAAACTAAATACCATTTACAAATGAAAACAATAACATACATATTTTCCATTATATATTTAGGTTATATTACACTATTTTGTGATGTGTAATAATGTTTCTTCATCACAAACATACATAGAGTTGTGTTTTTGTTTCAAACCCAGTTCTTCTCTCAAACTGAAAACACTCTGTTGCACCTTATGATGTCATGTGGAAATACAGAAAGTGCTCCACTGTGTTTTTAAACTCTATATACCTTCTCTAGAATAATTTGGATGATTTCAGGTCTGGAATTTCTCATTTATACTGAACATAAAAAGGTCGCTGTTAATTTGAAAACTACAATTTCATGACATTACAAAGTGAAACAAAGCATTTTGAGCTTTGGAGATGTGGACAGAGTGATAAACCAAGATTACTCAACACGTGTGAGTGAAACAAAAGGCAACTCCGGGTATGCTTTTGAGGAGGTAACAACATTCTAACATGGCTTATAGCTCACAAGGGTTAATGAACATGAGCTCCATAGACAGAAAAAGTTCCTCACTACTTCAAAGAAAACAAACCCATGATAACTGACCCACAAAATGGTTGTTCCATCTATCATGCATTGAATAATAAGTTGATATTCTATTTAATTATCATGACAGGCCTAGTAAGAAGGTAATGGAGCTCAAAGATGACCACCCACCCCATGATTCTGCAAGTAAACTTCCACATATACTTTTTCCCATTGACTTTCTGGAAAAAAATACTATACATCTGAAAGTTTGCTCAGGGCTAAGTATCAAGTATCTTACAGTAATAGTAATATTATAGT
Source organism: Boleophthalmus pectinirostris (assembly GCF_026225935.1). Lineage (NCBI taxonomy): Eukaryota > Metazoa > Chordata > Actinopteri > Gobiiformes > Gobiidae > Boleophthalmus > Boleophthalmus pectinirostris. The sequence goes on from NW_026571140.1 coordinate 9,969,985, forward strand.
AATGTATTTCTGAAACTTTGTAAGCCTCTAAGTTATTAAAGCATTTCACTGACTCTTTTTGGACTTAAAGATGCACTCTGTAACATTTTGGTTGGGGGTCGGTCACCTGCTTATTTCTATGGGGATGTCACTGCTCTGCCTGGAATGTTCCACAGTATGACATTAAACAACTCTACAGGTGGATTTATAGCTCAAAAATATTCAGAAAAAGAGGCATTTTGGTTTGGTCTCCATGAAGATAGAAAGGTTTAAAGTCATACTGTGAAACATTCCAGACAAAGGAATTACATCTCCATGAAGAAAAGCATTTGACGGACCCTCCACCAGAAAAGTTACCTCTAAAATGACTGTTAGCACATAGCCGGTTCGCCTCTGCGTTGCCTTTGAACCATGGAAATCCACCATGTTTGTGGCAGCAGTGCAAAACTTTCATGAGATGTATTAGCCAAAACAAGTAAAAAGTAAGGGAACGTGAGGTGGAATGACACGATAAACTGTTGGATTAGTACAGGTAAATATATCACCCTATTCATCTTATTCTGCCCCGCCCACTTTGGTGTCTAAGTGCTCCTAAACCTCGCTTTCTTGTGGTGGTACTTCCGGTTAAATGGAATATCAGTGGCGAATTTGAGAAAGGTGTTGTCGATTAAATATGACACAAAGGTGGTTCATTCGTGTAAAATGTTCAATGTTCATGTGCAACAACAAGTCAACACTGTAACAGCACTGATTCTCTGGGAGGCTTTAAAACGGCTTTATAGTCCGTATTCAGTGTTGGGGAGTAACAGATTACATGTACCGGAGTTATCAGAGTACAAATTATGAGTAACTGTATTCGGTTACAGTTACTGTGTCAGTGAGTGGTAATTGGATTACAGTTACTTTGTTGAAATAAGTGGATTACACTGCGGTAGTTTCCTGATTTTACATTTTGGGCTATATCCCCCTTTTTTTTCTTTTTTTTTTCGTAATTCCACTTCCAATTCCAGACACTAAACCAGGTCTAAATGCAGGTCTAAACTAGGTCTAAACTAGGTCTAAAGCAGGTCTAAACCAGGTCTAAAAGCAGGTCTAAAAGCAGGTCTAAACTAGGTCTAAAAGCAGGTCTAAAAGCAGGTCTAAAGCAGGTCTAAACCAGGTCTAAACCAGGTCTAAAAGCAGGTCTAAAAGCAGGTCTAAAAAATGCAGGTCTAAACCAGGTCTAAAAGCAGGTCTAAAAGCAAGTCTAAAAGCAGGTCTAAAAGCAGGTCTAAACCAGGTCTAAAACCAGGTCTAAACTAGTTCTAAACCACGTCTAAACCAAGTCTAAAACCAGGTCTAAAACCAGGTCTAAACTAGGTCTAAACCAGGTCTAAAACCAGGAATAAACCAGGATTTAAAAGGACTAAACCATGCCGCGCGGGCTATGTCTCCTCCTCCTCTTCTATCAATAATATCAGTTAAGTAAAGTCTGGGCATTTCATTTTCTTTTAGCAGACAAAACATCTCATGTGAAGATCTCCTGGTCTTTGCTTCTCTACAGAAAATCGAGTAATCCAAAGTATTCAGATTACGTTACTCACTTTAAATAATTTAATGGATTACGTTACAAACTACATTTTGGGGTATGTAATCTGTAATCTGTAGGGGAATACGTTTTAAAAGTCACCTTCCCAACACTGTCTGTATTGAACTTATTCGCTGTTAGGATTGGCAGCCCCATACAAAATAATACAACCTGAATGATGATGGCGGTGCCAACAGCAACTTCCGGTATAAGTTGAATAGTATCGGAATACTTCTGAATGAATGCTAAATTTAGTATTCAACCTTTTAACGCATTCAACTTACTGTGTGACTCATAAGCCCTATAGGAAAATTGAATGGAAAATGTACTTTCAGAACCAGAAAGGAACTGTTGAGCTCCATTATGAACTAAAGCCAGACACTGCAAGAGTCTAGTTCCATTAATTCCTACCTGCTGATCTTAATAATGTTAACTTTCCTATTCCGTACCTCAAGCCCACCTTAAATTCCTCATCTGTATTTCTCATTCTCCTCAACACGAAACTACTTTTTTAAAAACATCTCCCCTTTTTCATTTGCGCCATGCACTGACACTCAGTGCACCACACCACTGGCTATTATTTTTTAATAGAAATGATGACTGACCATTTGGAACTATTTATTTAAGGCTTTTAGCTCTCCGAAGACAAAGAAATATGGCTCGCGATGCAGCACTAGAATAAAAATAGGCTTCACCTGGCTTCAAAAACACAGCCATGGTCAGAGTCATTTGTAGAGATGCCCGGAGGCGCTCGGTTCCACCACGTAATTGAGCAGAGACGGATGTATGTAGAAGGTTAATTGAATAACATATTGAGCGATATTTATGGTCAGGACCTAAGGAGGGGCATTTCCATAGGACAGTCTCAATGCATACATGATATCAATAGAGGCATAAACAAAAGGCTTTAGATTTAAAAGGTTTCCTATTAAAACAAATTGAATTATTAGCTTTGTAACAGCCTGGCAAACTGTAATTGAGAACCATTAATGTGCCCGCTGTGGGACGTGCAATCGGTGTGTGCGTACCTAGGCACATTGTGGGGACTGGAATCATAAACGTTATAGGGACATTTAATACGAGATTAACAATGTGGCCCTATATTACGCAAAACTGATTCTTGTGTGGTTTAAGCCATGATATAATGTAGTTACCTCATGAAAAACAGACCTGGAGCTGGGTTTTGTTTGATTACCACATTCGTCTGTCTACATCTCTAAACTCAAAATGCTCTGCTCCACCTTGTGATGTCATGAAGTGGTCATTTTCAAGTGAACAGCTACCTTTTACCTTTAGGTCAGTAGAGATTGGTAATTCCAGGTCTGAAATAATCCAAACAATTCTAGTGAAAGTGTTTGGAGTTTAAAAACACATTAGAGCACTTCCTGTATTACTACATGTCATCAGAAGGTGGAAAAGTGTGTTTTCTGTTTGAGAGAAGAACTCAGCCTAAATATGCTTAAGCGTAAGGTTTGTGAGCTGAAAATATGTGAATGAAACAAAACATAAGTGCAGATATATGTTGTTGTTTTTTTTTTCTTTTTTTCATAAAGAAATAACATTATTAGCCTGATTCATCAGCTGGTTTGACTTTGTGGAAACTGTCTGACCTCGCAGCATTAGTATTTGTTCACTCGACGGTAGGTGTTTTTTTAAAAATTTTTTATTTAACCAATAGCTGCTATTAGGTCGGGACGTATGTAATGCTTCCAAATCCTGTTGGAAAGAAGGGCAATAACGTCTTTCTTCTTGATAACATTCACCAAACATTCTCTTTGTTCTGGCTTTAACCCTCTCAGGCTCAAATTAAATTTTAGTAACAGGAAAAAATCTGATATTTGGGGAAAATGATCATATGGGGTAGTAATATACAATCCTGACTTTTTTTTGGGAGAGACCTTCACATCCAATGTGTTCTGGGATGTTGCAGATTTGCAACATTGGTCTGGTGTGGTAAATTAACACTGAAGACTGAAAATTGATATGAACGCTAACTTTATGTGTAAACCACTTTTCATAACAATGAAAACATAAAGCAGAGTGTAACAGTTTTACAGTGGCAGAACAACATCACTTTTTTATGTGGTTCTCCAAGAAACAATTTTTATCCTTTGTAAACAACAAAAGCACTTTGCACTTCTGGCAGGCCGTTTGTGTGTAGCCATTCTTGCACATTGTCCACATGTCCACATGTCCACATCTCCACATCTCGTTGTTTATCAGCATGGATGTGAAAAAAGGCTCCTGAGTAAAAAAAGCTAATAAAATATGGATTTGGAGTAAGTAGGTAATTGGCATTTAGCTGTTGTAAAACTGCAACACCTGCCTGGAGAGGGTTAAATCCTTGATCTCGGGAATCGTTGACAACACAGAATGTATGGCTTCGTCTACATCCATGTCGACTGCTTTGTTTACTGTTGTGCTGTACCACAAAAGGGACCCAGACAGGTGCTTGAGTTTGACGTCATGGCTTCACAGCTCTTCACTGATTGGTCGGTCTGCAATCTACAACTTCCATGGTTCTTGCAAACCGTCTAGTGTATTCCGATTCCTGACCTAGTCGCTGGAGAGAAATGAAATTGAGCGGAGACACTAGGTACAACATTATAACATAGATCAAAATAGTGTAATATGGGAACTTTAAAGGGATTGCACCTGACTGAGTGCATTTTACAACTTTGTGAGACAGGAGCAGAGTTTTGTAGTCACTATAAAGCTAACAACAATCGGACAATAAAACACTTTAGAATTAGATGCAGACCGCACGCAGCATAACCTCAAGAGCTGCTTAAACACTATATTTAAAAAAAAAAAGGGTACATGGCCTTTAAAATGGGTTAGTTTAGGTTAGCTTTATGGTTCGCATAATGCAAGTAGTAATATTATGTGAAATCCCCAAAACATAGAAAGCAAACGTGTGTAGTTACTACCTCGGGGACTGGTGTTTGTGATCTTAAAAACTTTGAAGATATTTGAAGAATGACATATAGAGATACAACACAGTGCTTATTGAGGTCCTGTGAGGTTTTGAAGTGTGATGTTTTGATTTCTTCACTCGATATACAGTAGATCAGAGATGTCAGATGAGAACTATGGCACAAGGGAACATAAATAAAATATTGTATCTTGTTGTCTTCAAGTCAGCAAGGTTTAAAGGAGCTGGTCAAGTATAAAAGCAGCTGGTCAGCACATGTCAAGATGCCACTTTAGTTGTGTTTCATTGTATAGTATAATATCTAATTTAGAAACTAACGTGATGCAGTAAAATAATGAAGCGACCTGTGTGCTTTGTGAGCGCCACACAAATTCTCATTTAAAGCCACTGCAGCTCCACTTCTCATGGAGCCGTGAACATACGTGCTCCCACATCCCGCATGACTCCTGCTCAGATTATAGAGGAAAGTCTAACCTGTGCTCCTCACACCTCTGTCACTCCATGTCTATTTTCTCATTCCAGTAGCACTCAGCGTAGACCTGTCTTGACCCCTAACCCATACACAATACAGAGCTATAAACTCCAAGTGTTTCTGATCCAGACTAACTCACTGTGCCCCAGCAGTGCACCCAGATGTTTCCTGTCTTATAGTTTTATCACGGGGAGGTGTAGGATCTTAAAGGAGGTGGATGAAGTACCGTTAAGAAATGTATTTTAAGAGTAAAATGTAAGTATCATAATTTCCGGACTATTGAGCGCACCTGAATACAAGCCGCATCAACTAAATTTTAACAAAATTTTAAAATTGTACATATATAGGCCACACCTGAATATAAACCACAGGTGTTCAGGTCTTCAAGAACGTTTTCAAGTTCTGGCCGTCTGCTTTTATCGCCTCTGAAAGCTTTTGTCGTCTTTTTGCATTGAGTCAGTTCGTCATGCTGCTGTCACCAACGTCTCACCATCGATTCATCGGTGTCGAGCTCACGTGCAGCAGCTCTGTTTCCGTCTTCCACAGCCACATCAATCGCCTTTAACTTAAAAGTTAAATCATCTGCATTTCTTCGTGTGTTTGCCATGAGGAGGGTGTGTGTGTATGAAGCGCAAAATCAATCAAACTAGAATCTTCCTCGGCGCATGACCCTGTCTCTTCCCGCACTCTACGGCGCATGTCTCCTGCAGAAAGAGCCTCTGTCCTGTCTGGTATCATGTCAGTGTTATGCTCTAGATCCATGTGTCAGTGTCTTGTTGGATTTCAGCAGATTTCAGGCTCTCCCAGGGCTAGGCTAGTTCTGTCGATCAGGTATGAGCGGATGTCCAGCTACTGAAGTTTGAGATGTTTTTTCTCATCATTTACGCACCCACCTGCATTTAATGTAAGTTGTATCCCACTCACTAATGTTAATTTAGCATCATAACTTATTTTATCACACCATGATGAACAGTTTTAGTGCGCTGACAACATCACTTGCTAATACTGCAACTTCATGTGAACCTTAGATCCATGTGTTAATTCAGGCTGCATGTATCCACTGTGTTGCCAAGCCATAGACCGTTTATATGAATGGACAATGTGCCAAACAAAGAATCCGTCCATATATTAGCCGCATCATTGTATAAGACACTGGGTTCAAAGTGTGAGAAAAAAATCCATAGTCCTGAAATTACGGTACATTGAACTAAGCCCAAACACGTTGGGTTTGTGTGTTATTTTTGAGAACTGTAAAGTGTTAAATGTGATGTGATGATATGGTTAAAAAGCTTAATTAGCAGATTTTTGGTCAACAGTTACCACCTAGTGCCTCCGCTCAATTTCATTTCTCTCCAGCAAGTAGGTCAGGAATCAGAATACACTAGACGGATCCCTGGAAGTGCAAGTTCGGGCACCAGCCAATCAGCGAAGAGCCATATATTCAGTATTGTCAACGATTCCCGAGATTGAGGATTTAAAGCCGGGATAAAGAGAATGTTTGGTGAATTTCATCAAGGGAAAGACGTTATTGTCCTTCTTCCTATGGGATTTGGGAAAAGCTTAATATACCAGTTAGCCCCGTTAGCAGTGCATTGCATACGTGACTACCAAATAGCAGCGATTGGTTAAATGATAAAAAGTACCTGCCTACCGTCAAGCGAACGAATTCCAACGCTACGAGGTCAGACGGTTTCCGGCTGATGAATCAGGTTATTCAGCAGAAGCAGTATGAATCCATTTTTTCTTCAATTTTTCTAGTGAATTTTACGTACACGCCAGGACTTGAACTCAAAACTTTCAGGGTGTTATCACAGTCCACGAATGAGCAATAACTCCTCAAATCCTATGAAAAGTACTTTATACTTTTTAGTCCAGTTCAAAACGTAGTGGAGTAGAAAGTAGCCTCCAGTAACATGCTCTTAAATGAAGTATGAAGTATCCACTATAAAATGCAGAGAAAGCAGGGAGATAAAACTGCACAAATAGACTCAACCTCCAACAGATAATAAACAGTCTAGTAGTCGAACCTTTGTGGATTTTCATTTGGATATTTCTTTGTCTCGCCCATGCTTAAAAGGCTCTTACCCTTCATCTGAATCACGACAGCAAATTCTAGAATGAACCACAATGTCACAACCTCATTTGGATTTCAACCAAAGTTGTCCACCACAAGTATTTCATCCTCTTCTGTATCCCGTTTGACAATGGAAACTCCTCTAAAGCCCAATCGTAGAGTTCTTGCCCTGACCTCTATCAAACTCCATAATAGAAACGTGCTTCTGCAGTTCCATCCCTCCGTATCACAGTAGGTAAAGTATGTGCGCCTCATCCGTAATATGCCCTTAAAACATATAGTTTCCCCGGGCCCGCGGCTGACCCGGATCCCCTTTGACCTGGCTCCTCGGATGTCTGGCCCCGGTGGGTTTGTTTGTCCAGTGGGATGAGAAGAGTCCAGCTGCTCGCTCCTGCTGCTGTCCGGAACATTGTTGAACCCCTAACAATCGCAACGGTGCAGTGAACTGAGCCAGCTGACCTCTACACCGAACATTAGACTTTCAACCAGAAACCGTAAAGGGGCATAAATACTGTAGGATTTATAGGAAATGCTATTGGGCAAACAGTGAGCAGTGGTGGTTTAAGGTAAAAGTACAATTACTATTACTACTGATGGATTGAAATGCAGGTAAGTAGTTTTCCTTTGGCTTTTGGTACTTCTGCTCAATAGCTATGGGCCCAGTCAAGCAGAAGTAAACAGCAAGGCCAAAAATTCAAGTTAATGCATCTGATATCAAAATGTATTCAACAGATAGCATATGTACTCTAGTTTATGAAACTGTTTACCTTTTTTCTGTACCACTTTTGGTTCTAAAGTTACATACATTTTAAACAGACCATGTATGAAACATAGAACAAAAATTATTTCCCAAATTTCAAAGACCTGCAAATCATGTCAATAAACTGGTGTATTTCATTATATCTTGTGTTATTCGATCTTTGAACTGTTCATGAAAGTCCATGATTTAAAAAAAACAAAAAAAAGTATTTAAAATGATAAAAATATGCTTGGAAGCACTGACATATTTTATAGAAATAGTTACCTTTCATTTTGAAGTAATATTAAAGTTTTCGGGGGAAAAAAGCTATGCAAAATCATGCACCTTCTACTTGTTTGCACAATTTTCCCTCCGTTACTTTTCCCTCCGTTACCATGACCTTTCTTAATAAAAAATCTCATTACTCAAAAAGTAAGAGGTTTTTCAACCTAATATTGTACCATATGGTAGAAAACTATATGAAGCAAATATTCAAACCAGTTTGTTAAGGATATGTAAGTGAGAACCACTAGTTATCACTGTTTGTATTTATTGCAAAAAAGTGCTGCATATTTCATTCCCTTCGTTACCGACATGAGTTTTTTAAATTTTTTGTCAACAACTTGAAAGAATATCACAGGTTTAACTTTACCCTGTTGGAGTGTAACTCTTTCCTACATTCTGATACTTTACTTATTTCAATAGTCCCTCTAGTTTCTGAATAAGAGACATTTGAATGTAAAAAATCTGCCCCTGTTTCCCTCCGTTACCGCTTGACCGGACCCATATGCATCTTATTGTGTTGTGAGTTCAAGTATCGACATGGAGAAACAAAGAATTCATTTAGTTTTGATTCAGTCTTTTCTGTTGAACCTTGTTTTATAATGTCAACTCGATCTGTTATCAAGATGACATGACAAATGATAAGTATGACTCTCAGAAATGATAACTTTTTTAAGGTGCTGTACCTTTTTACTGTCTTTAAAATGTGAACAACTTGTTCATTTTAGGCAGTTTGCAGTGCTTTAACCTCACTTACCTTTTGTTTTTTAGTGTCCTAATTATTCACCGATGAGTTTGTGCTATGACTGCTTTTCACAACTTTCAAAGAACAGTGCAGAGTATGGAAGATAATTTATTTCATCAAGTTTTGAATTTTAAATGCTGTTGAATTTCTCCCTTTGATTTTATTAACTCTGAAAAAACATGTTTGAATTATTTTGTTCTGAATTTTAGTTGCTGAAATTTAAAGAGTACATTTTCAAAGTGTTTAAAATTCTAAATAAAAAATTCAGTTTTTAAATATTCAGCACAAATATATTCAGGCCCTCAAAATTCAGAGTGTAAAATTCACAGTGAAAAAAAAAAAAGGCTCTATTCACGCTCACGTCACAAACCAGGAAGATGTTTGGAAAGATGCGATGACAACTTCCCAGGCCCAGTTTTCTTCATCTCCATGTCATTTAGTGTTCCGTTATGTTCAGTTAATCAACATGTACAACCATACCTCAGTTTTCATCACTTCCCCACTGACACACAACTCCGAGCACACTGGGTACATGTGATTAGAAGAGATGAGGTGCCAAATTCAAGATGATTCCAAACAGCACATACGTATGCAGTCTTCATTTTACCCCTGATCACATTTACTTCCATGGGTTTTATCACGGTCGGTTTAAATAGATCCATGTTTGGCGAGCCCAGTGTCGGTAACTACATCTGAAGTTGTAATCACGTTTCCAAGCATCTTCCTGGTTTGTGACGTAAGCGTGAATAGAGCTAAGATGCCAAGGCAAAAGCAATCGATCCTAAATGATCCAATCTAACTTAGTAACACAAGCAGGACATAGTGTCATGAACTGGTCTGATTGGTCAGAATTAGCCTCATCAAAACCTCATTTCTTTTATTTCTTAAGTGTAAACCCCACCCACAGATGAGAACAGCCAATAGGCGAGTTTCATTGTTGACAAAAGCGTGCGTTGCATGCTGGGAATTATTTTGGTTGGCGGCAAGAAACACTAATTCAACATGACGGACGAAGAGAGAAAGCATGTAAAGGGTATTGATCCCGGTTATTTATCCACTCTAACGGCAGAGGACCCAAGACAATTTGACCAGAAATTGGTCATAAGCATCGATGGAGCCAAATCACCCTTTTCAACCCCTACAAAAGCCTGGACCAAACCAAATTTCTGGTCAGAATCGCCAACTACCTGGACAAATATTCACTTCGGCGATATCCACAATGACTTGGTGGAAACTCCTGGGCCATTCACAGCAGAAAAGATGAAAACCTCCAAGAGTCTCGATGCGTTGTTGAACTTGTTGGAGTCCACGGTTTGCTAGGATCTTCTACGTTTGCTCTGCGACTGTTTGAAAGCCGTTTAATTCACCGTTAGTGGTTCTTTTCACTCAGAATATGAAAAAGACATTTTCCTTCTTCTGTGCTTCTATTTGTGCATCCGATAATGCGGCAGGAATTTACCATTATTGGGGATAAATACGCGAGGTTACGCACTGTGTTTGACCGCTATCGTGTTTCTTGCCTCCAACCAAAATATTTCCCAGCATGCAACGCGGGCTTTTAATAACAATGACGTCAGCTGAAACTCGCCTATAGGAAACAGCCTCTGTCCTCCTCACTCACACATGATCGATTGCTTCAACCTTGACATCTTGGATCTTTGCTGTGAAATTTTGACTGTTGAATTTGATGGCTTGAAGTTATCTGTGAATATTTAAATGGTGAAATATTTATTTTGAATTTGAAACATGTTGAAAAAATATACTTAAAATTTCAGCAATTAAAATTCTGAATAAAAATAATTCAAACATCTTTTTTTCAGACTGAAAAAAATTCAGCCGTATTTAAAATTCAAAACCTGAAAAGATAAAAGTTGAAGTTGAAGTTGTAGAAATGAAAAAAACAGATCGGCACAGACGGGTTTGAATAAGGGCTTGACCTCGAAACGTCACAATGTGGTGTTATTCAAATACAAAACCTGGAAGCTCCAAAGAACTGCAGCATGGCAGGTTTGGATTTTTCTTTTCTGCAACAACCACAAGCATGGTCATGAGCACTTCCTGACTCTTGGACAATAAACTGCTTTCTAATTGGATGAAGACAGCACTCAGTGGACCCATTTTACAATATAACTGTACTGGGGAAAGACAAATTGGGTAAAAACAGCTACAGGACAGGAAGTGTTTTTTCCCTAAATGTGGAAAATGCACAGAGTTATATTATATTAAGTGATTTAGTCCTGCATTATGCGACGTATGTTGTAAATACAAACAGAGCCTAGATAGCAACTTAAATGTGCTGTACCCGATTTGGTCTTAAAAACCTAAAAAAAAAAAAAAAGTAAAAATAAGAAATCCCCCCTGTATGAGATTATAATTGCTTTCAGAGGCCAGACAAGAGTCTTTTCTATCATTGTTAAGCTAAAAACAATTAACATGCTAACAGTGTACTTTCTGATTCTCATTCTCTCTACATTTTGACCCTAAGAACTGCTGCTTTGCGCAGTTACATTGGTTAAATTGGCAGCACTATAACATTTGTTCAATTAAAGATGGATTGTAGATGCTATTGCTTTGCTTGGAATGTTACACAATATGGTATTAAACGTACAGTATATATGATGCATTTATTCAATTACGGGTGTTTTTATTGCTCAAAAACACCTAAAAACATGTATTCTGCCTGTGAGAGGGCTCATCTCTTCACAGATCCCACCTGTAAACTAACCTGGTGGCATCTGCTAGTTTCTATAGAGATAAAAAAAGTCAAATTAATTATTAATTAATGATTGCATTTATATAGCACCTTTCAAGACACCCAAAGCACTTTACAGTTCAAGATTGATTCACTCTACACTCACTGGTGGTAAACTACTACTGAAGCCACAGCTGCTCAGGGGCAGACTGACCGAAGCAAGGCTGACAATCAGTGCCATCAGCCCCCTGACCACCAGCAACACTCACACACACACACCTTTAATTCTAGGCAATGTGGGTGAAGTGTCTTGCCTAAAGACACAACAGCAGTTTTTGCCACCGGCGCCCCACTGTGACACTTGATTTTCCCAGTAGTTTCCCATCCAAGTACTAACCAGGCCCAGCCCTGCGGGGCTTCTGTGATCTGACAGGATCAGGCTTTGACAAGCCGGTATGGCCACAAATGCTAATGCCATACTCTGGAGTATTTGAGGTAAAGCAATAACATCTTCACGGAGACAAGTAACTCCAGCCTTCCACCAGAAAAGCTACCCAGTACATCTTTAAAAGTTATTGATTTCGGCACAATAATGTCACTGCGGTGGCAGTGATTTAACCTGGCAGAGAATTGTAGGGTAGCTAGTTATATACTGTCATCTTACCCCTGAGCAAGACATTTTACACCCATTGCCCTCTCTAGTCACAGTACTGGGATGTAGTTAAGGAGTGCAGAAATGGTGTGAATGGTTTCTTGACAAAAGGAGCAACCACATGGAAAAAGTCTACTTTTATAATGTCGCTTGAACTGTCTGTGTACAGCTGCACCTCACCGAGCTAGAATTCTGGACTAAAAGCATCCATGTTACATCAGTATAACACAGTCACTATTTAAGGATGACACACAATCTGACAGAAGACCAGTTAACCATCTCTGTGCCAGCTTTGTGAATAGACGAAATATGGTAGAATTGATTTTGGACTGTGATTTTTCCAATGGCGCACACACAAAGTTGGAGCAGAGTATTTGATGTTGCTTTATGAAGTGTTCTGTTTGCCGGTTTTGAAAAGTCTTGCCCTAATGAGAAGCCCTGGGACTGTGTATGTGGAAACAGTGAAAATAATAATGGATAACTAGCAGAAAGCGAATGTAATCATGTACTTGGATTTTTTTGGTTATTGGGTTAATCATTACATTTTTTTTTTTTTCCCCCATATTGTGAAATGGCGTTAACTCTGTCTATCTCCATGGATACAAACAGTGGACGCGGGTTACTGGTCAGATCTGTGGATGGGACCTCACTGCCTGATTTTCAAAGTAGGCTACTTTGAAGTTTTATTTCATTCATTTGCTCTTTTTTCAGAGCTCAAAAATAGTGATCTATGAAGTGCTCCTTTATAATATTTACATTTAAACACTTAACACTTAAACACTCAATCTGTTCTGGTTAGTTCTCATGGCTATTATTTTCCGTCTTTGTTGAAACAGTGTCAATCCTCGTAGACCATGGGCCAGATTGTAATAATAATGAGTTTTATATAGTGCTTTTCTTAACACTCAAAGTCTCTACAATTTCATGCATTATTCATTCACTCCATGCTTGCTGGTGCCATGACAAGACTGACCGAAGCGAGGCCGCCAGTTTACGCCATCGGCCTCTCCGCTCACTGTCAACACATACACACCACATTCATACTGCTCAATGTGTGTGACCTCTTTCACTTAAGGACACAATGGCAGTTTTTTATGACGTCTTCCATCCAAATACTTAAAATGACGATACTGCTATGGTGGTAAAAGCAAGGCTGCATATTGATTGCTTATTTTGTATGCTGAGAAAACAGGAGAGAATGAGAAAAAATGTCTGAGCAACTTCAGGACCAGTGGGCGGGAATGGGTCTACTGTGCATATTTTGGTTAGTAAATAAGCCTATTTAGTTATATGTGAGCAATCTATGAGTATCAGTAGGATAACTGTAATTCCAATTTGCTTATAACACAAAATGATGCTGTGTGTATTGGGCTATGATGATAAAAGAAACACTAACAACGCTTCCCTTGACAACTATAATTTAATCTCTGTGGCGTGTTTCTGGAAGACTGCACCTACACCTAGCGTGGACAGTGTCAGCCGTTGTGCGTCTGCGGCAGATTGCAGCACCTGAATGAATCATTCACGGCCCTGGATGGAGGAAAACTGTTGTACATACTGCAGGATTTAAAGCCAAATGGACTGTATTTCATTTCAAGGCTCATTAGTCGATAGAGGCCACCAAGCCAGAGCCTGGATCACCTTTGCCATTAGCGTAGCCATGATCTAACACTGACTGATGGATATGTATAATATGGATACTGGCTTGCTTTGTGATGCTGTGTCAAACTCAGACCAGAACATGGCCCGAGCAGATGGATGGTGAATCTTCAAGACGCTGACAACACAAGCCTACGAGGAGATGGTGTTAAGAGACAAGAAAAGAACAAAGTTATTAGAATATTTCAGTAGACATCTGTAATGAGGCTACATGTACCAAGAGCATTACAAAGAAGTACATTAAGAATACATAAGATCATGTAGGAGATCACATGGTTCACTGGTTTAACAGTAGAAGGAAAGACCTTTTTCACGTTGTGCTTTTCACACTATAAAGTATTAACAGAATATATTTAACATGAAAGAATATCATGCAAAATATATATATTTTTAGCTTTCTGCCATGTTATAACGTTCCCTTATTGGTTTTAGATGCTATCCAAGGATTTTTCATTATTTTAACGATGTATCTCAGGCCATATTTAAAACCTCCTTATGGTTAGTTGTGAGATTCTGTGCAATTCTCCATAAATATACAAACACAAGATACATAAACTGAAACTGTAAACAACTTGACAAACCTAATACAAGGTGCAGCATTTTCATTAGTGGGATACATGCTGATCGTGTTGTGATAGTGCTCTGAAGGGGAAGAGACTTAATGAGGGAGCGAAGGGAGGGAAGACTCAGAGCATCAGAAATGAAAGTGCAACTTATTAAGGCTTTTTTTGTTTTGTTTTTTTTTATAAATATTTATATATATATGCATGTGACGTGGCAGTCACATGACTTGATGTTTTGGCAGCCACACTCGAGGTCAAGGTTGGGGTTGATCAGGAAGGTGTTATTTAGTTACTACAATATAATCTTGGCTGCTGTAAAGAGCACAAACAACATAAAACTGTCCAAAATTGCCAGCTCGTTAGATCAGCTGTCATTACAAAGATATAATGCTAAAGTCATCCTCCGGGTTGCGGAATAGATCCGTTATTCTGACGCTCGCTCTGTGCCCAACCTCCAATATCCAGATATTTATAACTACTACTCCTACACCAACCAAGAACTGAAAAGTTACAAGGGGTTAGAGGCTTATAAATATTTTGAAGCATGAAATCTTTGTTGATCACCAAGTCATCACATCCGTTCCTGATAACAGCCAGGGTAAGTAGGATGGGGGTCAAAATCAGAATCGTAGCTACCACGGGAGGTGGAAATTGAGGGGGAGATTCTGTGTTGGAGAAAGTGAGGACCGGGTTGGGCGGAATTCCTTGCCACTGAAAGTGAAAAACGCACAGCACATCCTTCTTATTTTATCTCACACCAATACTACACATTGGTCCAGACAGGTAGTTTGACTTCCAATATGTCGGCATAAACAACAGGTCATGTGCTTTTGTGACGTAGACGCAAAACCTTAATAAAACTATTTGTTAGGTAACGTGGTTATCAAAATATTGATGTTATGTGTTAGAAGTTAATACACCACAGAAGTAAAATAAATGCTATTCCAAAACACACTTGAGTTTTACTTACAGTATCTAAGTAGAATAATAGAAAAAAGTATGTGTCTGAGAGTCTGGCTTCTAATTTGCCTCTGTTATTAAAAAAAGCCAAGATATAGTTGCAGATTGTTCTGTTGCAAACATTTTCAACACTGGCAGCCATGTGACTGATCATACATACAATCATGCAAACCATTTTGAGGCACTTTCTAAGAAATGATCATTATCGAGACGTTACCTCATTTTGCCACTTTCTTTTGTGTAAATTCTTCAGACGAAGTTCAGTGATATGAGGCTTTTAACTACACCAGTGGAGTAATGGATTTTCACTGCTGAAAAGTAGTGTTTTGTGCTTAAAAAAGTGTTAACATTTTGATAATCACGTTTATTTATATGTTCTGAGGCTTGAGTGCTGTGCCCAAAATTGTTTTAAAGGTTGCGTTTCAGAAGAGACTAACAGTAATAGCAATACTCACGCATAATAATTGTAGCGTTAGCAGCAGGGGTGTGAGCATCCCTGCTGGTTTGCCTTCCAGTGAGTTTAGTGTTTATAGTTAGTTGCTGTGGAAAGCGTGTAAGATCTGAGACAATCTGCTTTACAGACGAGGCAAAACACAGCCAACACTTTGAATCGACTTTTCTTAATTAAAAGGTTTAAGTAAATAATTTAAGAAAGGAGGGGAAACAGTAATTCCAGTGTTCACCCACCAACCCCAGGGTCATTGGTTCAATTCCAGTTCAGTACATGGGTCTACTGTGTGTCCTTCACCTGGTAAAGGGTCACATATGTATCTAATGCTTTTCCACCTTCAAGGCACTTAAGGCACTTTACATTGAGAAACCACTCACCCATTCACTACATGAGTGTACAGATTTGTTTTTTTTACATCAAGAGCAAGATTCATACTGCCAAATTTCAGATCAGTGGACAAATGCTCTACCAACTGAGCACCTGTGCAACCTGTGCACTTCACCTGTTTTACGTAACAACGTGGTGTGTGTTTAAGTGAATGGTGGTCATCTGAGGGGCATATTGCATATTCCTTGTTTCACCAGGGCAGCTGTAGTTTCAGAATAGGGCTGGGCAATATGGTGACAAAAATCGCATCACGATCTCGTCCCCGTGACAGTATGCTTTTTTGGTATAACTGGCATCATTAGTTTGTGGCCATATCAGCTTGTCAAAGCCTGATCTCGTCTGAACTCAGAAGCTACGAAAGGCCAGGCCTGGGTAGTATTTGGATGGGAGACTGCTGGGAACACCAGGTATCACAGTGGGGCTCCAGTGGCAAAATTTGTGTTGTGTCCTTAGGCAAGACACTTCACCTACATTGTCTAGTAAGAAAGTGGAGTGTGCGTCAGTGTTGGTGGCGGTCAGAGGGGCCAATGGTGCAGATTGGCAGCCTTGCTTCTGTCAGTCTGCTCCAAGGGCAGCTGTGGCTACAATAGTAGCTTACCACTACTGTGTGGAGTGAGTGAAGGAATAATGCTCTGTAAAGTGCTTTGGGTGTCTTGAAAGGTGCTATATAAATGCAATGATTAATGAATTAATAATGTGATTTCTGATTTTTGTTTAATGTAACCCCACCACCCACTCCAACTGGTCAGTCTCCTTTCTGCTCTGAGTAAGTCCCACAGTGAAGTGTAAACTTTCAGAAACAGCACATGGCTTTAATTACCTCTTAAAAACTGTAGAAGAGAGACAGAGAAAAAATTAATCATGATAAAATCTAAATTGTGATTTGGCTCCAAAAAAATCGTGACATGATTTTTTATTTATTTTATTTTATTTTTTAACATATCAGTCATGGGTACTTCAGAAGTAGTTTATCATCATCATGTGTAGTGAATGAAAAACACATTGTAAAATGTCAAAAAATTAAAGGACCTATATTACACAAAACTGACTCTTGTGAGTTTTAGGTCCTGTTAGAATCTTGTTTGAGTAATCCCACAATATTAGTCTGTCTACATCTTCAAAATTCAAAACGCTCTGTTCCACCTTGTGATGTCATGAAGTCGTAGTTTTCAAGTTTACTCTACCTTTTAACTTTACTTCAATAGAGATTGGCAATTCCAGAACTGAAATTATCCAAATGATTCTAGTGAAGATGTATGGAGTTTAAAAACACAGTGGAGCACTTCCTATATTATTACATGACGTGACAAGTTGGAACAGAGTGTTTTCCTTTTTCCGAGAAGAATTTGCCTAAATGTAAAAGGTCTGTGTGTTAAACATGTGAATGAAACAAAACATAACTCCAGGGCTGTTTTTGATAAGGAAATAAAGTAGATCAGAAGAAAATCTCAATTAAGCCTCAATTATTTATGGACAGATGACAAAACAGAAAGCACGTGTTTAATTCTTTTACCTAAAGTCAAATGCTTCCTTTTAAAACATTTCAAAATTTAGTTATACTTAAGCTGTGCATATCAAAATTGCCAATGATACTTTTGACTTATCCAGTAAAAATATTCAAACTAAATTAAATAAACAATGTCATCTGCTAACTGGTACAATTATATTTTCTAATGTTGTTAAAGAGGTGTTCGGTGATTACTAAATGTGTAACTTTTAATCCACACAAAGAACTTTGCGTCCTAGAAGAGGCAAAGAAACGACGGATTTTGAAATGTTGCCAAACGGTAGATTAAAGGAAGAGGTAAACAAGGGAGATAATTTTTTGAGTGCCTCCCTGTGCCGCATGCAGAATTAGCATCATCTGACCTATTGTTAATATTCCCAGACTAAAAGCCAATTAGCGGTGTCTGCATCACTGAATAGGTTTGCATGATGTTCATTTCAGCTGGCGGCCGTGGCAGAGTTATGCTTTGGACTCTTTGGATGTCAGCGGAGTGGAGTGTACACAACATGTCATCAGTAATTAGCCAAAGGGACATTATCTCCAGAGTGCTAAGACGTAAATGACCAGGCAGATTTGTGTTCGGCTGTGGGTTTGGGAAAAAAAATATTAAAGAGTGTCAACTGAAGCGGAATAAAACATGCCCTTTTAATCTTGCATTCACATCTGCAGCATTATGCATAGCTCCAATTGTGGATAAACTAACCAAAGGATGAAAAAAAAACATGGTAATAACCTCATTGCTAATCAGTCATTGGCATTTTGATCTATACACAGCAGAAACAAGAGAGTTAAAATTTCAGGGTAAAATATTTTAACACAAAAAGTGCTATTTTAACTATTTGAAAGCTCAGTGGAGGTTCGAGTTGGGGTTATTTGCCAGAGTTTATATGGCTGAAGTTACTGTAATTTCCGGACTATAAGCTGCAACATTTTTCTCACACTTGAACCCTGTGGCTTATGGAATGATGTGGCTAATATAAGGATGCATTATTTGCTTGGCACATTGTCCATTCTTATATACGCTCTATGGTTTGCCAACACAGTGAATGCACGGACAGCCTGAGTGCAGAAAACGCCACTGTCTGTGCGGGCAACACATAGATCGAGGGTTCACATGCTAGTGATATTGTCAGCGCACTCAAATAGTTTATCACCATGTTATAAAATAAGTTATGATGCTAAATGAACATTAGCGAAGGGGTACGTGTTACCTGTATATGTAAATGACGAGAAGAAACATCTCATCTTCGTTAGTCGGACATCCACTCATACCTGATCCATACATCTAACCCCGCCCCCGAGAGAGCCTGAAGAAATCCTACAAGACACTGACATGATCCAGACAGGACAGAGGCTCTTTCTGCAGGAGACATGCGCAGTAGCAGGAGAGACGGGGTTGATGCTCCGAGGAAGATGTTGTTTGAATGTGTTTTGAACAGTTATTTTGCTCTTCATACACACATCCTCCTCATGAAAAACACACGAAGAAATACAGATGATGCAGCTTTTAAGTTAAAGGTGGTTAATGTGGCTGAGGAAGAAGAAAACAGAGCTGCTGTGAGCTCGACATCAATGAGTCAATGGTGAGATTTTGGCGACGGCAGCATTTTTCTTTTTTATTTCTATTTGTGGATATTATAGTTGTGATGAGCAATGTAAAATAATAGTCTTTATGAATCTGTTGATTATTGCATTTGCAATTTATCATTTACTGTATGAAAATGCAATTTATTATTTATGGAAACATCCGAAATAAATAATCTTATCAACTGACTCAATGCAAAAAGACGCCAAAAACTTTCAGAGGCAATGAAAGGAGACGTTCTTGAAGACGTGGACACCCGCAGCTTTTATTCAGGTGCAGCCTAGATATGTACAATTTTTACATTTTGTTAAAATTTAGTTGATGCGACTTATATTCAGGTGCGCTCAATATTCCGGAAATGACAGTAATTCAATTTCCACTAGTGTTCATTCAACGTCCCTTAGTGTTAATTTGGCACCTCCCTCCCACCACTTCAAACTCCCTCAAGAGAAGACCAGTTTGAACCAGTTTTGTACATAATTTCATCTTAAATTAACTAAAATAAAGTGCAAAAATAGGTCTGGCTTTATTGGATCTATACAAATGTAAAGTAACTTATTTGGACAGGGTAGCGTGAACTGATAGATGTTACTGTTGATTTAGACTGAGGGGAGCTCATTTCGACAGGGCAGCCGGAACACCGGCCCTCCACAATATTTCAAAAATTGCAAAAACAAAAAACATACAAAAATTGCCCAGGCTAAAAGTGAGCCTTAGTGGTGTTGTGATAAAAATTTTTTCGCACACTCAAAAAAGAAACTTCACTTCACTTTCTATTCACAATCCACACTGTCTGACTTATTCCTCCATTGCCAGAATCTTGTGAAGCTGCACTGTTAAATTACACATATTTGCTTGTTTCTTCAGGTCAAGTTCATGAAAGCTGCATCATAGGTGTTTTTGCTGACCCAAACGCAAAATTCAAACGGTCAAACTCGGGACCTTCCAGCTGAGAGAGGAAAATGCTCGCTCTCCTCCGCTCTTCAACCATTTCTGTTTCTAAGCATGATGCTGTCCTATTTGCCGTAAATTACCCGATGATTAGTTTGTATGTGGATTTTTCCCATAACCTCCAATTTGCGAGTAATAAAAAGGTTGCCATGTTTTTCTTTCCCTGTAAAAAGGTCATTAGGCAGCACACTCGAAACCTGTTCTCCAGTTAGACCCGAGCAAACCGTGCTGCTGTGTCACTTGGCAAGACACAAATTGCCCACTCCAGTCACAGTAATGCTGGCGGCGACAGGAAGGACAAACAGGTAAAATCAAATGAACACCTTGATGACAAATCGAGCAGTCAAGTGTGCTGTTCGCTAGTCATAATTTTCAGCGGAGGTCCTCCTAAACACTTTTGGAGACAGCCAGTCCTGCTCTCTCTCAGCTGGATGCACATTGTAGCTTCCCCTGCGTCACGCCACACCACCGTTCGCAGTTCTATTTTCAAGTGTCTCGCTGCTGTGCTCCTTAGAAGCGGAGGTGGCCATTTCGTAGCTTTATGTGGACCACTTCCAGAACAGCGGGTGGACGTTCTGGGTATTCTTAAAATACAACCTGCTTGACTCCAGTTCTGTTATATTGTCAAGTTATTAACTGACTGCACACTCATTTACGTCACGCAAGATGAAATTGGAGACTCTGGTGTTCGGAGGTTGAGTGGGTTTGTGTAAAGTGCAAATCATTACATGAAAACGCACCTTTGTCGTTTGAAATTTATGGTGATGTGTGTTATGCAGCGTGCCGAAGCTTGTCAAATATACGGAATGTGGCGCCAGTTTCTAAGGTTTAAGGATTTTCTTTTACAATTGTACATTTTGTGACAAGCTTTCCTGCCGCCTAGGTTGAAATATAAAGGAGTATGTTCTGATTCTTTCAAATGCGTGTCTACTGGTGTGGTGGAGTACTGTGGTTTATGAATACTGTAGTAATAAAGAAATTCTTGATTGGCTGAAGACATATCCTGCTGTTTGACTAAAGTTCCAACCCAAGTTTGTTCAAAATAAATGATGGCTCAGTCGAAAAAACTTCACTTAAAGGTTGTATGGAGGATTTTTTTTTTTTTGTTTCAAATTGTCAATGAAAGTTTAAAATACCATTACAGAGACACAGCAGCCTTGTAATTATGATGACCAAAAAAGAAAAAAAAGAAGAAGAATGAAAATCTACCAACTGTAGATGTAGCGAGGCCAAATAAACATCAGCCAATAGATAACGAGGCTACCTCATTTTCTATTGGCTGTTAGGTTGTCAATCAAACTCCCTATGTTTCTAGTGTAACTGATTCGCGGCGCACGGGGATTACGTGGTTTATGCAGCTGTTCTTAGAGGCTTTTTCAAACTGTAGCTTCCTCACAATTTGTACAAAGTTTGTTGCGATTGCGGATGAGAATCCACGACCAGTTCGCCGCAAAAGAAAGTCAGTTTTTGAGGTCGCGAAGAGAAGGGGAAAAGGAGTAAAGCCTGAGGTGATTCTTGGAGATTCCTTCCAGTGATGGCGCGACTGAAGCAGACAAAAGCTCTAAAAAGTGACGCGTCTGTTGCTAAATTATTTCTAGACAGGTCACTTCAACAGTAATTCTGAACGCACACTGGCTGTAAACAAACGTGATTTCTAGAGTAAAGAGGCGGGAGGAGGTGTTTCTACTGAGGGAGCTGTGGAGGAGGGAGGTGGTGTCACGCAGGCACAACATTTGAAAAAGCACTGTCGCTGTATTTCTCTTCCCTTAAAAAAATTTTCACACCACAGCCCAATGTGCAGAGTGGATTGGAAATGATGAAATAGAGTCCAAAAAAAACTATTTACAACAATATTCACAGCAATAGCACTTACAGTAAGCCAGCACCCACATAATCAAGCCAAAAACCGACAGACCAAATGACTGGAGCTCCCCCTTATATACCCCTTAGCCCGTCCCCCTGGGCTAACCAATAAAAAAAAAAAAAAAAAGTTTTAAGGATTTAACATAAGAAAAACAGTACTCATGGACACTCTTGGAAATAAACATAATAAAAATGACTTAAAGAGCCCCTCATATGGCTATCCTCAATTCAATATTATAACTTAAAACAAAATAAACACACAAATAGACCGCAATGGTTGAGTCTGTGTGTATTTTTAGCACAATCAGGAAGTGCCTCGGTTTAGCCCTCGAACCAGAGAACGGCGCAGATACAGCTGCAGGTAAGGGGTGTGTGGGGCGTAGGCGTCGAGTGTGCACCCTCGAACACACTAGTGGAGAAAGTCCAGGTAGCGGGGAAACAGTCTGGGGTACAGGACCACGGGACATGTGAGCGGTCCTGCGTGAAAACAGTCTATCGGTGTTTGAGTCGATTGGGTGACACAGTTAGTTAAAGGTGCATTGTGTCAGTTTTCTGGTGGTCCATCAAATGCTTTTCTCCATGGAGATGTTAGAGCTTTGTCTGAAATGTTTCACAGTATGGTATAGATGGGATTCAGGTGACATCACAGTATTCTATAGGCCAGTTTTAATAAATACAGCTGAGGAGCATCTAAACTTAATATTGTTTAAATGCTCAATATGTGGGAATTTACCTTTTTGGATTTTGGACATTTCATGGTAAAGTACAATGTAATCAATAGGGCAAACAGGTCCTTGCCCCCATCTGGGTGTATAACAACATCACATTCTAGAATCTGAAAACCACCAATTAAACCTTTCTACATTCATAGAGACCAAACCAGACCAAGACCCCATTCACACTAGAATGTATTTGAGTCATTTTCGTTGTGGATGCAGTGTTCATCCACACTAATCCAAATGAAAACGGCTCCAGACATGGAACGATCTGGTGCCGCCAGCTCTCACGACTTCATCTGAGTACAGATCTGATCCGGCACTGTGTGGACGCCTGAAAATGCTGATAAGCTGATGTAGGTCTATGTGCTGCAAAGTAATTCACCGCCAAAACGCTAAGAGGAGAGGATATATGTCCGTATAATCTCGTATAATCTCTGAAAAGTTTAACATGAACCATCTCCAACACGATAGAAACACAGAACAGACTCACCATCAGCAGAACACCCGTCTGTCACAGAAAGAACACATATAATCCACTGAGTCGTGTCCTCTAGTCCGACAGAAGCTGAACTACATCAGCGCACAATAGCGAGCTGTTTTTTGAGCACTTTAGTTTATGCAAATTAGCCATCTGGTTTTAAGTTTTGTTTCTGTAAAACGTAAACAAATATGCTCAAAGCTGTGTGGATAGGGAAGGCTTGCGGACACAGAAACTACGTGTCTGGATGCAGATTGTTTCCGATACGGTGATATGCGGATTTGTTTCAGTGTAAATGTAGTCCAAGCTCCAGGTTAGATCTGTGGTAGAGGCAACCCTGCTTCCAGTCAGTACAGTCCAGTTTTTTGAGCTATAAAACCACCTATAATTTAATAAATGAGTTCCCTAACCAAAAAGTTAAATAGTGCACCTTTAACTAAAACATTTTCAAAATGATTACATATCTCTGTGTGTCTGAACCCAAACTGCACAGGACTTTTATTTATTATTTATTCATTTATTTATTTATTTTATTTATTTATATAGCGCTTTCACAGACATTTTCTGTCCCCAAAGATGCTTTACACAGCATTATTCATTTAGCATTCATTCATACAGCATTATTCATTCACTCTATACCCTGGTGATGGTAAGTTACTATTGTAGCCACAGCTGCCCTGGGGCACACTGACAGAAGCGCGGCTGCCATGACACTCGTGCATCGGTCCCTCCGACCACCACCATCACTCACACACACACACACACCACTTTCATACTAGGCAATGTGGGTGAAGTGTCTTGCCTAAGGACACAATGATTGAATTGATTGTTTTTAACTGACCTTGACTATCAACTGTTCTGGAGACCTGGAGCGTGTTTTGGGTTGATGGGGGAAACCGGAGCGCCCGGAGGAAACCCATCCAGACACAGGGAGAAACATGCAAACTCCACACAGAAAGGCCCGGGCGACCTGGGGATTGAACCCAGAACCTTCATGCAAAAAAAAAGTTTATGCCCAAAAAAGTACTAGGAGAACATGAGTGCCTTTTTTATGAATACCAAAAAATACAAAATCTTCAGCTTACTCTGCAACTTCTCCTTTCTTGCTTTTGTCGTACAGAAATCCTTATAATCTAAATACAATAAATTGACTAGTACAAAATTTGGTTGACGGATTAATTGACTAAACGGCTAAAGATCTACAGCCCAGGAACACTGGCTCGAGCTATACAGAAATACTGTCTCTCCAGAATTAAAAATAAAGCACAAATTGCAGTTTTGAACAGGAAGTCAATGGACCTTTTTCTGTTATTAATCTAAGTCGTTTTAGACTTTAATCGCCGTTTACAATGGACAAATCATAAAATAATGATCTATGAATGTAATGGTTTGTCACTATATTTTTTAAATCTTTCCTCAGGCTGATTTCTGTGGCACTTTTCTGGTTTCCTCAACTTTTAGGTCTGGGAAGCTGCTCTTTCACTGAGAGAGAGGGAAGGGGATGCTATGTGTCATTGGAGCAGTTACTTTCATAAATACAGTGGAAATTACAGCTGCGCCGAGTGTTCTACAGCTTCTGAATAGTTTTTCAGATGCTGCTGGGCAGGTTTGGTCACTGAAGCCTGGCGACTCTGCTATGAAACATCCCCCCTCTGTAAATAGAGCCCGTGCCACATCTTGCACTGCTGATCTGACTCTACGCTTTGCTTAACATTATGATTAATAATAATAATAACTACTTTTCCTATTTAAGGAGTTGGAGTGAGTCTGTATTCATCCAGTAGTGGTCCGTAGCAGATTTCAAAGGGAGTCATCTGGACAATGTTTTTGAAATTGAGACATTTCGACTGCCATCCAGAAGTCATTTTCAGTCTGAAGAAACTAGAAATTTACTGCATTTCCTATTCATTGTTAATGTCTTGGAGAAAGGGTTGCCTTGGATACCATCAAGTTGGCTCAACAGCTCAACAGCTTTAGTGTCTTCTTTGGACATACAGTATCAAAGACTGCTTGCACCATAAGCTTTTCGAAAGAGGGACTCTCCATATTGCTTCTCTGTCCTTGTGTTTGCGGGCTATTGTTACTGGCCTTTACACATGCTCTTGACAGCCGTTGCTCTGGCACACCATGTTTTAGAGATTAAAATAATGTCTGAGACAACAGACACCATGTTTCTACAGTGTGCTCCCTATACACGGATCTGATTTACCGACAGCACAGAGAATTACTTTTCTGACATGCTAACAAAAGCACACAGTTGTAATGAATGTGATTTGAAATGCTCAGCCCTACCTGTGCCTTTACAATACTGGAATATTCAAAATGGGGTGTATTTCAGTGCCTAGAGGGAGCCGGCTTACTAAGGCCCCGTCCACACAAGTACAGTATTTGAGTCATTTTTGTTGTGGATGCAGTGTTCGTCCACACTAATCCGATTGAAAATGGCTCCAGAGATGGAACGATCTGGTGCCACCAGCTGCCACGAATTCATGTGAATACAGATCTGATCCACTGTGTGAACACCTGAAAATGCTGATACGCTGACGTAGGTCTATGCGCCGCAAAGTAATTCACCGCCAAAACGCTAAGAGGTATATGTCCATTCATATAAACGGTCTATGAGTATGACCTGCAGACATATAATCTCTGTAAAGTTTAACATGAACCATCTCCAACAAGATAGAAGCACAGAACAGACTCACCATTGGCAAAATACCCCTCTGTCACAGAAAGAACACATATAAACCACTGAGTCGGGTCCTTTAGTCCGACAGAAGCTTTTTGAGCTCTTAGTTTATGCAAATTAGCCATGCAGTTTTAAGTTTCTGTAAAACGTGAACAAATATGCTCAAAGCTGTGTGGATAGGGAAGGCTTGGGGACACAGAAACAACATGTCTGGACGCATTTCGCTTCCGAAACAGTGATTTGTTTCAGTGTAAACGTAACCTAAATGTAATTTATCATCCAAGTGTAACGGGGTGGTTAGCAGGGACTAGTTTTTTTGTCCTACTGTAAGGCATCCGTGAATGCATCCGCCTGTGTGCCGCTGTGCATGGGTCTCGGTGTCACTGATTAGCGATTAGAAAAGGGTGCGCACACCTTGGGGTGGCAGTCGGGGCTTTTCAGCTCGTAGATGTATATGGCGCATGTAAGGAGCAAAGCAGTTTTTCCTGAGAATGTCTGCTGTTAAAAACATGCCCTAATGTGTTGTTACGGAACCCGATTTCAAGGTGCGATATTGGGATGGTGGTGACGGTGGCCACGCTGAACGCGCTCCGAGCCCCAAGTAGAATGCTCCTTTCCCCTGCCTAGTGGTGGTCACTAATGGCATACCTGAAGCTAATTTATTGTTCCCTGTGTAACAGATTGCCACTGATGCTTTATTCTTGCTCTTTATCCCTTATTCTTGTTCTTAGTGTTGATTTTTTTTATTTGATGAATGTTGTTGGGACAGTAGCTGAGGTCTTAGAGGGAAGTGCAATATCTGGCCTGGTTCTCAGTGCAATACAAGGTGAGGTCTCAGGGTTAGCGCAAGTCACTTTAGCCCAGATAGCCTCCCTTAGCACAAGCACTTTTACCATCTGGAACTCTATGCACTTTAATTTAAAGCCTACCTCAAATTATTTTAAAATGTCTAAAATACTAAATAAAGATTTGTAAATTTTTATACCACATTGCCCTTGGTTTTTTTTTTGTTTTTTTTTCTGTGAGTAGTCTAATAAGGGAATCACTCGGGTACAGAAGTGTGAATAAAGGCAAATACAGTAGAGGTCGGCGTGAGACACAATTTCCCCGCTTCCGCCTGCATCTGAGATATTTTGTGATGAGGATGTTTGCTTTCTTAAGCTCTTTCAAACACAGAGAAGCAGAAAGGAACTGTCTAAAATGTGCGTGAGATTAGACCACATACGCAGATTTAGGCTGCTTAAAGTGTTTTTATTAAGGCCAAATAAAATATCCAGAACAAATGATGTATGATAGGCGTACATTCATTATTTGTATATTTTACTTTACACTCATATTTAGTTTGCGGGACTGTGGTTTATCATTACGCCCACGCCTGCAATGAGCTTTCGAAATGTGTCCCCCGCCACACTATTTTTCATCAGGGAGTGCAGGGATCTAAAATACAGTTCCAGGAATGTTTTTGAGAACATTCTTAGAACATGGTTAAATGCTCAATAAAGTCAGTGCTGCATGATCTGTCTCCTTAAAGTAAAGATCATTCTGCTTCAGAGGCATCGCTCAACCATCCGATAGAACTCTAATTAAATTAAACTGTATTTGGATTGGCTTTATCCAGCGTGCAGTCTATGTGAGGCTGTGGGCAGTTCACACTAACCTTGAATATAATGAAAAAAGTGCACTTCTATTCATTGCAACTGTTGTAAATGTTCTGGACTATACAGAACTTATACAACAGTACAAGGAAATCATTTTATTATAGATTCTGGTCTTCTTTTTTGCAGTCATACACTATGTAGAAAGTCTTATCTGAGACTGACTGTTACATAACACCAATTTTTTACAGGTTCAATATTATGCTTCATATGGGGTTTCAAATGTGTTAAAATGTTGCACAGGTTAAGCAAGATTTACAAAACTAGAACATAAAGTGCTGCAGAGTGGAGGAACAAGTATGACTGAAGTGTACAGACTTAAAGTGTTGAAAATGCATGATATTGTTGACTTAAGTGTCCTCAAAGTCATGTATACAGCAAAGTGCGTTGTATTACCTGTAAATATTCAAAGACTGTTTGAGATGAGAACAAGCCACTACAACGTAAAAGGAAACCTACATGTTTAAAAAACCCAGGTTCGGAACCAAGGTTATGGAGCGAAGCATCGCTGTGAAAGGAGTTCATTTATGGAATAGTTTTGACAAAGAAATCAAAGTTGTTGTGCATAATAGTCAAGATTTCTGTTTGCAATTGATGTGGTTGATTGTGACTGAACTGAAATGTACTGATTTGAAATGTTTGAAAGTGACTATCAGTGTTGATGTATTGTCTGGAAAAGGGAAAGATGAGTCAGTTAACATAAAATGACTTTTCTTTCTGCTCTTTTTCATTCATTTCTTGTATGTTTGATGTTGTGACACTGTTAATGTATTTTTTACTCTTAAATTAACAAATAATAAAAATAGTAAAGTGGAACTAAACACTGAATCTGCTTTGTTGATTTTCCA
Organism: Boleophthalmus pectinirostris; assembly: GCF_026225935.1. Lineage (NCBI taxonomy): Eukaryota > Metazoa > Chordata > Actinopteri > Gobiiformes > Gobiidae > Boleophthalmus > Boleophthalmus pectinirostris. Next base: position 9,998,434 of record NW_026571140.1, read on the forward strand.
GGCCGCAGGGATGGAGATTGAAATGTAGTTACTATTCACACTGTTCTTGCCCAGAGTTCAATTATCCTTCCGAATCAGTTTTACGAGGAAGTTCCCCAGCAACACACGTGGCACGCCCGTTTTCCTGGGAGGGCGTGACTTGGACCTCGGTGGTGGAAAAAGTAGACCAAGCAAGGATTCAGAATCCCAGATGGTTGCCACTGTGACATGTAACTATGAACTATTTTCATTGTGTTTAGACACTTTGGTGGTTTAAATGACAATTTCAGTCACTCGTATTACTGCAATACCTTACCACGTCCATATGTGGTAGCCGGTGTTGTGGTGATGCTTTCCAAGTCCAACTTGCAAAACATAATAATAATACGCTTCAAGCTTCAGTCGTGACATCAAATCCGAGGTACAAGTGGGAGTTGGAAGATAATCGAACGCAGGGTTATACCCCCAGACCCCACCCCTCCTCTCCTCATTCTCTTTTTTAGCTCTCCAGTTTAGCAGTTTACGTGTTTGGTCCCACTTTAAAAAATACAACATTACATATATTTTGACAAAGAAGGCCGCTTGGGATAATAATGGTCCAATAATAAATGACATGACTGTATTCAATCTTGGTGTAGCAGTCCTCAGGTTGGTCATTTCCTGTTCCACAGAAGGGACCCAGCAAAAGAGCATTACCACCATCACAAACATACACACTTTTAGTAGTGATCCAATCTTCTGTTGTCGCCTTTATAATAAATAAACCTGGAATGAGACCTAGATTAACCCTGGCCATCGTGGTCTCACACCCTCCCCCGCTTTGACTTTACACTCGCCATGACGAACTGCCCCCTTACTGATAACACCGCCACCCGGGCCTAACCCATCAATACGAGGCCAACGGCTGTTATAAAACGCTACACTTTTACTAGCCCGGATCACCAAGATTAAGCCTCCACCATGTTGTTGAGATTATGAACCTTCCATAGAGGTGTAAACACAGCAACATCCGGGGAAAAAATCAAATAAAAAAAGACCATCACCTATAGGAACGCAGATGGTTTTATGAACGTTGACGGAGTCGCATCTCGACTAACCAATTTCCACTCATCCCCCAGCTTCACTGCGCGTCCTTTTGTAATTAATTAGTGAGACCTTTTGTTTTTGCGATCCACCAACTTGTGTTTGCTTCGCTTTTCTTCAATTTGTTTACATCTGACAAGGTAGTAGCAGCTGGCACCTACCGCCCGGCTCGGCTCCAAGCGCCAGTCTGTTGTGTATCCCCCGTCGACAGATAGACTTTCTTATCAGGCACAGAGGAGGGTAGATCAAAGTGATGGGGGGGTGCTCTGGGGCGTTGTGCATTCTCTCCGAAAAGGTACCTCCAATGTGTAGATAGAGAATGAGAAAAAAAAAAACTGTTTAACAACCTCACCGTCACATGCAAGTATATGGAACCCTATAGAAATTACAGGCAGTAAATTATAGCCATTATGGAGCTAGTTTGGCATTGGCAGGATTGAGACAGCCAGAGCTACGTTGCCTCAAGCAAATGTGTGCTTCCTCTATGCGAGGTAACGCGGTAGCATGTTTGTATTCCCTTTCTATCATGCTGTCATTTCCACATCTGTTGCTTGTCATCAAGAAGAGTTTGAATAATTAAGTTCTTTGATTATAATCGCGAAAACTGTCACCAACATGTTGAGAATTGTCAAATTAATCTGCCTTTCAAATTGATGGTAAAATCTGAAATGATTTGTTGTAATATTGCACAAAATTGATACTTGTAAGCTTTAAGCCATGTTATAATTTTGTTACTCATCAAAAACATGACTGTCATACCATGTTTGAATAACCCTTTATTCCGTTATTAGGTAAACATCTAGCCAGGCTGGTGCTACCTAGTGCCTCCTCTCAATTTCATTTCTTTCCAGCGACTAGGTCAAGAATTGGAATACACTAGATGGTTTGCAAGAATCCCGGAAGCGCGAGTCCGGGCACCAGCCAATCATCGAAGAGCAAAGATTTCCGAGATCGAGAATTTAAAGCTGAAAGGTGAATTTTATCAAGGGGAAAGACATTATTGCCCTTCTTCCTACAGGATTTGGGAAAAGCTTAATATACCAGTTAGCCCCGGTATTACATACGTCACGACCAAATAGCAACGATTGGTTCAATAAAAAAAGTACCCGCCTACCGTCGAGTGAACAAATCCTAATGCTGTGAGGTCAGACGGTTTCCTCGAAGTGAAATAGGCTGATGAATCAGTGACATGAAGCAGTAGTTTTCAAGTTAATGGCCATTTTTAACCTTTTGTTTAGTAGAGCTTGGCAAACCAGGACCGAGAATATCCACCTTGATTCTAGTGAAGGTGTATGGAGTTTAAAACACAGTGGAGCACTTCCTGTATTACCACATGGCATCACACGATGGAACAGAGTGTTTTCTCTTTGAGAGAAGAGCAAACATTAAATATGCAGGATTTGTATGTTTAACAAGTGTGAATGAAGCAAAATATTCCAGATATTTTTTGATTAGAAAACAACAGTATAACGGATCAGAAAATAGCATAATATAGGCCATTTTGGGAGTGGTAAAAAAGCGCTTTGCACAGCATTTACAGCGATTGCAACCAGACAAGTGCACCAGCTTGTTTGAGCTTTTTGCACTGGCCATCAACAACCCAAGCGAATGAAACTGTTTTCTCCACCGTCTTAATGCTGGTGTACAGTATCTGCTTTTTAGACTCCTGGAAGGAAACCAATAAATGCTCAATATTTTTGCTTAGTATAGCAAACTGTCTGTAAACAAAACACTGTGCAGCTTTACTCAGAGATTGGAGACTCAATTTGCCGCCAAGAGAAAGGTAAAATGTTGATAGTAGTTTCAATAAGGAAACAAAGAGACGAAGAAAGGAGTACTTAGCTGGAGCATTAGACCACTGGAAACAAGAACACAATACAGGTCTAACACAGTTTGGGAATGAAACCGGATACCTTCTTGCTGTGAGGCTGGAGACATAGTTTAAGGTCGTACGTATTAGTTGTGTTTAATGTGTTTGCACCAAGCATTTTCCTCGTTTCTTTAAATAGCAACCAAGCCAAATTGCTGAACACGCTTATTTCACTCCCTATATCACAGCATAAAATCCTACTAGAAAAAAGAACATCTCAGGGCCAACAATCCTATAACCTACAGACATTACAGGGAGTGAATTATGGCCATTATGGAGATGGTTTGGCGTTGTTGGCAGGATTAAGACAGTCAGAGCTGCATTACTTCTAGCAAATTGTGTGCATCTTCTACACCAGGCAATGCAGTAAAATTACATTGCTATTAGTTGTATTCCCTATCTATAATACTTTCTTATTCACATCTCTGGCTTGTCAAGTTTGAATAATTAAGTTTTGTGATTATAATTGCAAAACTGTCACCAAGAGATACAAGTTGAGACTTGTCAAATAAATGAGTCTTTTAAGTATATTATAACTTTGGAATTAAAGTAATTTCTTCACTTTCACTTAACTTTTTTTTTTTTTTTTTTTTTGTTATTTGTAAAAACTTTGCACAGCACTGATTGTAACTGGACAAGTGCAGTTTTTTAGGATGCTCCCATGGAGTGCACTGGCCATCAACAGCCCAAGTGAGTGAAATTGTTTTCTCCACTGACTTAATGTTGGAGGACAGTATCTGCCTTAAGACTACTTGAAAAACAGAAAATGTCCAATACTTAGCTTGGTACAGAAAACTGCCTGTAAACAAAAGACTGCAGCTTAACTTAGAGATTGCAGGTTCAATTTGCCTCCAAGAGGAAGGTACATTGTTGATAGTAGTTTCAATTGTTTATAGAGAGCAAGAAACAGAAAAAGAAAAAGAAAGGAGTTCATTTGGGGGATTAGCCAATTGGAAAGTAGAGCACCCCAAGGAAACACAAGCAGAACACAATACAGGTCTAACACAGGTCTAACACATTATCATACTCAAACCTGTTCACTTCTTGTTGTTAGGTGGGAGACACAGGTTACATTTACACTGAAATGAATCACCTTATCACCGTATCGGAAACGATTTGCATCCAGACATGTCGTTTCTGTGTCCGCCTTCCCTATCCACACACATTTGTGCATATTTGTTTACGTTTTACAGAAATGAAACTTAAAATCACATGGCTAATTTGCATAAACTAAGCCTCAAAAAACTGCTCGCTCCTTGTGCCCAGTCTGTTCTATGTAAGAAGTTCTAACTACGCTGTTTCCCATTTGTTTATGTTTTGTTTTGTTTTTTAACTGTTTCCCACAATAGCACCACATGACCAATGTCACGGACCCAGCGAATCAGGAAGGAGCAAATCACAGTGATGTGGTCAGATAAGGACGGCAATTACATCAGCCTACATCAGCGTATCAACGTTTTCAGGCGTCCACACAGTGCCGGATCAGATCCATACTCAGATGAATTCAGGGGAGCTGGCGGCACCAGATCGTTCCGTCTCTGGAGCTGTTTTAGTGTGGACGAACACTGAATCTGCAACCAAAACGACAAAGATGTACGAGTATAGATGAGGCCTTACTTATGACTCACTTATTAATATGTTTGCACTATGTATTTTCCTTATGTCTTTTAAGTGTGACTTAACACGAAAACTCTACCCACAACCACATTTCCAATAGAGCCACTTAACTGGGCAGATACTGGAGGACTAAAATGTCGGGGCGGAGTCTAAACATATGAGGATTGGTCTAACATGATTGTGATTGGTCTAACATGTAACCCCACTCTAAACTCCGCCCCTACAGCCTGGTGCTTGTTATCAGGGCAGTCCTGTGTGATGTCACCAACTACTGGAAACTGCAGTGGCCACTAGAGAGAGTACAAACTTAGATTTAGGCATTTTTGATCACAAGGATGCTTATTGACCTAGTTTGCACTAAAGCTTCCAAAGGTGACAGTTAACAATGGTATTAAAACTCTATATACACAGTTCAGCAGTGAAAAATGGGGTGGATTTAACATTTAGTTCCACTTTAAATAGCAACAAAGCCAGAATAGCTGAGCACACTTCTTTTAATTCTCTATATAACAGAATAAAATCCCACTGGAAACATCATCTGTCAAATCCACAAAGGCAAAATCTCAGGCCCAACAATTCCCAAAACAATTACAAATCAAGAAAGGAAAAGTTACCGGTGTGGACATCTTGTGTGTCAGCCTGAACTGCCTGATCTGGGTTGGCTGTTGTTGCCCCGCAGCACTGAAATAATTGAACTGCCAAACAATAATAACAACAAGCAGGCATCAAAGAGAAAGTCTTACCTTATCACGTTAGCTACATTTATGCCTTTGGATTTGTATTGTTTATTTTCACCCTTTTCTAAATGATTATCCCGCTGGGCAAAGTTTATTGACAGCAAAACAGTAGAATAAAGTTTGCATTCAAATGAAGTGAAGTTCACATTCTGACTGTGACACAGTTCTTAGACATCCTGACACAAACAGCCTTCGGTGGGGCTTTGTCAAATGATTCAGTATTTGAATGTTGAAGAAGACACATAATGTGTTCATTGGGGAGGTTATTTAATATTCACAAAGGAGGTATTATGTCAAATCAACTTTAATGTTATAATGTTCCCTCATCGAAAAACATGTCTGCAAAGATAATTTATTAGTTATCCATGCACATTTGAGTAATTTAGTGATCTGTCATGTGCACTATTCAAACCCTCCTTATGGTTAGCTGTAAGATTTGGTCCTTTGCTCTGCCCATAATTACATCACCCATCAGTCCACATGACAATTAAAAAAGTATATATATATATACCAATGGATGATACAAAACAATATACTACATCTTCACAAACCTGACATGATGTGAAGTTGTTTCATTAGCAGGATGCACACTGTGTTGTGATGCCACTCTGTAAGGGGAGTGACACCGTCAGCAGCTGCAGGGACTCACTGTCAGCAAGTGCAGGGACTGCAGACTGAAGGTAACTGTTTAGCTATAATCTCTCTCATCAAAATTATACTCTTGTTTTTTATGAGCCTCGTGTCTATGTACACGGTCTCTTCAAATAAAGACTAAACTAAACTAACAACTCAACTGAAAACTAAAAACATTTTAATATGCTTTTTTTTTTTTTTTTTGGAGCTCTGGTTGCAATTGCCTTCTACTGAAAAATGGTGGCTCTTCTCTCTGTAACTGCTGTTGTCAGGCTTGTCATTTTTATCTTAGAAAGTTCTTTTTAAACTGCTCTACATAATAACGTCTCTTAGTCTTTTTATACTGACTGGAAATGGTTAAAGTTGCTGAAAAGAGTTGGGCTTGCCAAACAGCAAAGATCCAAATGCGCATACAGATGCACTGACAGCCTCTGCTTGGAGTTGGAGAAGGTCATGCCCAGGTTCTCAGGTCAAGTGGGAACAGAATAAAACCAAGCAATAAAACCAAAACATGGAATGTTTAAAAAAACACAAACATTTAGCCTCATTAATATTGTTAGCAGCAATTAAAAGTGACTGTGCTACCAGCTGAAGCTTGTTCTGCTCATGGAATTAAAAACAAAAAAATTGCATATTCCAAAGTTATTATCTTGTATTTAAGGCTTAAAGACAAGTTTTGCTATTCCAGTCAAACTTGCTTTCAAATAATAGTGGTGTTCTTTTCAGAATAATGAAACAACAACATGACATTTAGAGAATCAACAGCTAAATTTCTGCTCCCCATTGACATTCTTGCTGAACATTTTAGGTGCCATAGGGTCTCCCTGAAGAGCTGGAATAATCCCTCTGGGTTGACAACTTTCAGCATTCCAATGACTGTGCTAGGGGGGCAATGCTTGATGGATATTTTGGTTTTCTAAAAAGAGAACGCTCCTTTGTGCTGGAGTGTGATAGTGTGAGGAAAGAAAAAGTTCCATTGTGTTAGAAAAATGTACCAGCAGCTAATGTCGTGCAGCGGCTCAATCAGAGTGCTCCCGCATTTGTCCATTATATTTAGAAGGGAAAAAATTGTGAATATCAGGGCATGACATGTGCTCAAGCACATGTGGCTGCTGTGATTTTAGCAGGATGTTCAAAAGCTACAGCCGATTACTTTACTTTTTACAGTGGTCAATGTGAATGTTTTGTTCATTTAATTATTAAAAATACAACTCTCTCTGTTGTCAGGAATGAACCACCTGAAAGTAAACTATTGAAATCCTTAGGCCCAGTGAATGCTACATTGATAGAGCCATTTGATTGTTTTGAACAGTTTCCAGTGTAGGTTTATGGGCTTAAAAACTGCAGATGAAATCCAGATTTTTGTCTACGACATCACAAACTGGGGCAAATTCGTGAGTGCTCAGAGAAGACCATTTTGGATTCATGGATTAATGAAACTGACATGAGTGAAAGTAAATAATATCTAGGTATGTTTTTGATGAGGGGACCATGATATAAAATGGTTCAAAGCTCCAAATATATAGTATTCTTTAAGGCTGCACTGGAGAATATCTTTAGATACATATACATTTTTACTGTGGATGTATTTATTGCAGTAAGATACAAATCAGATAAAAACTAAAACCAAAATACACACATATTGATTTGACAGTAAATGTGATATTGAACGGTAAAACTCACATGTGCAGTTGGTTATGCAGCAACACTGGGACTGTCTGCCAGTCAAACAGGAAGGGAAAAAAGCAAATAATAAGGACAAGATGCAACAAACTTGAACCTTGAAAACAGAAATGAATGGTGAGGTACATTAGAATGTAAATGGCGGCTATTGAAATTCTGCATCAAAGTGGCCCGATTATGCTAGTCTTCTGTCACACAGGTAGGATTTAAATAAAGCTTCTGTTGCAGTTGTCATTTGTAACACCAGGAATGGAAATTTACTCTACAAAAGATTATCGAATCACAATTTCAAATGTGGAGTTTCCATGTTCTCCCAGTGTTGCCTCCAGTGAAAAAACTGCTGCCGTGTCTCTAAGTGCAACTAACGAGCCTTTGTGCCGGGCAAACTCACACATCCATTTTCTCATTGGTATTGTGTGGAGGACAATGTAAACATGCTACATAGAAAAGTTTTACACGCAACACTGGAAGTACTGATCAACAATACCAATGGTGCTAATGGTTCAGATGTACAGTTAAAGGTGCATCGTGTAACTTTTCTGGTGGAGGGTCCTTCAGATGCTTTTCACTATGGAGATGTTATTGCTTTGTCTAGAATGTTTCACACTATGGTATTACACTTTTCTATCTTCATGGAGACCAAACCAGACAAAGTTACAGGTCAGATCTGTGGAGAGGCGACCCTGCTCACAGTCAGAATGCCTGTTTTTCTAGGTATTTTTGAGCTATAAACCCACCTGTAATTGAATAAATGTAAAGTAGAGCTGTTTAATGTCATACTGTGGAACATTCCAGGCAGAGCAATGACAAATCCACAGAAACAAGCAAGTGATGGATCCTCCACCAGAAAGATAAAGTTAGATTAGGATGCTCTGACTGCATAAGAAGGAAGTAAGTGAAAAATAACTTTGGAACACTGCAACCTATTTAAAATGAAATATTTTGACTAGACTGTAAAAATCCTGTAAAGTGTCTTTGATGCACCAGTTATTTACGTACTTTGGAACGTGCAGATACAGGACCTGGTTCAAAATGTAAGTACTGGAGAAGCCTGTTGTCTTGGTGTATCTGTCTGCCAACATTGTTGTGCAAGATACAACAAAGTACAGCGCACTGCCATACAAATACACACTATATATCCAAGGTCTTGGGAGTGTCAGTATAAGATGTAGATTTAGAATGGACTTAGTGAGTGAGGCTTGTTATTATGGGACATTCAAATGTGCTGAGAATTACAATACTGTAATGCAACAAGCAATTGTGAATGTTTTTATACAGGCACCTGACACTTAGAAGTGCATTACCTCTTAAGACAATGGCTGCTGGACGACATAATCACATACTCAGTTTGAGTTTGTAGGTGTAATAACTAACAAAAAGATGTGATTTAGAGAGGAACTATTCGTGCAGGTGGGAGATTGTAATTCTTATTTTGTCATACGGCTACTATACTTTCTGCTACACATTTAGCAGTACAAGCACTTACTGTGGGGGTCTATCTTAGAGCTGTTATGGGCATCATGTTCCCACAGCTTTATGCTCCCATGTTACTTTGATTCTTTGAAAAGAAATAGTGTGTACATGGTCACACCTGTCTGTCAATACCTGATCTTGAGTCTCAGAAGCTAAGCATGGAAAGTTAGTACTGGGAAGGGAGACCGCTGGGAATGGTAGGTACCACGGTGGGACAGGAGTGACTCTAGTGGAGGCTGTCATTGTGCAAGACACTTTATCCACCTTTCGTAGAATGAACGAGTGCTGGTTCACAATGTAGGCTTGTGCTTTGTTGATATAGTACAATATAAAACAATGAATGCTGATAGTAAAATATACACTGATAAAATAAAGGGCATGCATAAAAATAACTCAACTAAAGTACAAATATACAGTAAGGACAAGAGAACAGATTGTTTGTGTGAGTTGAAGTGACAGGTGTTGTAAAGTGCGCATACATTTCCATACATTTCCAAGCTTCCTTAGAACAGGTGTAGTCCTCCGTGTTCAGTGTGTGGCTGTGTGAATGTAGGAGCTTTGTGTTACTTTTACCAGATGGTGCACAGGCGGCTGCCAGCCCCGGTGCTCCTGTGAGTGCACTGACACAGAGGGCTGGGAGAACCAAGGTAGTCCCTCCATTCAATCCGCTTAAACCGCAACTATTGTGTTATTTATAAGCCTATAATTAATGTTTAAAATTAATTTGCGGCATGGACATGGATAATAATGGCTCCCCGTGGTGCAGCTGCTTTAGGTAGACCTTTTCGCTGAAAGCACAAAAACTTGCTCAGAATAATCCTTTTGAGTCCACGGATTCCACCCACTCGTATAAAATGTATTTCTGCTGCAGTCAATTTAAGGTCAGCCATACTTAAATGTTCTTTATTATTTATAAATGTACATTTTAAAAACTTATACTATGTTGTTTAATTATGAAAAAGATATAAAGTCTGTTTAGTTTAGTCCCATCCCATCATGTATATTTCGGCCATTCTGGATTTGCCAAGCAAGATACATTTTATGACATCATTAGGTGTCAAACTTTTTCTGACTATTTCAGGTCAAGTTGCACCAAACCAAAGAAATTCAAAGGTATTATTTTTAACCATTACTGAGGTTTGGGAGCACGAATAATAGAGCACTGCAGCACTTAGAGAAGCTTGTCACATTTGCAAAGTACAAAATTGCCACAATTGTTATTATTACTATTACTACTTGTTATCCATTTGTTATCCATTATCCATTATTCTAACTGCTTCACTCCTCAGTGCAACAGTAGGGGGTAAGTTCTATTCTCCTGTAATCACAATCATCACTTTTTGCATGCTTTGTATGATTTTTTTCAGAAGTTTTTCTCATACATCTTACCACTATATGAGATAAAGCTTATAAAATGGCCTTGTATCCAGTTTTCTGAAAGTCGTGAAAAGCACTTAAACTCATCAGGATGAATACTTAGGGTGTGTAGAATGTATAAGGTAAGTGAGGAATAACTTTGAACCATTTAAAATGAACTAGTTCTGTTCTTCACATTTGTAAGTCAGTAAAGATCTGTCATAATTGCTAAACGAAACACCACAATTTAAGCATTATTTAGTATTGCATTACATTATTTACTTATGTTATGACACAAGGAAATCCTTCATTTTCTTTAATTACAGTTATCTAATATGTCATACCATTGCTTAACTATATCACCAGCTTTATGAAATGTCTGTAATGTTAGTGCAGTTAAGGTAAGATGCACTTTATTGTGTTTAATAAGAATTGGTCCTCTGCATTTGACCCATACTTCAATGCCACTGGGGCTGGGGGCCCATTTCCAGATACTGAGCTCAGTCTTAATCTGGAGAATTTCACCTCTGTGCATGTTTTGGGTAGATGGGGAAAACCAATAACATGATTCATCAGCCGGTTTCACTTTGTGGAAACCGTCTGACCTCGCAGCATTAGGATTCGTTTGCTCGATGGTAGGCGGGTACTTTTTTATAAATTTAACCAGTCGCTTATTTGGTTGTGATGTATGTAATGTGCCGGAATGCTGAGTGGTGTCCAAGTAATTGCCGGCTTCACAGCTCTTCACTGATTGGCTGGTGTGCAGTCTACAACTTTTTGTAAACCGTCTACTGTGTTCCGATTCCTGACCTAGTCGCTGGAGAGAAATGAAATTGAATGGAGGCACTACGTGGCAGTTGCGTGGTTATAAAACCAAAGTGCCTAGAGCAGGCATGTCCAAACTATGGCCCGGGGACAAATGCGGCCCTCAGACAAATTTTTCTTGGCCCTCAGGCTTCCAGGTGAATTGGTCCAAATGACCTTGCATCAATTAAAAAATATTTTTATACTGCAAGTTTTTTGAGAATCTACCTTGATAAAGCTAATATTTCATATTTTGTGTGTGGTTTTAAGGATTTTAGCATGAATAAAGACTGATGGTTCATACTAACATGTTACGCATCCACATATTTCAATTATTCACTGAACTGAGCACAAGTCTACGGCCCTCGATCAGCCCTCTGCTTCTTCTATGCTTAGATATGTGGCCCTTGATGAAAAAAGTTTGGACAAACCCGGCCTAGAGGAAACCCACTCACTCGGGGGGAAAATAATATAGATAATAGAAGATACATACCATACCAACATCATTTAAAAAGCACTTAAAAAACTTTACAGCTCGCCAAAGTGCTGTACACAAACATAAGGACAATCGCAGTACAAGACAATACACAAGACAAACACAATACAACTCCTAAAAAACAGAAAACAATAAGATACTCAAGAACAAGAAATGCACATCTCACTTGATAAAAGCCAGTGAAAAAAGGTACATTTCTGAAAGGGCTGTCTGCTCTCTAATGGCAACTGGTGCCACAGCCGAGGGGCAGCAACAGAAAGCACGCGGCCCCATGAAGCTTGTGTTTAGTCTTTGAGACGGCAAGATGGAGCTGGTCTGCTGACTACAGTTACTACTACACTCACACTTGCACTACATTTATACTACAGTTTACATGTAAAAAGGGATTGATTTAGCAGAATCAATAATTGAAGCATCAAACTTACTTATCTCCTTTAAAAGAAGTTTAATATTGTGTTTTGAAGGAGCTAAATTAGCAGCTGTGGTTGTATCATCTAAAATTTGGACAGAGGTTTTTCATGCTCTAAAGTCCGGTTACAGACACATCTGGATTCAAACAGAATACAGAAGGACTGGCTGGTCAGGTAAGGATTTAGCATATGAAAACATATTGACCTATCCGCCTACATCATGCCCCCTTTTGTGATGCCCTCTGTTGAGAACGTAGACTCCAAAGCAGGCTCTGGCAGCTTTTGCACCTGGTGGATCTCAGACTGGGAGCGGCACAGAGCGGATGTGACTTTGCAGTTTGAAGGGCAGCGGAGGCCTGGGGCAGTGGAGCGCTCCTTCCCAACCTGCGTAATGTGCAATTCATTTCAGACATCAGCCCGAGGTGACGGCAAATCACATTAGCTGATATTTTAAGATTCATGTCTCAGAATTCTGTCCACTTCCTAAGACTAATTTTGAAAGACGTACTCATATATAGCTTCAGTGAATGTTTCTTGCCTAAACGGTTATTCTAAGGTCGTGTAACTACTTGAACATATTGAAACGAAAATTGGGAACTGTATACGGGACTGTGTATTGACCAAAATCCAGTAAAAATCACGTTTTAACGTCTTGGGTTCTTTTTATAGACAATACAGTAAAGTGTATTTACGTTGTTGACATGTTTTGACTGCTAGCCGCAAGCCATCTTCAGAACTGTCTCCGGTGTTGGTGATGCCGTGTTGTATATCGGCTGTTGTTACTTGTTGTTAGGTGTGGTCAGTCTGATGGACCTGCAGGTCGCTCAGACTGACCACGCTTCCTGTCGCCCGGTGTTCTCTGGAGGAGGGTGTCCCAGGTGTGTGAACATAGGAACACTCCGTCATCACGGTTAATGCTGTCCGTGCCTCGTTTTCTGATTTCAGTGGCCTCCCTGATCCAGCATGTGAACTTGTTTTTTTCCGATCCAATGACCCAAGCCCCGTCCCAATCCTGAATATGGTTTTTTTTTTTTTACATGGCGGTTTTTAGGTTTTCCTGCTTTGTACTTTGACAAAGCAGAACCACATTCTGGATTGGGACAGAGCTCAGGTCATTGGATCGGAAAACAACAAGTTCAAACACTGGATCACGGAGGGCATTAAAATCAGGAAACAAGGCACGGACAGCATTAACCGTGATGACGGAGCGTTCCTCCTTTCACACACCTGGGACACCCTCCTCCAGAGAACACCGGGCGATGGGAGGCGTGGTCAGTCTGAGCGACCTGCCAGGTCCATCAGGTCTGACCACGCCTACAGGAAGTAACAACAGCTGATATACGACACATCAACACCAACACCTTAGACAGTTCTGAAGATGTCATGAACAAGGTAAATACACTTCACGGTATTGTCTTTAAAACAAACCCAAGAAGTTAAAGTACATAAGATGATAAAATTAACATCTTTGTCTTAAAAATCACATTTATTTGGGAAATCTTATCCCACTTGCTCCGAGGTTGGCAGTTTGATTTAAAATGATCATAATATTTTGTCTGTGAACAGGGATGTCTGTGCTTTTCTCTCAACTGGATGTAACAAGTTTGATTTTTGGGGGTGTTCCACTGTTGTGACACTGATTGGTTGCGACCAGTCAGATTCCAATATTCATCCCTAGTCGTTTTCAGCAAGAGCCGTTACAGCCTGATAAATGAGTAAAACTGTATTAGTGAGTAGGGAGTATTACACCTCATAGCAGCTACGGAATAACACCAAAGGACAAAATAATGAATATGAAGCACTAGGAGAATCCAGATAGTGTCTCTATATTATTTATTAAATTAATTCCACTCATGACAACATAATTACATATTTCTTTCAGTGTCTCTTGTAACACCCACCAATTAAATGTAAAAGTCCGGGAGAGCTGTGCCCTCTCTCCTTTCTCCTCTCTCTGCTTGTATTCTCGTCTTGTATTTACTGGGCCTGAGTCAGCATTAGATTATTTGTTACTTAGCTCTTGTGTTTCATATGCACGTCCACAGCTGCCTCCTCCATGAGCGCTGCTGCGACTGATAGAGGATGTCTGTGCCGGTGAGAATGTGAATGAGCACCAGAGATATTGAAATAATCCAGAAATATGTGACCTGCCGTCTAATGGGATCTTCAATACAAGCATGTGTTTTTATGTATCAGGAAAAGGAGGAGGAACGTGTTTTATTATTGTTGTGCAACTGTTAATTAGTTAGTCTATAATTAATTGTCATGTGTTGGAATGTTTCTTATCATTTGTCTGTAGTCGAGACGCTTTTGGTGTAGTCTTGTCACGATGATAAAATTCCAAACTTGATTTCGATACCAAGGCACACTCCTTTTTTGGTAACAGAATAAGAGAAAGATAAAGCTCAGAATTACAAATTTTATCTGGTTAATAGGGCTGGGTATCATTAAGAAGTTGCTGATACGATACATACCTTGATACATAGGCCACGATATGATACATATGTAGACACAGTGCACTTTCAATTCGATACGATATATTTCAAATCGATTCAATACGGTTCAGTAAAAAATAAAGGCTAAATCGTGGCTGTGATAGGGTTCCACAATTTGATACCTTCTCAGGATTTTACCAGGGTATACGGTATTACCATATTACCAAAATGTTTTAGTATGACTTTGGTGAGCTTTGAAGCTGCACCGGTGTACAGTCTATGCATATGACCATGAACCAACTCCAACGTGATACACACAGAACAGACTCACCATCAGCCGCACATCCTCTGTCACAGAAAGTACACATATAATCCACTGAGTCATGTCCTTTAGTCCGACAGAATCTGACGCATTAGCACAAAAGGAGCAAGTTGTTTTTATCAGGCTTTATAATTTATGCAAATGAGCCATGCGGTTTTAAGTTTTGTTTCTGTAAAACGTAAACAAATGTGCGCCTGAAGCCAAAATGCTGTAAATTGCAGAAGTACTAGTATTTTTATTTTTTTTGTCTTGGTCTCCCTTATGAGCTGTCATGTGACTTATATTAGGTCCTTATGTGACTTATATTAGGTCCTTATGATCTGCAGATTTTTTTTTTAATGACGGTAATGAAACTGATAGCATTGCTACTTTTTGATACTGTGAGATACCATAGTACTGTATTACTGCCCAACCCTTGGCTGTGATACTAAAAATCTTTGTTAAACTACTTCTTGTGCAAAGTTCTTATGAAACATGCCCATCTGTTTTTAATAATCAAAACAGAGAAAATTAGTTTCCTTCCACGAAACAAGCTGTAGCAACATTATTTAACAAAATATACCAAAAAATATATCAATACAGCAGCCCCCGATATCGATACTGTATCACATTAAACAATGCAATATATCAATATTTGTGCACAATCACATTTGTGATTTAATGTGATTTTATGTAGTATCAATACCTGCTCAAAAGAGTATTGAGTTTCTATACTGGTTTTAGAATCAATTAGTATTTCCATTTTTTTATGTGGTATTAGTACTAAATATATAAATAAATAGATAAACGCTTTTATTATTATCAAACTGCCTGGTAACTTCTTTCCTAGTTTTATTTTTTATACAGCTATAAGTCTGGTCGCCAGTCCCTCCATCACGCCTTGAGTCAGAATCCAAACATGATGCAAATTAACTGATTGGATGATCCATCTGTCAATCACGCCCATCTGAACTCTGAACTCTGAACCAGTGATCAGAATTACATCTTCATAAAGAATTGGAGAAGTGTGTATTCTGGATTCCAGGCAAGTTATTAAAGTATTTCTTCATGATAATGTACCTGGAGGTGTGTTTTGAGTATCTTACATTATTCAGATTGTCCAGTGGAAACCCGAAATGGCTCCTCTGTGTTTTAAAAATCCATTCACCTTCATTTAATTCATTTTGATCATATCAGTGCGAGTTGGATACTGGCTGCTTATCAGTTGTTGGTTTTTTTGCACCTATTACTGTATTAATCCTTAGAATGGCCAAACTGAAGTACAATGTTCATTCATTTCATTTATCGTGGTATGAATATGCCTTAACTTTTTTGAATACTGTACTTTTCCAATTCCCTTCACTATTTTAGTAAACCAACGTCTTCACTCTTCAGCGCTTCAGCAGTAGGAGTCCTTGATCCCTCTGCTGCCATTTTGTATGCATTAATCCACTTTTTCTGTATTTCAAAGTTTTAAAATGTGAAATACTCGTGCAGAGGTGTCGAAAAGCATGCTCTACTTACAACAAAACAAAAAAAAAGTGCAAATAAAAAAACAAAATAAAATTCTCACCCAGTATTCCCTTAGAAAATTCGTTTCTTTTGAATCACTTCCCAGTGTTGAGCCGTAAACATGACAATGGCTCCCCTTGTCGCTGCATAAGAGCTTTGGTATAATTGGGCTCAGAGCTGGCAGAGAAGTGAAATTGGTTCACAAAATCCTTCCAGTTTTTTCTAAGAATTGACTAAAATAACCATGCAATTAGCCGAGTTTCGTTGTACAACCTCACTTTTCTCTCTATTATTAAAATGAATCAGTATTTTTGCCTTTTCCAATCAGCACAACCTAACAGCATGAAAAATGGTCACACTCAACTTTTCTATTGCATACATGACGCAGAAAACTGACTCTTGTGAGCTTTAAGACGAGTTAAAATGTTGTTACCTCATCAAAAACAAACCTGGAGTTGTGTTTTGTTTCATTCACACATGTTTGAGTAATTATCTGTTATCAGTCTGTCTACATCTCCAAAGCTCAGAATGCCCTGTTCCACGTTGTGATGTCATGAAGCAGTAGTTTTACATTTTGTTCAGTAGAGATGGGCAATTCCAGGTCTGAAATCATCCGGGTGATTCTATTGAAGGTGTATGGATTTTAAAAGCACAGTGGAGCCATCATAACGAGGAGCAGACAGTTTTCAGTTTGAGAGAAGTACTCAGCCTAAATCTGCAGAATTTGTGTTAAACTCATGTGTGAATGAAACAAAACACAACTCCAAGTATGTTTTGATCAGGAAACAGCATAATAAAATAAATCAGAAGATATTCTAATACAGGGGTGTCCAAACTTTTTTCATCAAGGGCCACATATCTAAACACAGATGGAGCAGAGGGCCGATCGAGGGCCGTAGACTGATGCTCAGTACAGGGAATAATTGAAATATGTGCATGTTTAACACGCTAGAAAGCTTCATGAGTCTTTATTCATGCTAAGATCCTTAAAACCACACACTAAATATTAATATTAGCTTTATCAAGGTAGATTTTCAAAAAACACGCAGTAAAATGTAAATTTTTAATTGATGCAAGTTAATTTGGGCCAATTCACCTGGAAGCCTGAGGGCCAAGAAAATTTGTCTGAGGGCCGCATTTGGTCCATGGGCCATAGTTTGGACATGCCTGGTCTAATATTATCCATGCTGGCGTCACCTAGTGCCTCTGCTCAATTTCATTTCTCTCCAGCGATGAGGTCAGGAATCAGAATACACTAGACAGTTTGCAAGAAGTCCGGAAGTGCGAGTTCGGGCACCAGCCAATCAGCGAAGAGCCAGACACTCTGTGTTGGCAACGATTCCCAAGATCGAGGATTTAAAGCTGGAACAAAGAAAATGTTTGGTGAATTTTATCAAGGGGAAAGACGTTATTGCCCTTCTTCCTACGGGATTTGGGAAAAGCTCAGTATAACAGTTAGCCCCATTAGTGGCACATTACATACATCATGACCAAATAGCAGCGATTGGTTCAATTTTTTAAAAGTACCCACCTACCATTGAGCGAAAAAATCCTAATGCTGTGAGGTCAGACGGTTACCACAAAGTGAAACCAGCTGATCAATCAGTCTAGTCTAATATGGGCCCTTTACCGAAATGACATTTGTACTGCAACAATCATACACCTTATTGAGTTTAGTGGAGTGAGTTCATGATTCAACGTAATCTTGTATAGAATTCACATGATGTAGCTAACAGACCAGAAATGACCATTATACACAGACAATTAGACAATCAACTTTCAACAATGTATTCTTTAAGTAGTATGCATTGAAATATATATTGAAAATTGAAAATTGATTGACCAGTCAGAATAATTTGGTGGCAAACACACCTCACCACCTGCCACGGCTTCTCTGCTGTCAGCTCTTGTTAATGTGCGTGGTATTCTCAAGTTGGGGACAGTCGGAACAGCCTGTAGAGAGTTTGTGAGCGAGAGTCAAATTTGGAACAAAGGGCAGAGGGGGTATTTGACTTCTATGGGGTATAAACTGCTAAGACATGGCATATTTATATCACCATGTTACCTTTTATTGGTTTGAAAATGATATATACACAGTAAAACGATGTATTAGAATGACACACAGAGTTTCCCTCCCTCACAGTCGCTCAGTTGGTAGAACATTTGCCCACTCATCCATAGGTTGGCAGTTCAAATCCTGCTCTTTACATAAACATCATTGGTTGAGCGATCAGATCCACTGGACCACAGGTTGACTGGTGTGATTCCAGCTCCCACAGATGATTGCTGTCGTTGTGTCCTTGGGCAAAACACACACTTACTTTGCCCCCAGTGTCTGTGTGTGAATGTGTGAGTGGTTCCTTGATGTAAAGCTTTGAGCGCCTTGAAGGTGGAAAAAAGCGCTATGTAAGTATGTGACCGTTTACCATTTGCTTTCTGCCTTAAGTCTTTGGAGCGCTGCCACAACACAATCAACAAATTGAGTTTTTCTGTATTTGAGTCTGTGATGTTTTGCAGTTTTCAAACGTTCAAAGAATGAAAATATAATGATATGCAAAATGTGTAGATTTTCTGGTCTGTTTAAGAGTATATTTTTATCATTTCATTTATGTCTCTTAAAAAAAAAAAGATTAAAACACATATTTCTGCATTTAAAGACAGACGTCTTAAAAATGTTGTTCAGTGCAACAGACATATTGTTAACATCTAATTTAAAACACCTTATTTCAATAGTATTGAAAATGATTTAAAAAAATATATATATACAAACTGAGTTCTACAAATAAACATGTATTTATTATTATTATTATTATTATTATTATTATTATTATTATTATTATTATTATTATTATTATTATTATTATTTTCTTAAAGTTTTGATGAATTTTACGATTTGCTATAAGCATTAACTTTCAACTCTAGTACCATTTTTTTTTTTCATAAAAACTTCAAAATTGGATAAAATTTAAGCATGTTAGCACTTTCTTTCTTTAAATTTAAGTTCTTATGTAAAAAAATCTATTTTTAATGTCAAAACAAACTTTTTCTGATACATTTTCACTGTAATATCAGTGTTTAACCACATGACGGTTCAATTGAAATACAAAAAAATTACCTTTCTTTTGAAACTGACTTTGAAATTCATCTAAATCACACAACACAATATCTGTCTTTCTACCTTTCATATATTTGCTGCCCAATTGCATTTTGAATAATTACTAATTAAATTACCAAACCTAATTTCCTTTACTTATGTGATTATTTTACATTTAAAAAGGAAATTTTTGTTTTAATATAGTAGCATATAGTATAGTTAGTTAAATAATACAAATTATATTTTTGAGTTAAATGTTTAATATTATGTACAACAGACACAGGTCTGTTTCACCAAGTGACAAATTCCATTTCACAGAATGACACATTTTGTGTTTTTTCATACATTCTCATTCTAAATTGGTTTATAGTTTATCCATCAAAGAGAAACACAAGCGTCAGTGTGGACAAGCACTGATTTCAAATGTAATATTTTCAAATTATAACAGTTTTAAACACATGTTGCAACAAATGACATCCAGACTTGTGGCATTTGAACCTCTCACGACAAAGGCGTCACACAAAAATGCTGAAATGAGAATTGTTGTGTGGGAGTATTGATCGCGTAGGCTTGTGGGATGAGCATGGCACAGAATCTATGTAAAAAGAAGTGTTGTTAAGTAGGTTAAGAGGAACTGAAAGCATTTTTCAGTGGTTAGAGTCTTTGTTTGGCCTTCCTTTTGAAAGGACACTTTTTAAATTCTCAGAAATATCTATTTACTTGTCCATCTCTTCTGTGTGTTTACTGGCGCACAAGCAATTACGACTGGATACTAGAAAAAAGGAAATTCTGAAACTCATTTGAAGGATAAAAGAAAGAAAAAAATAGTCTCATCAGGGGGCCGACCAAATAAGAACATGCAAATTTAGGTGCCTGAAGATGGCGCACTGTTTATTCTGACTGGTCCAATACTCATGAACATTGTGTGGAGTCTAATTTCATGTTATGTAAAGAGAAGTTTGCAGCATGGATATTCAGACAATCATAAATGCAACATTCTCTCTCTGCCCATTGCTACAACTCGATCACTTGACGAACTCATATTAAAGTATATACAATGTTTATTTCAAGATATTTATGTCTTTTATCTAGTCTCCTCAATAGAAGCATGTAAAAGATTAGGTTTTGAGATCACTAGATGTTTACCAGACACATACAAGTTAAGAAATCTCAACTAAACATTGGTTAGCTGTTAGTTCAGATTGTATTTCTGCAGGCGAATTATTAAATGTGGTTTATTGGCTGGTTTGTGGGCTTGCGGTTGTTCTCAAATCTTCCCAGACTAGACGCGTTGCTAAGTGGATGAAAGCATTAGCATCAAATGCCGCATCTACTAATTATGCCTCTATGTGGATATTGTCACTTCACTTCACACAATCTCCCTGGAACATGTTTGACACTTGACTGACAACAATTCTGTGAATATACAAAGATCTGATGCACTTATCTCTTGTTCTTTCAACTTCAGTAATAATATCCATAATGTATTTTACAGGTAAATGTAACAACTGCTGGATATAATAGACTGGATATGAGATTATAATATTATTGCATGATGATGTCATTGCTTTGCTGGGATGTTGCACATTATGGCATTAATCATGTCTGTCATGTTAAGGCCAAATTACAGGCCAGATCTGTGCAGAGCCGAACCCACGACAGTAAGAATGGATGTTTATCAAGTATTTTTTAGCAGTGATGAAAGATACTTAGGTTCAGTGTTAGGAGTAACGCGTTATAAAAGTAAGTAATTACTGTTTTTAACGTAACACATTAATGTAAGGCATTACAAGGAAAAAACTGTAATATTTTACTCGGTACAAATGTCAGTAATGGGCGTTACAGTGCATTTTTTAACCTGGACTGGAGTGGTGGGTTTTTCGTTTTTCTTCATACAAATTTGCTAAAATCACCGCAGTATCAGCAGTGGTGAAACGCCATCATTACGGTTCCGAATGTCAGAGCCTGGAGGTGCAGAGCTCCACACTCCACAAAGCTAATTGTGGCTGGTGTCTGATCGCGCTTTGCGGACCACCCTAGATTCCAAGTCCTAGTACAAGATTAGTCCTGGTTTAGACCTGGTTTAGTCCTAGTTCAGTTCTTGTTTAGACCTGGTTCAGTCCTCAGTTCAGTCCTGGTTTAGTCCTGGTTTAGTCCTGGTTCAGTCCTGGTTTAGTCCTGGTGTAGTCCTGGTTCACTTCTGTTTCAGTTCTGGTTTAGTCCTGGTTTAGTCCTGGTTCAGTCCTGGTTTAGTCCTGGTGTAGTCCTGGTTCAGTCCTGGTTTAGTCCTGGTGTAGTCCTGGTTTAGTCCTGGTGTAGTCCTGGTTCACTTCTGTTTCAGTCCTGGTTTAGTCCTGGTTTAGTCCTGGTTCAGTCCTGGTTTAGTCCTGGTGTAGTCCTGGTTCAGTCCTGGTTTAGTCCTGGTGTAGTCCTGGTTTAGTCCTGGTGTAGTCCTGGTTCACTTCTGTTTCAGTCCTGGTTTAGTCCTGGTTTAGTCCTGGTTCAGTCCTGGTTTAGTCCTGGTGTAGTCCTGGTTCACTTCTGTTTCAGTCTTTAGTCCTGGGTCCTGGTTCAGTCCTGGTTTGTCCTTTAGTCCTTAGTCCTGGTTTAGTCCTGGGTAGTCCTGGTTTAGTCCTGGTGTAGTCCTGGTTCACTTCTGTTTCAGTCCTGGTTCAGTCCTGGTTTAGTCCTGGTTCAGTCCTGGTTTAGTCCTGGTGTAGTCCTGGTTCACTTCTGTTTCAGTCCTGGTTTAGTCCTGGTTTAGTCCTGGTTCAGTCCTGGTTTAGTCCTGGTGTAGTCCTGGTTCACTTCTGTTTCAGTTCTGGTTTAGTCCTGGTTCAGTCCATGTAAGGTGCAAAAGTGTCGCATCTTCGCTCAGTTATTTTGGTGAGAGTAACTTAAAAGTGCTGGAATAGTCGTGTAATGTTATTTTAATTTTAAATGCAGTAATATTGTAATGTAACAAATGACTTTAAAATGACAGTAACAAGTCATAAATAACACATTAGAGTTTGAAGTAACTTGGGCAACAGTGATTAGGTTGAATGCCATACATTTTTTGCAATCTTAAAACATGAAAACCAGAGCTAGTTCATTTTTAATTGTTTGCTGTGGTCCAAAGTCACTCCTTAATTACTTAATATATTCTGTGCAGCCTGTTTTACAATGTTGCAGAGTTCATGGTAAACTCTGAAACATCCTAATTATCTAACAATAAAATGCTTTATAATTAGATGTACACAGTGGATATACTTTGACCTCACAAGCTGCTTATTGGATATATTGTATGTGTTCTGGAACAAGACAAGTTTTGCTCAAATACATGGGAAAAAAAACGGGCACTGAACCTTTAACCGATTATAATGTTCCCTCATCCAAACATACTTGAAGTTGCGTTGTTGTTGTTTTCATTAGTATTTAGAGACGCTTTCTACAGTGCGTGCTGAGGAGACTAGATTTCAGATTCCACATCAGAAACACAATATTTTGCTTACGAAACCGCAACCTGGATTAAGAGATTAAACCTGGCCCCATTTGTATTCCACAGCGTTCCCATGCAGAACACTCCCATTCTGCGGCGTATATTGAAATCTCACACTAGACGGATTCCTACAGCAAGAACAGGCAAAAGGAGATATAGAGACAACTTTTTAGTCAAAAGAATATAATGAAAAGACAGAGCTCGACCATGCACAAAATGAAAAGGGGACTGATCTTAAATGTCAGGTGGGCGCGGTGCACACGGTAGACCCCCACATGTGTAATTCTTCTTGGTTACAGTAAAGAGGAGAGCGTGCCGCAGGTGGAGGTAACATCGAGCGCATGGATAGTTCAATTTGAGTTTAGTTGCATGCAAGTTTTGTTGGATTATAGTATTGTGCAATAATTTCACGTTGGCTTAAAGGAGATTGTAATAAAATAGGGATCTGATACTGGTAGAGGTGGGACCAAAATCTGTGTATCATTCAGTCATTAGTTTTTCTAAATAAAACCAAAAATAAAACCAAAAATAAAGCCAATAAAACCAGAAAACAAAATAATAATAATAATAATAATAATAATAATAATAATAATAATAATAATAATAATAATAATAATATATTTTCTTTATTATTTGTGTCCAAAGCTGAAAAAAAAAAAAAAAAAAAAAACTCCTAAGGATTCATTCAGTTTTAGATTTTTTGTGTTTAATTAAATAATGGAAAAAACGGATAACAGCCATTTCTGTTTCCGTGCCTTAAACGATGCTGGACTGAATCAGGAGTAAAATAGGATTAAAACAGGACTAAACCAGTTCTAAACCAGGACTAAAACAGGACTAAACCAGATCTAAAGCAGAACTGAACCGGGCCTAAACTGGTCTCAGTCCTGGTCTCAGTCCCGGTCTCAGTCCGGGTCTAGTTCTGGTTTCTTCATCACCCGACAGTCTACGTGGATGCAACTTCAGATCTAGGACTAAACCAGGACTTAAACCAGAACTGAACCACTATTAAACCAGAACTGAACCAGGAGTGTTGGGACGGACCTGAAGGTGTGCCCATGTAGACTGTCGGGTAATGAGGAAACCAGGACCAGACCGGGACTGAGACCAGGACTGAGACCAGTACCAGACCAGGACTGAGACTGGTTTAAACCTGATTTAGACCTGTTTTAGTCCTGGTTTAGTCCTATTTAGTCCGTATGGGACACAAAAGTCCGGCATCACAGTTTTAAGTCACAGAAATGGGAAACGGCTGTTATCCGTTTTTTCTATTATTCATTTAAACACAAAATCGAAAACCGTTTTTTTTTTTTTTTTGAATGATGATGAATGAACGAATGATACATAGACTGACCAAGTCACTCTTTTGCAAGTCTCAGGTAAGTCCCAAGTCAAATACAGGCAAGTCCAAGTCAAGTCTCAAGTCTGTGGCCCATAAGTCCAAGTCAAGTCCAAGTCATCTGCTTTGAGCTTCAAGTCATTTCAAGTCTTTAAACCAAAATACCAAATATAGCTTTAATTTTTGCAATTTATATGAGTTTTAAACTAAATAGTAAAAAGTTGTGGAATATTTATATGTGAGTATTTATATAAGAGAGAGCAGACATGCTGTTTTTCTTTTGTAAATGTCAGATCAAGATCTTAGTGTGAATCATTACGGTCAGAACAGAAAGAATTAAGCTTTAAAAGCTAAAAGCCTTCTGTTTTACTGTATTGTACTGTATATTACTGTAGTACATTTGAGGATATCACATCACAGTACTTCAATGTACCGAACAGAAGTGGGAGGGACATGTTCCAGTTTGTTCCTGTAAAATTCAGCACCATACAGAAAAGTATTTCATAAAACCCCTTTTTTTTTTTTTTTTAAGAGAAGCATCAAGTCTTCTCAAGTCATAAGCCTCAAGTCCGAGTCAAGTCCCAAGTCACTGATCTTTGTCTATTTTATCAAGTCAAGTCTCAAGTCCTAAAAATAGTGACTCAAGTCTGACTCGAGTCCAAGTCACGACTTGCAAGTCCCAACTCTGGATGCTGGTACTGCAAAATATCGGATATTGGCTTTCAAGTGTAAGTTCAGTTGATACTGACTGGACATTTAAAGGGCCCATATAAAGGCCGTCACACACTACAGAAGAATTTGCCAGATTTTGGTTGCATTTTGCTTCTCTGAGTTCGGGGAGGCATGACCCGACTTTGTGTCTTTGTCTCTCCTTGTGTGTGGTGTCAGTGTGACTCTGAGATCATAACCACCAAATATCAGCAACACTACAGTAACAGGCAACAATGGAGGGTCAAGGGTAGAGCACTGACGGACACAGAGACGCAAAATACAAACTCGGGATATAGCGAAAATAATGAGAAGACTTTATTACTCACCTCTCATAAATGTAAAATCACATCCACATTATCCATAGAATTTGTTTTCTGCAAATACTGACATCCAGTCCAAAAACACGTTCCAGTTTGAGGCGTTCTTTGAAAGTGAAAAAGGCAAGAGTAGTTCCTCACGTGTGTCTGTTTACATCCACACAGGGGATGTACTACTTCCTCTGTACTTTATCGCCAATCTTTTATGCTTTAAAAATCAATCTCAAAACTCAATCTCGGGAATCGTTGCCAACACAGAATGTCTGGCTTCATCTCCATCTCGACTGCTTTGTTTTCTGTTGTACTGTACCACAAAAGGGACCCAGACAGGCACTTCACAGCTCTTCGGTGATTGGCTGGTTCGCGGGCTACAACTTCCGGGATTCTTTCAACCTGTCTTGTCTATAGGCAAGTTTCAGCTGACGTCATTGTTATTAAAAGCCCGTGTTGCATGCTGGGAAATATTTTGGTCAGAGGCAAGAAACAGGATAGCGTCAAACACAGTGCGTAACCTCGCAGATTTATCCCCGATAA
Organism: Boleophthalmus pectinirostris; assembly: GCF_026225935.1. Classification (NCBI taxonomy): domain Eukaryota; kingdom Metazoa; phylum Chordata; class Actinopteri; order Gobiiformes; family Gobiidae; genus Boleophthalmus; species Boleophthalmus pectinirostris. Next base: position 10,024,299 of record NW_026571140.1, read on the forward strand.
TGGCAAATTCCTGCTGCATTATCGGATGCACAAATAGAAGCACGGAAGAAGGAAAATGTCTTTTTCGTATTCTGAGTGAAAATAACCGCTAACGGCCAATTAAATGACTTTCAAACATCCACAGAGCAAACGTAGAAGATCCTAGCAAACCGTGGACTCCAACAAGTTCAACAACGCATCGAGACTCTTGGAGGTTTTCATCTTTTCTGCTGTGAATGGCCCAGGAGTTTCCACCAAGTCATTGTGGATATCACCAAAGTGAATGTTTGTCCAGGTAGTTGGCGATTCCGACCAGAAATTTGGTTTGGTCCACCTTTTGTAGGGGCTGAAAAGGGTGATTTGGCTCCATCGATGCTTATGACCAATTTCTGGTCAAATGGTCTTGGGTCCTCTGCCGTTAGAGTGGATAAATAACCGGGATCAATACCCTTTACGTGCTTTCTCGCTCCGTCTGTCATGTTGAATTAGTGTTTCTTGCTGCCGACCAAAATAATTCCCAGCATGCAACGCGCGCTTTTGTCAACAATGAAACTCGCCTATTCTGATTCCTGACCTAGTCGCTGGAGAGAAATTAAATTGAGTGGAGGCACTAGGTGGTGCTTTGCCATGAATTCACAAATGTTGAACCTGATGATTTTTATTAGTCAGTAGACCCTGGAACCTATTATATAACAACTAAAAGCTGCATTTTTATGATATTCATTTAGGTTGCCCCCCATTTATATAGAATATTATTGACTTAAACAACGTTGTGATGTCATCTGATCCAGCCATGACATAAGAGTGTAGATACTGTGACGTGGAGCTGAGGCAGGCCGGGTGAGTGCACTCTGACCCAGTTAAGCCCGGGGAGCGCTGGTGATCTCCGGATAAAGAGCTTTCACTGGGGACAGCTTAGCATCGACCCAGTCCGCTCATAAAAACATGCTATTACTGTGCAGAGGTGAGCAGATAGAATGTGTCATGCAGGTCAGGGCTTTGTGGAGAAGGTATGGCTTTGTGCATGCCATGGAAACTGTTGAATCATTAGAAAAAAAAGAAAAAAAAAAAGAAGGAAGTGTATGCTGCATGGATAGAACTGTACTTCTCTCATAATCATAGCAGCTTAGAACACGCAAAACTGAAAACATCTCCATAGGCAACTATTAAATATTTTTATAGTGTTATCATTTTTTGGGCGGCATTTTTGTGTAACTTTTTGGTTTGGGATCCATCACCTGCTTGTTTTTATGGAAAAGGTTTTGCTCTGCCTGGAATGTTCCACAGTATGACATTAAACAACTCTAACTTACATTTATTCACTTACAGGTGGTTTAATAGCTCAAAATACCTAGAAAAACAAACATTCTGACTGTGAGTGGGGTGGCGTCTCCACTGATCCACCTTTTCAGAGTAAAAATGTATTTATTTTTTTTTAGCAGGCAACAGATTTTTTTAAAATTAATTAAATTGAACAGGTTTTAGATGTTAATAAAAGTAAGTAAATAGTAAGACAAATATCTGAAAGACGCAGACAAACAGTTCATTATTCATTCACTTCTGCTACACTGGTAAGCTTCTATTGTAGCCACAGCTGCCCTGGGGCAGACTGATGGAAGTGTGGCTGCCAATTTGCCCCATCGACCCAACCGACCACCACCATCACTCACACTTACACCACTTCCATACTAGGCAATGTGGGTAGAGTGCCTTGTTTAAGGACACAACAACAGTTTTGGCGACTGTGACTGTGGTACCTGATTTTCCCAGTGTCTCCCATCCAAATACTAACCAGGATCAGGCTTTGACAAGCTGGTATGGCCACAATATAATAAAATACAAACAAAATACAAATAAAATAAACTGCATAAAATATATAAATCATAATTTCAAGACTATATTTCTATCAAGTATTTCATAAATTAGTAAGAGTAACATTCTGAGTACAGAAAAATAGAGTGTCCAGTTAGATTTGGAGTTTTGCGGGTTACATGTTCAACTGCTCCCTCATTCTCTTGGCCTGTAGAGGACACGGGCACACAGTCTAAGGTTGGCACTGACCAATCAGAGTCTCTCCTTGCAGTTGATTGACAGGCAGAAAGCATCGCTAGTGCATTGGTTTAGTCCCGCCCACACCTTCTCGCAGGCCTCCGCTGCTCCTGTCTAATGACTGGAGTGCCTCACTGTTTTGCTTATATCAAAAGATTATTGATGGTTAACCTGATCTGCACTTCACTTTGGGCGGAATTTAAAAGAAATAATGAGAAGATACTTTCGTGTGGATCTTTCATTTGGATTAATACAGAGGATTTATTTTCAAAGAGGAGGTGTCTGTGTTCGCTGTGTAAATTGTCCCAAAACACTCAGTAGAGTAAGACGTAAAAATAACTGGCAAAGGATTTACTGACACTCGGAGATCACGGAGCACAGGATGAATGAACTGTAACTTGGATTACACAGAGGATGGCCTAACGTAAAACAAGTGCATCTGAGACGACAGTAGTGGTGAGTGTGACTGAAGTGTATATTCTTCAATCTATGCTCAGTCACATACAGGATTAAATCTAATGAGATAAGGAAAAACATGGCTTTACACTTGTGTTCAGTTGATGCGTGTGCTTGTGTGGAGACCAGGAACATATTTCACTCTTTGTCATGCTCAGGTGTGTGTGCAAGTGTGTGCAGGTGCTGAGGCCGTGTGCAGTTGCTTTGGCATCTTTACCTCCGCCAAGGTGGTTATGTTTTTGCCGACGTTTGTCTGTTTGTTTGTTTGTCTGTTAGCAACATAACTCAAAAAGTTATGGACCGATTTTGATGAAATTTTCAGGATTTGTTGGAAATGTGAAAAGGAAGAACTGATTTCATTTTGGGGGTGATCCGGAGAAATCCTGGATTCTGGATCACTTTAAACTTTTAGTTAACATTGTGGTAAATGGGACCACAAATTTTGTTTCTCAATATCTCGGTTAATTATTGCCCAAACCCCATGAAATTTGACTCAAGGATGGACAATGGGATCCTCTTTCATATTCCAAAGGCTGATCCAGATCTGATCCAGAAGACTGATTTTATCGCAATTTATATAAACAATGGGGGTAGTCCTTGGCGGAGGTCTGCGCTCTCTGAGTGCTTTTCTAGTTACTGATAGTTCTGTTTGGAAATATGAGTGGCTGAAGGTCTGGGTCCTGAGGGCACGGTTAACCATTGTTGTATGTAGTGAAAGTCTTATGTCCTTCCAGTAACATAATACATAATTACATTTTTGAACCCAACTTGTATGATTCAGAATCTTATTATATATATTTTTTTCTTTGCCTAGAATGTATGGCATTTAAACCCTTCAAGACCTAAGGCAATTTTAGTACATTTGTCCTCGCCTGGATTTTTTTCTTAATTTTGTTATTAAAACTCCCCCTTTAACCCCTAATGAAGTGTCATACATCTTTTTTTTTCTTCAGTACAATCTGTTAATTAACAATCTGCAGTAGTTGTGTCATATGGCTGTAATAAAAGCTACAGGACCAGAAATACAAATGAAAAAACAAAACAAACAAACAAAAAACAGAAAATATAATTCACACTCTTTCATACAAAACACAGGTCTGAACAACTTTTTGGACATAAAAATGCTTAATTTAGTGCCTTAGCAAAATATCAAGTCTGTGAGTAAACAAAAAATATCCTTTTTTTTGCCCTCAAAACAACAACAAAATAAAGTGCCATCACCACTTTACTTTTCTGGTGCCAGTCATGGAAACAGCTGGTGTCAGGTCCACGGCACAGAGCCACATCACTTCCTGCATTTCCACGGTGTTTATTACATTTGTATTTGTATTTTTCATTTTGAGTAAAGTAAACATTTCAAATAAAAGGGATGTGCAACTACACAGACCAAGATGTGTAATTTGTCATTTATTTGGGAAATAACTGCACTTAAAGCAGCTTTTTCAATTGTTACAAACACAGACACTCAGAGCAGTCGACCATCTTGACTAACTACACTCTTTGGCAAAGTTTGGCCTAATCAAAATGTATGGAGGATCTGCATTTGGTGGAAAACAAAGTCAGAAACCAGGAAGACGTTTGGAAAGATGCAATGACAACTTCGGGTGTTGTTACCGACACTGGGCTCGCCGACATGGATCTACTAAAACCAACTGTGATCAAACCCAAGTAAATGTGATCATCTGTAAAATGAAGACTGCATATGTATGTGCTGTTTGGAATAAACTTGAATTTGGCGTCCCTGTCTCTTCTAATTGCATGTACCCAGTGCATTCGGAGTTGTGTGTCAAATTATGAAAACTGAGGTGTAGTTGTAACTGTTGATTAACCAAACATAATGGAAAACTACAATGACATGGAGATGAAGAAAACTGAGCCTTGAAAGTTGTAATTGCAAAAAAGTATGTTTGTGTCTTTTATGATTCAAAAGTTATGCGTGCTTATGTAGAACATGTCTGCCAGTATTGTATACAATACTGTCAGTCTCGAAGGTTAACTTCTATCTTTCATTTATTCAGTTACAGGTGCTTCAATTGCTCACAATAACTTGAAAAACACACATTCTTGTCACAAGCGAGGCCGCATCTCCACAGAATAGACCTGTAACTTAACCTTGTGGCACCAGCTGCTTGTTCCGTTGGAGATAAAGACACAGCGTCTCCGTGGACCCTCCCACAGAAAAGTTACTGCACACCTTTAAGCACTTTAAACCTACACCAGTATTCTTTTTTATTTGACTGTGAAAATTGAGTCAGTATTAACATATATAGTGGGGTTTTGTATCTTATGATTATCTCTTCCTCTGACCTTTACTGTACAGGAATCACATGGAGCCTACAGTAAAAGTTCAGTGCAGTATATTCATTAATGCATGTTGACGGTGACTAGCTCTGAGGCAGGAGCAGCGGCAGGGAAAATCAGGGACTATTCGAATGTCATCCCAGCAGAGAGCACGTATCCGGATCAGGGTCAGAAATCCTCTTTGTGCCAGACCGGAAGTGGCCTTGGATAACTGCGTCTGACCAAACATGGAAAAGGCCCCTATACGTCCAGCAGCCATGTTAGCATATGGTCAACCAGTCAACACCAGCGAGGGGGAAATGCTCAAGCCTAGAGCAAGAATGACAACGCAAAGGATTATGGGATTACAAAGGCTGATGTCATATGAGATGGTGGCTTCATGTGACTAGTGGTGTAGAACAAAACTGCAGTTAGCTGAACCAGATCACAATCTTTAATTTCCGTTCCATCCAGGTATTAGACATCTGTGGCCAGTGTTGGGGAGTAACAGATTACATGTACTGGAGTTACGTAATCAAACTACAAATTACGAGTAACTGTATTCAGTTACAGTTACTGTTTCAGTGAGTGGTAATTGGATTACAGTAATTTGGTTAAAATAAATGGATTACATGGTGGTATTTTCCTGTTTTCACATTTTGGGCTATTCCCTTTTTTTTTTTTTCAGTAATTCCACTCATTGCCGGACACTTAACCAGGTCTAAACCAGGTCTAAAACCAAGTCTAAAACCAGGTCTAAACCCAGGTCCAAACCAGTTCTAAACCTGGTCTAAACCAGGTCTAAAACTAGGTCTAAACCAGGTCTAAACCAGGACTAAACCAGGAATAAAGCAGGACTAAATCCAGGTCTAAACTAGGACTAAAACCAGGTCTAAACCAGGACTAAAACCAGGTCTAAACCAGGACTAAAACCAGGTCTAAACTAGGTCTAAAACCAAGTCTAAAACCAGGTCTAAAACTAGGTCTAAACCCAGGTCCAAACCAGTTCTAAACCTGGTCTAAACCAGGTCTAAAACTAGGTCTAAACCAGGTCTAAACCAGAACTAAACCAGGACTAAACCAAGACTAAAACCAGGTTTAAACTAGGACTAAAACCAGGTCTAAACCAGGACTAAAGCCAGGTCTAAAACCAAGTCTAAAACCAGGTCTAAAACCAGGTCTAAACCCAGGTCTAAACCCAGGTCCAAACCAGTTCTAAACCTGGTCTAAACCAGGTCTAAAACTAGGTCTAAACCAGGTCTAAACCAGGTCTAAACCAGGACTAAAGCAGGACTAAAACCAGGTCTAAACTAGGACTAAATCCAGGTCTAAACCAGGACTAACACCAGGTCTAAAACCAAGTCTAAAACCAGGTCTAAAACCAGGTCTAAACCCAGGTCCAAACCAGTTCTAAACCTGGTCTAAACCAAGTCTTAAAAAGGTCTAAAGCAGGACTAAAGCAAGACTAAAACCAGGTCTAAACCAGGACTAAAACCTGGTCTAAACTAGGTCTAAACCAGGACTAAACCAAGAATAAACCAGGTCTAAAACAGGATTTAACAGGACTAAACCAGGCCGCGTGCACCGTGTCTCCTCCTCTTCTCTCAATAATATATTTAATACGGTTAAGTAAAGTCTGGGCTTTTCATTGTCTTTTATCAGACAAAACATCTCGTGAAGATTTCCTCGTCTTTGCTTCTCTACAGCAAATCAAGTAATCCAAAGTATTCAGATTACGTTACTCACTTTAAGTAATTTAATGGATTACGCTACAAACTACATTTTGGGGTCTGTAATCTGTAATTTGTAGGGGAATACATTTTAAAAGTCACCTTCCCAACAGTGACTGTGGGTTATTAACTGCTCAATCCCCGTTCCACTTGCCCCCCTCCCCCTTCAGAGCGCTACCTCAACACAATGAACATGTGTCCCTCTAATGAAACTACTGCACTTCGCTTGTGTAGTTTGTGAAGTTGTAGTGAATTGTTTTGTATCCTGCTTTTGTATATTGTGGTGGATACATCTGCCACCACTCCATTGTCAGTATTATTTCATTTCATTTCATGTTCATTAAGTTAATTATGTCACACATAATTTAATTCCTTTATTTAGACTTGTATTGTCATTTGGGTGCACACGTTTTAGTTAATATAAGTCTGAATTATTTACTTACATTTGTTCTTTCTTTTTCCAGACGGAGGAGCCTTGGCTGAGACCATCCAGGAGTCAACAATCAACAAAGGGGAGGGAGCACTCTTTAGATACTTTTATTTTTGTTTGTCTAGTTTGCCAGGTCATTTTATTATCACTTATTGTTTTCTGTATTATACTTATTTGCCTATTTGTTATTTTGATTAAGTTAGTAGTTTTAGTTATTTCTTTGGTGTAATTCCTCCCTCTTGTGTTCAGTTTTAGTTGACCCTCATGTATTTAAACACCCCTATTCTTTGTCTGGTTGGGTTAGTTTGATTCTGTTCAGTTTGATTTAAGTTACCCCAGTTGGGTATGGCTTTTCTTTGTTTATAATTTACCTCATTTGAGCTTTTGTTAAATTATCTATTTTTTGACTAAATTTAACTTATTTTTATACCTTGTCTTTGTGTTTCTGTTTGGTCCACTACATATATTTATGGAAAATATCTATCTATCTATCTATCTATCTATCTATCTATCTATCTATCTATCTATCTATCTATCTATCTATCTATCTATCTATCTATCTATATCTAGAGAGCTCCAAAAAGTAGATAAAAAAAACAAAACAGGGGGTAATATTCTTCAAAGGGTGGGAGAATGCATGGTTTGATTGTAAATGAATGAATATTTAGATGTATTTTAATTATGTGTTAACCTGCTCAGGGACTGCAGATGGAAACGAGCTTTAGCTAAATCTGGAGGAAAGCATCTCTTCTTTTTTGAGATGGATGTGTTTACACATGGCCCCTGTTAAAATAAACTAATGAGAAACTTAGCCTATAGTAAAAGGTGCACTGTGTCAGTGTAGTGGAGGAGTCCACCAGCTGCTTGTGTCTATATTGTGTGGAAAAAGGTCACTTAATATCTTTTGTCTCCTTAACACTCCCTACAAATAAACAAAGTGATTGATGTGTCCAGTTTTGGCACACAGTGATGATCTCTACTTCCCTCCACCTCTCTGGTCAATGGGCACCAGAATAGTAGCACTGTCTGGTAAAACCAGACAGTTGCTAACAGCAACATCTCAAATTGGCCTCCAGTCTGTCATTTGAAAAGAAACCCATTTGTGGATAACAGCCGCTAACTGTTTGAGCTCGGATTGTTGGGTACTCTGTTTGTGTTTGTTGTGAGTGCACACCCTAAGAATGGATGTATCTGATTGGTGCTCATGGCCGTCATTTTACCCACTGAAATGTACTTCACAAATTACGCTATTTCTGTTTCCTCATCAAAAATCACACGCAGTTTTGTTTTGTTTCGTTCACACGTTTAACACTCAAATCCTGCATATTTAGGAGTTCTTCTCTCAAACAGAAAGCACCGTTCCACCTTGTGATGTCATGTGGTAATACAGGAAGCACTCCACTGTGTTTTTAAACTCCATACACCTTCACTAGAATCATTTGGATAAGTTCAGCCCTGGAATTGCCTAGTTGTAGCTAAGTAGCTGTTAACATGAAAACTACCACTTCATGACATCACAAAGTAAGGCATTTTGAGTTTTGAGATAATAATAAACGGTTACTTGAACATGTGTGAATGAAACAAAACACAACTGGGTATAGGCTTATTTATCATAGTTTTACACACTGGAATATTCCCGGCAGAGCACTGACATATCCATAGAAACAAGCAGGGAACAGACCCCAAACCAAAAAAGTTCCACAGTGCACTTTTAACTGTCAGTGCCTACACTATAGTTTTGTTTTTAAACCCAACACACCCAGATCTCTGGATGTTGATTTATTTTCTACCTTATAATCTTTTCTACTTATTTCACTTCTCTGATGTGTCAAAAAACAGCTTGGGGATTTTGACTGAAGAAAATTTCCAGACTGATCATGTTTAGAACTTTACTCAGAGCTCTACAAAATCAATCTGGAATTGTTTGTAGTCCAGCTTACAGATTTCTTGTGGGTGGGTAGTAGTTCTTTCTCATTAGTTATTCATGACTAAAATGATTTCAATGTATTTCAACCACCAGACTGATCACTGCCAGGGTGTATGTGGTTGCAAAAAAGCCAAAAGGGATTATAGTGTTGTGTCCACCAAACAGATGAAAGGCAGGGCTACTACTGGAATTGATACTTTTCCATGCTGGGGGTGTTCTGCATGTATCTGTATAGAGTAATGTTCAGCTGTTACCATGGTGACACAATGCAGACATTAGCAAACACTGTCAAAACATTTTAAGATTGTCCGGAAAATGAAGATAAAACACTAAATGGATCGATTCAAGTGTTCACGATCTTGTTTAGGTGTTTGAAGAGACCCCGGCAGTATCATCATGTCCTAATATTCCAAAATACAATTTATTAAACTTTGAAAATCTAATGACATATGCTAATATTTGTTTGCTTCTCAAAATTCCTCATGGTGCTGCTCCTCCTCTGAAGGGTTTGGTCTCAATGAGCTCCGAAAAACATCTCGAGTAACACGCTCATCCTGCAGAGGAGAGTGCACTGCCCTCAAATGTAACACCACACTCACCACATCCTCTTTTTCCTCTGTTGCTGTGAGTCATTGGAATAATTTGCCAACAGAGATTCTAACCAACACAGGTTCTCAAATGTTTGCCCATCTGACAAAGAAGTGGCTGATCTCTAAACAAGTTTATACACATGAGGGATGAGTGTGAGCTGAATGGTCAGTAGAATGTAGAGTGTGTGTAAGTGTGAGCAAATGTTGGGCCTTGATACAGGGGGGAAGGGGCATGTCCTTATGTGTTTGGTGTATGTTGCTTTTAGGATAGTGTTTGGACGATGTGACCCTAAGTAATATCTCTTTTAATTCATTTGTGATCAGTTTATCTATATACATTGAATCTGTGTTTTCAGGATTTCCACCAACCTTCTCTTGGACAACAGGTGTACAGTTGTCCCTCGCTATGTCGCCATTCACCTTTCATGGTCTCGCTCTTTCGCAGATTTTTTGTGTGCAATTTTGCATGTTTTTTTTTACAGTGTATGAATGCGTATTGCGCATTACGAGCGGGTAGTAATTACAAAAGGGTGGGTCAGGACTAAACCAGGTCTAAACCAGGACTAATCTTAAGAGAGAGAACCCCGAACAGGGTGTTCACAAAGCGCGATCTGGCAATTGCCGCACTTACCTCCGTGAAGTGCGGAGCTCTCCATCGGTCCTTTCTCCTGCAGTCACCTCCGAGCCTGTCCCGACAGTGAGTCCTGTTTCAGTTCTGGTTTAGTTTTGGTTTACTCCTGTTTTAGTCCTAGTTCAGTCCTGATTTAGTCCTCCTCTTCAGTCCTGGAATCAGTCCTAGGTTAGTCCTGGATTAGTCCCGGTTTAGTCTTGGTTCAGTCTGTGGCGTAGGCAGCGCAAAAGTTTGATATAATCTCGGGATGACGGGCGGGTGCGGTGCTGTACTGCACGGATGCGGTGTTGTACTGTGCAGCTACGGTGTTGTACTCCACAGGTGCGGGTCTCCAAAAATGGAGATTAATTAATTAATCTTTGGTTCGTTACACAAAGAAGGATGAAAATAACATAAGGACGGCAGCAGTAATAAGTTGCAAAAAGGGTTGCACCTCTCCTGTCCGAAAAAAAAAAAAAAAGTGTATAAAGTGTGTGGTGAGAGGTTTTACAGCCTTAAAACAAATATAATAACTGTAAAATATAAAGTTCACTACTTTGCGGATTTCACCTATTGCGGGTTATTTTTAGAACGTAACTCCCACGATCAACAAGGGATCACTGTAAACGAGCATCCATGTGACACCAGCATCTTTCCTATGACTTGTGCACTGTCCGTGTACAAATAAAAAGCACACCATTCCAGACCATGAGTGTGACTGACTAACTGTAAAACTGTGTGAGAGACTTGTTTAAGAGCACAAATCAGCTCACCTGTTACACTTTCAACTAAGTCAGTTCTTTATGGTTAGAATCAAGTGTAACTTGAGTAACAGAGCAGTGTTCAGACAGACAGACCTAGCTTCACACCCCATGGAATGTTGATGATATCAGTTGAAGCATCAATAGTATCAATAGTTTCAGAAGAGAATCCTGGACGAGCACCTGTGTTTTTATTGTCTATTGTGGTGTCTGGTGTTCTCCATTCAAGGCCTGTGAGCCTCTTAGCCCCCATTAAGATTTTAATGCTTAGAGGTGATTGGGTTCAGGGGGCCCACATTCCAAGAACTGAGATTTAATGTACAGGTAACATCTGGAAATATTTAATTCTTTGGACAGTAGTGATCAGGTAGTGAAAGGGGGGGAAAGCAGAAACTATCTTATCTAGGTGTGTGTCTCATATTGGACCTTGTGTCTGTAATGGGCTTACTCTCTGTTTTTGTAATAAATAGCATTACACTATCAGAGTTTGTTTTTGGATTTTTCTCTGAATACTCCACACCAGAGCAGGAAGCATCACTGAAATTGATAACTATGACAGCATCACTATACCACTCAGTGAAAAGCTCCACCCCTTATATTTAGCTGACATATACACCAATAGTCAAAGGTTTGGACACAACTGTCATGACTATTTTCAGTGTAGATTTGCACATGGAATGAGGTAAACAAAAGAATACACTCCAAATATGTGGAGTTAATATGATTAACTGAGATTCAGGAGCAGGACCACGCCTCAACCGCCCTCTCCTCCTCACCAGCGAACCACGACTCACTTCGACCACACCTCTAATTTCCCAGAGGCGTATTTGTAGCAGTGTTTCCTATCATCCCAGTTTGTCTCAGCTAACTCGACCCCACCCTCCCATCCTCTATCTTGTTCGTCTTTTAAGATGCCTACGAGGGGGGTCCCGTTCCAGCTGGGCCAATTGAAGATTGAGACAGAGCCCCCACCTAGAGTCTCAACCCAGTCATCTCTGCCCCCCCCCCCCCCCTCATACATTATCAGTAAACTTCTTCTTCGCACTATGTCGTTGTTGACTTGGTTCTTGCTAGTGAAGTGGAGTTAATATGATGAACTGAGATTCAGGAACTGGATCACACCTCAACCTTCACTCCAGCCAACCACATCTTATCTCAACCATGCCTTCCAGAAGCCTCATTTATACAGCCTATCCTGACAACACTGTGTGTGTCAGCACTCTTGACCCCCTCCCACCCACCCACCCCCACCCACCCACCCAGCCACGTCTTTCGCCCATCCTTCTGTCCACCTTCAGTCCGAACATAGCATCTTCAAGGAGGGGGAGGCCCGATTCAGCTGGGTGACCATTTTAGATTGGAAATTATATCCCAACCCAGTCATCACATCTATCCACCGTCATGAAATATCGTTATCGTATTCCATTGTTGTGGTGTGGTCCTTGCTAGTGAACTGAAATTAGCCACTCTTGGCTTTGACCCCAGGTTTCTTGACCCCGACAAAGCACACATGTGAAACCATTTCATTTTGCTACATAATATAATCATTCCATAAGTCTTGCTTCATATACCTTTCCTTCACAAGCTCCTGGAAGCTCCAAATCACAGATGGTGGTATAAACTGTAGCCACAGCTGCTCCAGGGCAGACTGATAAGACATATGGCTGTCAATAAGACATGTTGCACTAGTATCACTGAAGTATAATGTCCCTACAAATAAAAATATATAAGAGCTGTTTTCAGTCAAGAAATAAGAAAATGATTTTGTCAGACGTTAATATCAGCTCACTTTGTTCCATGAAATTGGATGGTATTACAGTAAATGAACATCTTATCAGTGAATCTGCCTCAGTTGCATATTAAGTACCAGTACTGAATCACATGAATTTTAGCCTCTCCAGGGCGGACTGCACCACTCTGCGCTCAGCTCCCGTGGCCAGTGCTCAAGACATAATTCCTGCAGAAACCACTTGAGATTCCCCCAAGACTTTATTGAGCTGGACCAATTATGACAATTTACTTGTCACCAATAATTACAGGGTAAAATCAGTAGGTTAAATAGGAAATGACTCAAGGGGGAAGAAAGTGAAATGCCACAATTTGTAATAAATGGACCACTGACAGATATTACTTTGCAGACTATAATAATAATAATAATAATAAAGGTGGACTAAGAAACTTTTGATGGTTGGGGGTCAAAAGCACAGCAGTTTTCCATTCACCGTGTGAGTGGCAAAAAGCCTGGCCCAGCACAGCAGTCGCTCTCGCTCCATGTGGTAAAACTGTACATTTTTATATAAAACTTTTCCATTTTCAAGACACTCAAAGCTCTTTACATCAAGGAACCACTTACCCATTCACACACACATTCATGCACCAGTTTACGCAGACACTGGGGGCAGGGTGGGTTAAGTGTCTTGCCCAAGGACACAACAACAGCATTCATCTTTGGGAGCCGAAATTGATCTGACCCCTCGACCAATGATGTTTTATGTTGTGAACGGGATTCGAACCAATCAGTGGACAAACACTTAAACCAACTGCAGTCTTAGCGAGGTGGTAAAGTTTCTGTGCTACATTACTTTGCCTTTTTGGTGTTGTACGTTTTTCATGTGACAACTCTATGTATCCATGTAAAAAATGAAGTCACTGCCTACCTCAACTTCATGTGTTTTCCTGATGAATTTTTTGAATGTATTTCCAGGGGCGTAGTGGGCGTGGTATGCGGTGGTACGTTGTCCACCCACTTCTCCTGGCATGACATATAAAAAAAATAACAAATATAAAATGGCTACAACTTAAATGTCAAACCGAAGCTATTGGTAATGATGAAAACATCCTGCATAGGCTCATGATATTGGCAGTACTGTCCTATAATGACCTGCCACATGAGGGAACCAGGACTGAACCAAGACTAAAACAGGACTGAAACACGACTAAACCAGAACTAAACCAGGACTGAACCAGGACTACAACAGGACTACAACAGGACTAAAACAGGACTGAACCAGGACTACACAAGAACTAAACGAGAACTGAACCAGGACTGAGTGTCAGGATGAGTCCACGTGCACCCGTGTAGACCGCCAGGTGACCGAAAGGACCAGCACAGAGCCCTGCACCACGGGGCTAAACGCAGGCGTCAACCGAGCAGGGTGTCACGCTTTGCAGACACCCTGCTCCACAGACTCTGGGTTCCCTCTTTCGCTCTCAAGTCCAAGATTAGTCCTGATTTAGTCCTTGGTTTAGTCCTGGTTTAGACCTGATTTAGACTTGGTTTAGCTCTGGTTTAGTCCTGGTTCTGTTCTGGTTTAGTCTTGGTTTAGACCTGGTTTAGTCCTGGGGGGAAGGGGCGAGATTAATTAAATAATAATAATAATGATAATTAAAATCCCCACTCGGTGTCGGCGGCAAGGGGGGCATTTGAGGGCCGTGCCCCCCCTAGCGGACACTGGTGCCCCACCCCCCAGCACAGGCCGTAATTTTTACTATTTTTAAATGATTTTGATTGGCGCATTTTACTTCGGGCTGAGGGCACAAACTTTAGCGCCCAGACCAATGACATCACAGTCTCTGTTTATTTAGTGTAGTGTGATTGGACAACTGTTCTGTCACTCACGTGACGTGACGTCACGTCAACCTGCTGCTTCAACTCGTAGCAGTTTCCCGATTAACGGCAGCTAGTACTTTAGCCTAAACCTCCCATGGATTTATTTAAAAAAAAAAAAAACCTCCACACAGGAAATCGCGAGGACAGAGCCAAAGAGTGAACACATTGACAGACCCACCGCCGGGACCCAGAGCTCTCGCTGCCGCGGCAGGGGCCAGGCAGAGGACAGAGTCTATCCGCCTTTGCCCGCTCGTTTCTGGGTGTAAAAGTTTGACCTGATCGTAGCGCAGAGGCATAATTCTACCTGGTGTCCTGGTGCTGATATGGACTAGTGGAACTTTCAGATTTAAGTAGCAAGTGGGATTAACTTTTATTTTTACAACCAGCTCGTGCATTCGGCTCCCGGACCTCGCGTCACGGACCAGACTGGACCGGGATTTGGACCAGTTTCATCTCTTCATATTGGACAATAGACTTTTGGAGACAGAACCAGTGGGACAGTGGATAGAGGAAACACTCTGTTTCAGTCTCTTGAGAAGGTAAGAGGCTGGTTTTCTTTAGTTTACGGCAAATCGGAAGATCACAGAGAAATAGTGCTATAGTTAAACAGTGTTAATAGTGCGTAAATGAGCTTGTGTGCGGTGGAGCTGCTCTGGTTGTTCTGTCGTGTGCTGTAGGAGCGGCGCTGATGTCGTGTGTTCATGTTGTGACCAGAGCCTCTTATCTTATTGTAGTTTTGTTGACGTTGTTGGTCTGGGTGTGAGCGGCGTTTTACGTTGTGTTGTTGCGAAGTTTTCGCGTGGCTGTTCATTGTGCTCTGATATAGATCAGCCACTAGTAACCAAAATATTCATAATATATATTTATAATTTTGGCCTTGGTGCCCCTACCAAAAATTATACCACCATTTTTTTTTTTATTTTTTTTTATATCTCACATCAGGAGAAGTGTGTGGACGGTGTGCCCTCGTGTACCACGCCCACTACAGCCCTGGTGCTGCCCGATGTGTGGCTCTTTCTTGCTTCTTTCAGTGATGTTGTTCAGGGGTGTTTTTGACGGGAGGCTGTTGTTTAATGTTTACAACCAGTGGTAGGCCTTGTTGTTGTTGTTGTTGTTGTTTTTAATAAATTTCAACCTTTTATTATTGTCTTGTGTGCGTATCGTCTACCACACAGCCTCAACACCTATTGCAGCTAATAATAATAATATTAACAATAATGATAATAATAACAACAACACATGATTAGCCTTATACTGTTAAAGAAAAACGTGTTTGATAGCATTTCTGCTTTGTATGACTCCACCCCATTAAAATATTTCTCAAATGGCAGTGCCCCCCATGCTGGTGACCCACGCCCCTCCAGTAGATGTGCTCTGGCGCCGACTCTGTCCCCACTAGACCACTGTGTATGTGTGTTAACAATTTAAGTACCCAAATCATGGCAGTAGGAAGTAGGTATCTTGATCTGTAGAACTTCATAGGCCTCACAAACTTTTGACATGCTGCTGGTAGACACACGCATGAATTTCTGGCAGACTTACAGCTTTTTTTTTTAGGCGAGTCTGAAGTCCAAGTGTCAAATATATAAAGAAAACAAACACTAGACGCCCACAATTTAGTTTCTTGCCAAAATCCAGAATATCTCTCTGTATTTTACACAAAGGGTTTATTATTATACGGCAAGATCTGAGTCTGGTCACAATGCCCTCCTTCACGTATCCAATCAGAACTTTTTCTTCAGTGACAAACTTTTCTGGTGGGGGGACTGCTACCTGCTTGACTCCATGGAGACGCTATTGCTTTCCCTGGAATGTTCCATGCTATGACTTTAAACATATCCATCTAGCGTTTATTCATTTCCGGTGTTTCTATTGCTTAAAAATGCAATCATTTCTTCTATGAATAGGGGCGACTCTCCACAGATCTGAACTGTAATGTATCATTGTGCTTTTGTCTCACTTGTGATATATAGGTTTAATCTATAGACAAAGCTATAACATTTCCATGGAGGCAAACAGAGTCTCCTATGATACTTTTTTCCTCATAAGCCATCACATTTGTTTTGAAACGGTGATAACGGTGAAACGCGTACATGACGTGAGCAGATCTGACCAGAGTTTTGCGTCTTGGGCAGTGTAGATGGAAACGCTATGGTGGAGCGTATTCAATAGTGCTTTTTTACAACCTCTATACCCTGTATCACGTTTTGATTCATCAACTTTTGCTTGTAATGAAAGGAACTGACCTTCAGTTGGTCATATTTTTGAAAAAAGTCCCCCCGGACTCAAAATGAAGTTTTCGTAAAGCCTACCAACAACCAGAATAAAACTGTTAGAAGGTTCATATCTTTTCAATCATAAAATAACCAAAGGCAATTTTCTCTTTAATAACACAGGAATAAAACACATAATCAGGGTAAAGATAATATAAAATAGGCCACTAAAAGTCACAAAATGATGATTGTCAGTGTTGGTTAGCAACAATGGATTGAATGGCTTATAAAGTGAAAGCAAGAATAGAAAGTGAAACTCCAGTATATTATGGCCAGTACAACTTATTATTGATAAATTTTCAGTCAAATTGACTTGTAATGGCCCTTGTGATAACTTAGCACGGTTTCACATTTCATATCATTGGCTGTAATGTGTATTTAATTTTTTTTTTTTTTTTTTTCGGGGGGGACTTTTTTAAAAGAGTGTTGAAAATGGAGTTTGGTTTCTTCAATTATACCAAAAAGTTCATCCAATCATGATGCAGGACTTTGATTTTGGAAAAAAAAGTTCAAAAAGTTATAACCCTAGTATTCAGCTTTTCCACTCTGGAGGGTGGTTTCAGATTTTTGCGTTTTTAAGCAAAGTTAGACAAAGTTATTACATTTCCATGGCGACAAACAGAGTCTCCTATGATACTTTTTTCCTCATAAGCTATCACATTTGCTTTGAAACTGTGATGATGATACTCCCAGTGTCCCTGATTGGCTAATTCACCTGTCAATCACAGCCATCTGAACTCACATCTTCCTAAAGTATCGAAGAAAATTGTATTCTGGATCCCTAGAAAGAGATACACTTTACAGGACAAAAAACCAACAACCCCCCCCCAAAAAAACAAAAAAAAAAACAACTGAATTTACTCATTTAGAAGAAGAAGAAAAATGGAGTGTTGCAACTTTTAGACAATAAAAAACAAAACTTGCATCATCTTTTTTCTTTTGTTCAAGTTAGCTGGGCTTCCATTGGTTGATAACTCACTTGCCGCTTTCTAGGGAACGATAATAAAAACACATTTGCAGAATCCACTGGGGGCGTCCATAAATCATGCTGATTTATCTTACACTCCTAAAAGTAAAGCGTAGTGTTTGGTTAGACAGCAGCAGGCTCCAGCTTTAGGTTTTTGGAGTTCTGGGACGCTGGAATTTGACGAAGACTTCCTGACGCAACATGAGGCAAGTCCATGGCAACAGTAATGTGTAAAAATGCTTTTCATCAGCAACTTAACACCAAAAGCCCCTTCACATTAAAACGGTCTTAATCAGCTTTCTTATCTGCACGGCTTTGATCCGGACGCGAGTAGTAAGAAGAAATACCCCATAGCGGTCTGTTTAAAGGTCCTATATTTAACAAAACTGACTCTTGTGAGCTTTAAGTCATGTTAGAATATTGTTACCCCCTCAAAACATAACTGGAGTTGTGTTTAATTTCATTCACACACATTTGATTAAAACAGTATTATTAGTCTGTGTACATCTCCAAAACTCAAAATGCTCTGTTCCAGATGTCTCGAAGTAGTAGTTTTTAAAGGTGCATTGTGCAACTTTTCTGGTTGAAGTTTTGTGCAATTTTTTTCCTCATGGAGATGTTATTGCTTTGTCTGGAATGTTTCAAGACAAAGAGCTTTAATTCTGAATATAAATTGAATTCCACTTTAAAAAGGACCATGTAAACACTTAAACTTAATTCTGAAGTAAGTAGGTCGTTTATTCTGATTTTAAAGCCAAATCATTTTTTCCTTGATTTGACTGGGTATGCTTGTACTTAAAAGAAACAAGGGCATCTTTGGACATACAGAAGTTTTCACGTCACATGTTTTCATCAGCTACTCCTTCCACAAAGTTGTCCCACCATCGACTGGTTTTCCCAGGTCTTGTCCGTAGCCGTTTGGCTCGCCTGCGATGAACCGGTTCATCCAGAATTTGACAGAGGTGATTGCAGATCCTTCTCTGTTAACTAATAGTATCTCTGCATATTCTGTATATTTGTTGAAAGCCTGACGAATGGAAATGATCCGACATGTTTGTTTCTGTGTACTGTGTGCATGTGATGTAAACGCGTACGTGATGTGAGCAGATCTGACCAGAGTTTTGCATCTTGGGCAGTGTAGATGGAAACACTACGGTGGAGCATATTCAACTTTTCCACTCTGGAGGATGGTTTCAGATTTTTGTGTTTTTAAGCCCCAAAAACGCCATGACCGTCTAAACAAAATGCACTTTGTTACAGTCCCAGGCCTTTAGTTCTAATTTGTTTTGTGTGTTCTAAATTATTTTGCTGTGCTGTCCTGATTCCTGCTGTGTGAGCCCTGGCCCGTGATTGGTGGGGCATGTCTACTCCCACCTCGCCTGCAGCCACCGCCCCTAATTTAAGGAGATTACCAGCATCTGTTCAGGACTGCTGGCCTTAGTGGCCAGTATGCCATTTTGTATTTGCGTTCGTGTGTGTAGTTCTGTAGTTTAGTTCTGTTTTTAGTTTTGTGTGTGCCACTTAGTTTTACCACTTGTTTTGTGTAAGCCTGCATGACCCGTTTCGTGCCACAAAACACGTTGTTTGTTGTTTTGTTTCTTAGGCTACGTTCAGACTGCAGCCTGAATGTGACCCAAATCAGATTTTTAGGCTCCTATGTGACCTGTATCTGATCTTTTAATGACAGTCTGAACGACACAGATCCGATTTTTTCAAATGCGACCCAGGCCACTTGGATATGTGGTCCTGAAACCGATACATATCTGATCTTTTGATATGTGACTTCAGTCTGAATGGCCAGAGCGCATTCATCCAACCTACATGTTATCAACAAGCCACAAACGTCACTATTCTGCACTGAAGTAGGCGAAAATTGTTAATGAACTCACCACTCACCACTCTTGGCTACGTCTCCACATCCACACGTTCCTTTCAACGGACATCGCTGCCATTGCCCCACAAAACGCCACGACCAAAAACCTTGTCCTTCTCCTTCTCAAACTCTTTCTTTCAACAAGTAAGTTGTTCATGTTCTGGCTCCGGTACGAGAGGAACTTTAAAAACAGCAGGTGCTCAATGCTCGCGTCCGTGTTTGTAAACACAGAGCACGCTCGCTGCGGTTGACGTCGTTGTGTCCTCCAATGCACATGCGGGACACTTTCAGGTCATTTATTGTTCACACTGGGGATCACATACAAGTCACATTTAATTGGAAACGTGAACGACCTCGCAAAAACATCGGATTTCACAAAAAAATCGGAATTGAGCGTTAAGGCCTGCAGTCTGAACATAGCCTTAGTTTAGAGTATTTTCTGTATATTTTAGTCTGTTTTGTTGATTTACCTTTACATTTCTGTTACTTAAACATTAACATCTTGGGATTTATTTTATGTTTTTTGTTACTTCCCTCACCTCAACAAGCTGGGTCGTAACACACTTCGGATAAAATATTTTGTCATTTTTACCAGCAAGTGTTCTCATGCAAACAGGCCCTAAGTAATTCTAAGGAAGGTGTACAGAGTTTTTATTGGAGCATCACAAGGTGGAACTGAGTGTTTTCAGTTTGAGAGAAGAACTCAGGCTGAATATGCAGGGTTTGTGTGTTAAACATGTGCAAATAAAACCAAACAAAACTCCAGGTATGCTTTTGACGACGAAACATTCTAACATAGATCAGAAAGTAGTGTAATGTGGGCCTTTAAAAGTCCTCCATACTGTAGACACTCAACGATCCTGTACCCAAACATGTACGTATCTGCATCGTTTTGTTTGCATGCTAAATCTGTACATGACTTCCTTTTTGACATTTAGGTTGCTTATCTCCTCCTGACACACATGGTACATTTACGCCAATCGACTGGGACCTGGCACGCTAGCGTCTTGGCACACACCCTCGCGGAAATGCTATAAGAGAAATCTGCATATGACTCCTTTTTTCACCCACACAATGGATTAAGTAGGCGACCGTAAAGAAAGCCCCATCGAAACATAAACTGGGTGCTCATTATATAACATGTACTTCTCTCTTGTGATGATTCCTCTGCCAGCGTCTAAGGATTGGGGTTTATTTTGGTAGTGACAAAAACAAATGTTTAAAAAGGTAGATGTGAATGAATAGTATGCTGGAAAACATCAAGTACAGAAGTAAAGAAGCAGAGACTTGGTATCATAAAATTTCTCATGAGTACAAATTAGGCTCCTGGCACATAACCTTGCTCATGCCAGATTGATATGTGTAGCTCTCTGCACATTATTAATCTGGGATGGCGCTCTCTGAAGGGGATCAGGTCTTATTGAGATGTTCAAGTGAATACTCCAAGCTGTAATCGAGCTAAAATAGGCTCAAGTACGTTCGAATATAGCGGCACCATATTCGTTTTGTCTGCCAAGATGGATTTGTATGTTCTCCCTGTCTCTGTGGGTTTTGTCCAGGCACTTTGGTTTTGGGGGCACTGATCCGAGTCCACACTGTGTTACTGTACTGTTACTGTAATCAGTGTCCATTTATTGTTTTTAGGGGCCAAATGCTGCAGAATAAAATGAGAAAATGATATGATATGGGATTGGACAATAATGACAAATGTCTATTTTTCATAATCACAATGATGATATTCACATAATATGGAAATCATCAGAAATTAGTCTTATGTGACACCCATCTCTTACTATTTTTGCTACTTATTATTCTTTTTTATGCATCATTACCACTTCTATTTTGTTATTATAATATATTATGATGTGTGAGCTACTGTGTCCAAGTAATTTCTGTTGTGGATCAATAAAGTCTAAGACTAAGAAAGGAGCTATATGTATCTATTAGGGATGGGCATGATTAAGCGATTAATCGATAATTGATCATTAAGAATTTCATCGATTACGTTAATTTTAATCGACAAACCGAATGTAGGTTGCTGTGCGTATCGTGACCAAACAGGGGTCTGTACATGTGTCTCTCTGCATCAGAAGGAGCGAGCAAACAGAAACAGTTGGTCAGTCTGCAATGTACCGAAGCACAAATGTGTGTTTAACAATGAGTTGTACAAGAAATTCCACGCTTTCCGTTGCGTTCGGGACAAGTGTGAGTTCATGTGCACAGTGTATAAAGTACGAACATATGTTTTGGTGTCCAGTGGGAAAAAGCTTTTCCAGGTGAGAGTCGCGCAATGTCGATGACGAGTTCCCACCCCCCGTACGGTGTCCTGGTTTTGACAAACGCAAATATGGTCACACTAACCTGTATTCCACTGAATCATGTCTTTTAATCCAACAGAAATTGACCGCATCAGCGCACAAGAGCTGTAGTTTTATCTTCGCTGAGTTTATGCAAATTAGTGATGCGGTTTTAAGTTTCGTTTCTGTGAGAGTTGCACAAAACTGAATTAAACACATTATAATGTCAAACGGGATTGATGTGGCTCTAGAGTGGTTACGGTTTATATGTCATAAAGTTGAATTTATTTATGCAGATTAGTAGTGCAGATAGTAATAATAATGATGATCATTTTAATATAAAATATTAAATGTTAATGATTAAGCGATAATCGATCGTTAATTCTTCCGACGCTCGATTAAGAAAATTTCATCGAATGCCCGTCTCTAATATCTATATCTATTTTTATATCTATATCCTCTCCCAAGCCTCTGGTAGAGGACCTGAGTTGGATGAGGGTGAGAGAGACCAACCACCGTGGAAGATCAGAAACACATTTTCTATATCTGTTATCTATTATCTATCTATTATCTATTATCTATTATCTATTAGGGGTGTGCAAAAATGTCAAAATAT
The DNA here is from genome assembly GCF_026225935.1 of Boleophthalmus pectinirostris. Taxonomy (NCBI): domain Eukaryota; kingdom Metazoa; phylum Chordata; class Actinopteri; order Gobiiformes; family Gobiidae; genus Boleophthalmus; species Boleophthalmus pectinirostris. The sequence continues at coordinate 10,046,747 of NW_026571140.1, forward strand.
CGATATATCGTATCGTTTAATGTAATGATACAGTATCAATATCAGGGACTGCTGTATCCATATATATCGCCAGGTCTATTTTTTGGTATATTTTACTAAATTATTTCGTTACAGCTACAGTTTTGTTGGGGAAAAAAATCATTTATGAGACACATTTGACATTTTCACTGTTTTGATGATTAAAATGTTTGTGTTTCATATGAACTTTGCACAAGACGTGGTTTAACAAAAGCTTTTAGTGTCACAGAGATGATTTAAACATAATTTTTTTGTGAACGTATCGAATCGATTTGAAATATATCGTATCGAACCGAAAAAGCACTTTATCGACATATGTATCGTATCGTGGCCTTTGTTTCGAGGCAAGTATCGTATCGGCAGCTTCATAATGATACCCAGCCCTAATATCTATATCTATGATAGATATATAGATGTATATATCTGCCTTCAGTGCCACTAATGGCTGAAGCCTCAAAGCAATTTCATTTTCTCTTAATATGACATTAAATGAGAGTATTCATGTTTCAGGATCAAAACAGAAAGAATTCAGATTTAAAAGTGCTAAATAACTGTTATTTTGTCATGTCGTCTGCACTAAAATGGAAGGATCATGTTCTGTGTAGTTCCCTCTGTTTTACTGCATTGTACTTTATATTACTGTATTGTACTGTATATTACTGTAGCACATTTGAAGATACCACATCACAGTACTTCAGTTACTGCTGCCATAGTAACAAACAGAGAAGTGGGACGGGCACGTTCCAGTTTATTCCTTTAAAATTAATCACCACATTTATCAACTGTAAAGAAAAACATATATATATTTTTTTAGGAGAAACATCAAATCACAGGCCTCAAGTCCGAATCAGGTCCCAAGTCATTGACCTTTAAGTCCAAGTCGAGTCTCAAGTCTTTGTCCATTTTATCAAAACAAGTCTCAAGTTCTAAAAATAGTGACTCAAGTCTCCAAAATACTAACTCTGCCACTGCCCACTGGTCCTGACAGGTTGCCCCAGCAGCACTGAAGGACGGGACAAACGCTGTGGCTAACCTTAACCTCAAATAGACTGTAAAACACAACAGCGCAGAACAGAACTATCTTATAGCTTATACTCTGATTTGGAAGATTGCCCTTTTTATTTCCAGTGAGTTTTTGACTGTATAAAATATCTCTTTGAAATTATGAAAGAAGAAATGTCAGCACAAATCGGTATAAATCACAAGATCTGAAGCTGATTGGATCTCAAAATATGCACGAAATACTTTTACTTTGTACATTTTTAAACAGGTCCTTTTAATACTTTAACTTAAGTAGATTTGTTCATGTGCTATTCTACTTGAGTGTGTGTTTGCTCCAGTATCTGTACTTTTACTTGAGTACTTCTTCCACCACTGATCTCTGTACAAACAATAGATCGTCCTTCAAATGTTTGTTATCGTGACAGGCATACTTGCGCGTTCTTCTAGCCATATCTTTGAGTTGCAATTTATTTTGACCGCCGGTTCACTCTCAGTTATAGAATAAAAAAAAAGCTAGTGTGCTGTGGAGAATTCCTCTTGTCTTGACTGGAGCCGCCTTACAGCTGCTTTGCACCTGTGAATCGGTGCTGCACATTCATCTGAGCTGACCCCGTCCCAACCCCGTTACTCTGAGCAAAAACAACCAAGATAAAGCGTTCCACCGGCCGCCCCACCTCTTCTCCTCCGCACAATGAGATACCAGCAGTGAACTCCTCCTGTGACTATTACGCGCTTTCATCTCCTCTCACTGGGCTGTTCCAAAGCTTGACTTGAACGCAAAGGTAGGTTTATGTTACGTGCTGCTATAAATAGTTTGTGATACAGTACAGAATAGTGCTGCTACAATACTGACATTTCAAACTTTTTTACACAATAGAATGTTATTTTTAACATTAAAGTTTTCTATTTGACTCTTGTGAGGGTTAAGCCACGTTATAATGTTGTTACCTCATCAAAAACATATCTGGAATTGATTTGGAAGATTGCACTTTTTATTTGCAGTGAGTTTTTGACTGTGTAAAATATCTCTCACCTTTATTTGGAATTATTAAGGAACAAAAGTCAGCACAAATCTGTATAAATCACAAGATCTGAAGCTCATTAGATCTCAAAATATGCTTGAAATACTTTTACTTTGTACATTTTTAGTACAGAATAGTGTTGTTATTATACTGACATTTCAAACTTTTTACACAATAGCCTGTCATTTTTAACATTAAAGGTTTCTATTTTACTCTTGTGAGGGTTAAGCCATGTTATAATGTTGTTACCTCATCAAAAACATACCTGGAATTGATTTGGAAGATTGCACTTTTTATTTGCAGAGTTTTTGACTGTGTAAATATCTCTCATCTTTATTTGGAATTATTAAAGGACAAATGTCAGCACAAATCTGTATAAATCACAAGATCTGAAGCTGATTAGATCTCAAAATATGCATGAAATACTTTTACTTTTGTACATTTATGTTGTTTTCAACTTTAAAGGTTCTATATTACGCAAAGTTGACTCTTGTGAACGTTAAGTCGTGTTATAATGTTGTTACCTCATCAAAAACATACCTGGAATTGTGTTTTTTTTCATGCATGTTTGAGTAATCTTTCATTATTAGTTTATGTACATTTGCCAGAGATCAAAATGGCCTACTTTTCAACTTTTGTTCAGCAGAGATTAACAATTCAAGAGCTGAAAGTGTCCAAATGATTCTAGTTTAGCTGTATGGATTAAAAAAACAAACAAACTGTGGAGTGCTTCTTATATTACCCCATGACATCAAAAGATGGAGTGTTTTCTGTCTAAGAGAAGAACTCACTTGAAATATGCAGGGTGTGTATGTTGAAATGTGTGAATGAAATAAAACTCAACTCTGGGTGTGTTTTTGATTAGGAACACTATAACAGATCAGAAAATAGTGTGGTCTTCTATCTGTGTAACCCACAGGTGTCAAACATAAGGCCCGGGGGCCAGATCCGGCCCTCCAAGACTTTTAATGTGGCCCTTGGGTGATTTTCTACTAAAATATTTTAATTATATTTTCTATTAAAATATTGGTCATTTTCTGTGGTGTTTATCACAGCAGCGTCTCCAGCGTCTCTGTACGTGGCCCCTCCCACCAGAGCAGCACAAATGAAGACTTGTCTCTTTCCAAACACTCTTAAAGGACGATCGTTTTAACTGTTGACCGTGACACCCTCATCAGAAAAATGTCTAAAATGAGAAAAGTGGAGCCGAGTGCAGGATTTTACAAGAAAAATTGACTTATTCCTGTTTACATACAAGTTCATGTTAAAACATTGTGTTGAAATTGAATTTTTCTTAAAGTTTCAGGTAGTTCATAATATTATAAACTTATAATAAGAAAGAGTTCATCAATTAAAAAAGATTTCTGTAATAGATTTGTGTTTCTCTGCACAAATATTTGAACTTATTGTTATTTTTGGGGTTTATATGACATGAGTTTTCTGATCCGGCCCCTTTGAGATCAAAGTCGTTTGGATACGGCCCCCGGACCAAAATGAGTTCGACACCCCTGGTGTAACCCCTCAGTGGTGCAGGTAGGTTCCATAGTGGTCCATGGGTGTATACTAGTATCTATAGTCTGTGTGCTCTTATACTTGCTCAAAATCATTCTAAAGCTATTCAGGAAAGGTTCATTTCTGTCCTGTGAAAGTGACTTTTTAAGTAGTGATATCAGCTCAAATGAGTATCTCGTTTTGGTCCAAGTATCTGATTTTCAATACTTTTAACAACCTTTGTACCAGTGTTTTTTCAGAGTCATCATTAGTGGCATGGCGGCTGCGTGGAAGTGTAAAAATGTTAATTGGTACCAAGAAAAGCAGTAATCATTTAGTAACAAGGTGTCAAGGATCCTATAATGTGCAAAATTAAGTCTTGTGAACTGTAATGTTGGGATGTTGGTGCCTCCTCAAAATTGTACCTGGAGTTGTGTTTTGTTTCATTCACACATGTTTGAGTAATCTTGATTTTTGAGTCTCTTGAGTCTCTGTTCCATCTTCAAGTGGTAGTTTTCAAGTTAAGAGCTCCTTTTTACCTTTCTGTTACTTTATGATTCAGTAGAGATTGGCATTTCCAGGTCTGAAATAATCCAGATGATTCTAGTGAATGTGTATGGAGTTTAAAATGAGTCTAGTGGTTCATGTTTCAAATGTGCACTGTGAAATTAAGATTTTAAAATAATAGCAAATGCAAGAGTGAGCAAAAGATACTTTGTTGATCCTGAGAGAAATCGATGTTCTTCTACATCAGCATTTACACTGCACGTCTCAGGTGCCTTTGTGTCTCAGTCAGAAGTCTAAGTGCAGTTTCGGTCAGTGGTGAAATGGTTCATTACCTCAAAATCTTGCCTCTAGAAGGTCTTCTGCCACATATGGTGTAAAGAGCCTGTAACATCTCAGAGGTTCATATCTAGCTCCTTCAGTATCAATGTAATTACACTTGCAATGTTTTTTAGAAAATGTGTAAGCATGGGTTAGATCTTGGGTTAAATCATGGTGCCTGTCAGTCAAAAGCTTGTGCTGTGTCAGCTTTGCAATCAAATGTCCATATGTCGAGGGAGTGCACAACAGCTGGTCTACACAAAAGCGGAGCTTAATCTACCTGCAACGTTTTTTTCTCCAGAATGTAATGGTCTTATATTACACAAAATGGATTCTTGTGGGCTTTAAGACATGTTTATAATACTGTCCTTAAAAACATACTTGGAGTTGTGCTTTGTTAAATTCACACATTTGAATTTTGAATCTCCAACCTCAAATGCTCTGTTCCACTTTGTGATGTCATGAAGCAGTAGTTTTCATGTTAATAGTGACTTTTTACCTTTTGTTTAGTGGAGATGATAGAGACGGAGTATGAGTGAGGCGTGAGATGGAGTTTAAATACATAATAAAGTACTTCTTATATTGCCACATGACATCATGAGGTGGAAAAGAAGATTTTCTGTTTGAGAAAGAACTCAAATATGCAGGGTCTGTGTGAGAATGAATTAACATAATAAAATTATAATTATAAAAACTGATAAGATTAATCTACTGAGTGACATTTTTTCTCCAGAATTTCACAAATAGGTTTATGTAAAAGCATTAAAATGTTTAACTTAAGTGAATTATTATTATTTTTATTAATTTTTTTATTATTATTATTGTTGTTAATTGTTGTTGTTATTATAAAAAAAATAAAAAAATGAGTAAGGCTATCACATACGTACGTCTTGCATTGCTCTTTTAAGGAGTTTTTCAAAGCTGTTTATTATTCATGACAATGAATAATAAACAGTCAAACTTTGTGGTGGGTAAAAAAGCTGACCAAAACAATCACCGCCAAAGCAGGTGAAATGCCTGAGCAGAAGTTTTTCTCAAAGGTAATATTATAAAGAACACTACTGTAATCTCCTTATGTAGTACAGATCACATACACTCACACACTGTCTTGTTTCATGCCTTTTTAAACAGGGTAATTTGTCTTGACCTCAATCTGACAGAAGCATGGTACAATAGTAGAGCAGTCGAAGTAAAAGCACCTCTGAATTAAATTCCATTTGTGAACAAAGCCACGTAGCAATCTCCATCCATTATATCAAATGGCCTCCAATAAGACCGCAATGTTCCAGACTTGTGCTCCAGCATGTCGCCTATAGTGTTATGATTTTATGATTTAGGGTGGACTTCAGAACATTTCTAGTGGAGGGTCTGCCACCTGCTTGTCTCCATGGAAATGTTATTGCTTTGTCTAGAATAGACTGTTCCACAGTATAGTTTAAACCTGTCTATCACGAGGGAGACAAGCAGGTTACAGACTATGCTATGTTACAGTTCAGATCTGTGGAGAGTCTCTCTTATTCTCCTCTATACTCCCCTATTATGCAGCAAGTCCATCTTGGGGGGTTTAGGTTGTGGGATCTCTTACTTGCCGTGCCATCGCACTGGCCTGGTGGACTATTTAAGCGCCCCCTTCTCCGTCGCTCCCCTTTTTGCCCGCTTGCTCTTCTGTTCCTCTTTTGTTGGCTGCTCTGTCCTCCATTCCAGTGCCGCTGCTTGGCCGCAGCCCTGGACCACATCTGTCCCTTGCTCCAATGAACGAGTTGCGTATCGCGCAGTGCGCACCTTCATCTCGTGTGACAGGTCCACGTCTGGACCGAATCAGTCCATTGCTCTGTTGTGGCGTATTGTGTGCTGCTGTGCGCCCTAAACGGTGGCGACTGCGTTGTTGCGTGGCTGGCAACCGTGTGCCCTGTCCAGGCAGTCCAGGTCATGTCCTCAGTGAAGCACCCGTGATCTATGTAAGGTTGCTCTGTTTGCCCAGTGCCCACCGTGCTCATGGTGTCAGAGGTGGCCTGCAGTGGCCTGGGCTATTTTGTATCTGGTTTTGTTTTGTTTAACATTTTATCTTATGTTGTCTCATGTTTTGTTGATCTATTTTAATTTAGTAATTAATAAAAAATAAAATAAAAAAGTAAATGTTGGAGTCTGGCTCTCTCTCCTTTGATATACTGACCTGTGCACCTTTGTACTGAGGTGAATTTCCCCAAACTAGATTTGGGGTGCATGGCGTTGTTACATTTACTTTATATTTTTATTCCAAATTGTTAATCCCCCGATCGCCACACATGGAACATTCCAGGTAAAGTCATAACATCTCCATGGAGACGAGTTGGTAACGGGCCCTCCAACACAAAAGTGCACCTTTTAATATTTAACTTTTTTCTTGTCTTTTGTAAAGTATAAAAGAAATGTGCCATTCTATAAAGTTTCAAATTTCACACATTCACACATACTCAATATAGGCCAACAATATGCTATTAAACTTCATTTTTATCATTTACATGATTTGACAAACTGTATTTGCTCTTGTGTCGCTCCAGCTCCTCCCCCCTCGACCCCTTCTCCCTGAGAACTCAGTCCATCCCTACAGACTACTGGTCCTTTTTGCAATAACTACCAAGCCAATTTCACTTACCATATTATTTATAAAAAATACACCAAATTCAGATTACAATCTTTAAGTTTTATTGGTCAATTCTAGAACAAGTTCTAGAACAATAACAACAATTAAACGGTAGTAGAAAGAGAATGATGCTTTTTAAGATAATAAACACGGGCGGGTCTTTGCACTTGCACTTTGCAAATTTCTAATGAGTTCTTTAAAGTTCAACTGTTTTACTAAGTGACTCAATGGAAAGAAGTGTTAGACTGTTCACTCTGTCCTGGGCCATTGTTGATCTCAAACAATGGCCCAGCTTCAGTTTGCTGTACATCCTTTCCCCTCCTGCAACAGTCACTTAGAGTGAACAATCCTCAGCTCAATGCACACCTCTCCGAAGATGGTCTGTAGCTACATGCTATAAAGGGGGATGAAAAGGTATGGAAAAATGTGGAAATGGCTTTGAGGTGAAGCATTTCATGAATGAATTCTCCAGTGAGGTCTTCGTGGTATCTTCAGTGCCTGGCAGGACACCCTCAACTGATCTTCAGATATTTCCTCTAATTGATGAAATGGTGCAAATGTGTTTCATACTGCTGCAGTGGACTGGAACCTTGCATCTAAGTCACCAATAATAGAAATCAATAGCAACAAGAAATACTGTATGTTTAAATGCCTGCTCTCTGTGCTCCTCTGTATCTCCATGTGTACCCACCTCATCTGGCATCTGTTTCCTTTTTTTTGTACTTTCAGTTTCAAAGTGTGCTGGCATCTCCATTGCTTGTGCTACAAATGTGGCCTCTGCAAGCAAAGTGTCCCATGCAACACGGAGAGCCTCCATCTCACTGCCTGAAGGTGATCTCCACTGGACTGCAGGACCTTTACCCGCACAGTAAGAAGGACAACAGTATCAAACTTTGTGAAATGGCTCTTGAGACTAGTGGCTTCATATTTGGCGTCATTTGTATGATTACAGGTGGTTAGGATGCAATCTAGACTTTCAATGATGGAGGGTAAGTGAGTTTCCATAACTCGAACAGCAGCAATGCGAGCACTCCACCAAGTCTCAGAGAGGCAAAGAAAAGAGCATCCAGTTTTCTCTTTTAAGATTGCCCATCGCTCTGGACTAACACTAAAGAGATTATAGAGGCTAAAGAGATTGTAGAGACAATTAATAGAGCCAAAATTTGTTGACACTTCAGGAGACGACTGGGCTGTATGCAACCCCACCAGATTGAGGGTATGGGAAGCACAAGGGTTGTATGTAGCAAGTTTATTGTCTTATAATATCTGATCTTACACTTCTTTCACCGTTCCTGACATTTTTACACCATTGTCATGCCTTTGTCCTCTACAGTCTTCCACTGTCCTTTAAAACTTGTAGTATTGTTTCAGAAATGTCTTTGCCTGCCTTTCTATAAAAATCTTTGAACTGAAGGAATTTTTTAGTTATCCCTCAAAGACTGTGAGCTTTGTCTTGATGAATGTATCTCACTAAGAACACATTCTGCTCTAAATAAAATAAATAGACTATTCACTTCTGCAAGTATTGTGTCCAAGACTCTTTTCCCACAAAGATCAATAAACTGGGTACTGTGTCTCAGGACTAAGATAAGGAGTTAACCTTGGTCCTTTCTTCTTGTTCTGCATTTTTTCTAAGTGCTCATACAAAAGTTATCATAATGTGATAGCATCTTAAGAGTGCCAAGAACATTGTCATTGGGGATATCATCTAATTGTGATGTGTTGCCCCTAAAAGTAAGATTCCTTGAGGCCAAATGAATTGTAACATCCAAGATCCTCTCCAACAACATTTTGTTCTTTTCTATTTCTGTTTACATTTGTTTTTGATGGTAGCTCTCCACAGCTAACCTGATTCATCAGCCGATTTCACTTCATGGAAACTGGATTCGTTCCCTCGACGGTAGGAGGGTACTTTTTAAAATTTAACCAATCGCTGCTATTTAGTCGTGACATATGTAATGCGCCGCTAACAGGGTTAACCGGCATATTAAGCTTTTCCCAAATCCCGTAGGAAGAAGGACAATAACGTCTTTCCCCTTGATAAAATTCACCAAACATTCTCTTTGTTCCAGCCTCAACAATTCCTCGATCTCGGGAATTGTTGCCAACACAGAATATATGGCTCTTCGCTGTTTGGTTGGTGCTGGTGCTCAGACTCGCACTTTCGTGGTGCTTGTAAACCGTCTAGTGTATTCTGATTCTTGACCTAGTCGCTGGAGAGAAATTAAATTTAGCGGAGGCTCTAGGTGGCGCCAGCCTGGCTACTCCACACCTGCTCTTGTTAGAACTGAGTGCTGAAGACTTTTCCATTTTAAGTAGCTCTGCTTGAGGAGGGCATGTGTCTTATGTTCTGGAAATTTGTCATACATATTTTTTTTCCATTGTTGCTGTTTAGTGCACTTTTTGATGGTCTTGTCAGCTCTTGGGAGAAATGGGGGCATGAGAAGCAATACAGAGCCTTTGTACTTCCACTGTAAATAAGACAATCTCTTCTAATCTTCTCTCATCCATTAGCTGACTTTGCTTATTGAAGATAATTTGGGAATGTTTTGCCCTCCACATCTTTAGGTATGAAATTGGCAATGCCAAATTTTTTCCCACCTTCACTGGCTAATTTGTGAACAGTGGTTTCCTTCTGTTTATCAATAAGCTTCTCTGGCCATAGTCCTGTGTCTGCTGACAAATGATCTAGTGTATTCCTCAATGTGTCACTATCTTCCTCCTCTTCTCTTCTGTTCTCTCCGCAGCTTCCTCATTACACTCATCAAACACTTTGCTTTCTCTTTCTTCATTATCAGCCTCTTTTTCACCTTCTGTCTCTGCAGACACAATGCAAGCATTCATTTATACTGCATTTGTTTATGCTTATCTAGTTCAAAAGAACATCTTTTAACAAGCAGCAGTAGTAGTGGTAGTTCACTCAGCTATGCTTTAAGTGCCTCTGGTGCTCACCTTGCCTCACAGTCACATCCTCAGTGCTTTCATCCTCTGGACATGAGGGACTTGTTGTTGCTGCTGTGCCAAACTGAAGGCCATGAAGTTCATGTTAAGCCTCACTAAAATACTTAGCAGCAGTACAATAACATTAAAACTTAATATGAATGTCAGGTGAAATGATGTCTAGTTATAAATTATGTCCAGTATAAGCCTACTATTACAATAAAGTCACCAGGTCTTGGGTCCTTAGGCTCAGACAAACTTTTCTGATCCACAAGAGAAATTATTTGGGCACAGTAGCTCACAGCATATTATAATAACAAAGAGAAATTGTATAATACATTCTAAATAAGTAGCAGAAATAGCAAGAGACTGATGTCAAACTTTTAAATCAACAGTCTCCTCTCCTGGTTTCTGTGTAGACTTGATATCAAACAGGTCAAACAAAAACCCTGCTCTTTAAGACTGTGCATTCATAATGAACGAGCCATCATCGCATTGTGAGTGGCACATTTGCATAAAAATACATCGAAAACAGCACTAACAACCTCTGGCTTTTGTGATTGTTTTAGGCCTACACTGGCAGATAACTGTGTCTGGAGTGGAAATAGGGAAGTCTGAAACTCTATAAATGTGTTTGTTAGTGCTTACTGTTCCATGCAGGAGTCGCCTGTGTGAGCCTCCAGCACTCACGGCTGCACCTCTGTCCCATCCTGCTGCAGCCTGCAGTGGGCACAGGAGCAGATCGAGGGGCAAGAGCTTCGCTTATCCCCATGATTAGGTGGGTCCTGTTCTGAGTTATTTGCCACAGGCAAAGAGTCTGTTTTCTGTATCCACAGGCTTAAGTGTTGAGTTACATAACAAAATCATTATTTTAGATGGCAAGTCTGTTTTACGGCTGTGTATATGAACACAAACAAGCTAGTTTTTGTTTTATTTTTTCTCACTTTAGCTCACCTGTCTTTTCAAAGAACTGAGTAAGCAACTGCTTCCCCTCATTTGACTTTCTTTCCTTCTCTCTCCTTTCATTTCTTTTTGATAACCCGATTTTCCATTCTTGAGGAAAGACATGTTTTTTCTTGCTCGTTGTGCTGTCTACTCCTATTGGCCTGTCAGACGGTCAGTTCCCTGTTTCTAATGAGTTCGTGTACAAGCTCTGCACAGCACATGTGGATCAAATCGTTTGCATCTTTAAGGAGTGATGGGGCCCTAAAATATCATGCATCATTATGTTGATTGAAAATCTATGAGATCTATCTCACAGGCCCGTTATCAGCTAAAATTAAAGATCAGCTAAAATTGAAGAAAAAAATTATTACCATAAGCTTTTGAGGGCCCCTCCCTGCCAAGGGCCCTGGGGAAAAGGTACCCTTTGCCAGCCAGTCCGATGCCCCTGTAGGAATTGATTTATGGGTAAAAGAGCTAAATCAAAACACCAGTATCATGTAGAGTGGGTTAATACGGACATTTTAAGACCAAAATGAAGAGCCTGACAGCAGCAGTTATAAAGATATTTGTTCAATTCAGAGTGATTTGGAAGTTGACCTTGGAGTGTGGAGTTGACTGAAGTGCAGCCATACTCGCTTCTACTCTGATTACAGTCTATGGTCTTACCAGAACACATATCTTGTATAAGCAGCTCTTGAGATCAAGAGAAGCATTGTATTTTGTATTTTCTGATAATTAGGAAGTGTGTGTTAGCATGCTAATAGTTACTGTCACAACAATATTCCCAAACATTCTCTCTGGTCTCTGAGAGTTGCAAAAAGCACTTATAAACTCATTGTAGTGAAAATTAAGATGCTCAGAAGGCAAAAGGCAAGTGAAGAACAACTTTGTACTTTCTACTGCAAACCATATAAAGTACTTCCGTTTTTCATATATATTTTTTAAGAAAGTCTGTTCCACCCTGTGATGTCATGTGGGAACACAGGAACTGCTCCCGTGGCTTTTTAAACTCCATACACCTGCACTGGAATAATTTGGATGGTTTCAGACCTGGAATTGCCAACCTCTGCTGAATGAAAGGTAAAAGCTGTTAACATGAAAACTACCACTACATGATATCACGAGGTGGAAAAGAGCATTTTGAGCTTTGGAGATGCAGACACACTAATAATAAGCGTTAGTCAAACATGTGTGAATGAAACAAAACACAACTCCAGGTATGTTTTGGAGGAAGTAACAACATTCTAACACGGTTTAAAGCTCATAAAAGAGTCAATTTTGCCTAATATAATACCTACAATAAAAGTGTAAAGTACAATGATCACAGAATATATTTGGTTTTGTCAGAACACAGTTGAAACGACGGCTGTGGATGCGATCTTTGGGGTTTTTGGTGGTGTTTGCAGCCCCAGGGAGAAGGCTCTTTGTTTGCCCAGCATATTTCCATGTCCAGGGATAATTGGACAGCTTTGTTATTGTGTTGACTCCTGGCATCAGTGCTGGTCCTGCTGTGTCCACATGAGAGTATTACCAAGTGTATTTGGGACCTGTGAATTGTAGCAGAGTCTAACCAGTTTATTGTGAGCTTATTGTTCATATTGTGCATTAAAACTGTGCATTATTCAGAGGTTTTAAAGGTCCTATAATACATAAAACTGATTCTTGTAAGCTTTAAGCCATGTTGGAATGTTATTTCCTCATCAAAACCGTGCCTGGAATTGTGCTTTGTTTAATTGCACACAGTTAAGTAACGCCTTATTATTAGACTGTCAACATCGCCAAAGCTCAAAATGTTCTATTCCACCTTGTGATGTCATGAAGCGGTAATTTTCAAGTTAACTGCTACATTTTTACCTTTCGTTCAGTAGTGATAAGCAATTCCAGGGATGAAATAGTCAAAATGAATCTAGTGGTGTACAGTTTAAAAACACAGTGGAGCACTTCCTGTGTCATCAGAAGGTGGAAGTGTTTTGAAGAACTTAGGCTACGTTTATATGATGATGAACTGAAAAACAAAAGTGGCGTCGCGTCTTCTCTTCACTTTTTATTCCGCGTTTAGATGAGCGTTTTGAACTCTCCATGCATACGGTGACGCAAAAGTGGGTGGAATTCGATTAGGTTTGCATGCCAGATTTGTGTGTACTGTATGAATGTGACGTAAAAGCGTATGCGACATGAGCAGATCTGACCAGAGTTTTGCGTCTTGGGCAGTGTAGACGGAAACGCTACGGTGGAGTGTATTCAACTTTTACACTCTGGAGGGTGGTTTCAGATTTTTACGTTTTTAAGCCCCAAAAACGCCATCACTGTCTAAACAAAAGGCACTTCCGATAAAGTCTTTTGTCATTTTCACCCGCAAGCGTTTTCGTGTAAACAGGCCCTAAAATATACAGGGTTTATGTGTTTCTGTGAATGAAACAAAACACAACTCTGAGCATGTTTTGATGAGTACACAACATTCTGTAACATAGATCACACAATAGAGTAATATGAGCTCTTTAATACAACAAACTTTAAAGTTTCATGATATGATATTTTCTTGGTATAAACCTCACGCTACGATATTGTGGGAACTCTCACGATATTAACAGCTAAATTAGACCGTTATTTGTCTTAATTTTTCAATGATGCCTTTTCTAAAGTGCAATATGCCAAGTTATGCAAAGAACAACGGCAATGTGAAAAACAGCCTGGTGGTGGAGTAAGAAAGAATGTCCAAACAAAACTAAATTACATTTAATTACATTGCAATGTAATAGGCCAGTTTCAGCTGACGTCATTGTTATTAAAAGCCCGCGTTGCATGCTGGGAAATATTTTGGTCGGAGGCAAGAAACACGATAGCGGTCCAACACAGTGCGTAACCTCGCGGATTTATCCTCGATAATGGTAAATTCCTGCTGCATTATCGGATGCACAAATAGAAGCACAGAAGGAAAATGTCTTTTTCGTATTCTGAGTGAAAAGAATCGCTAATGGTGAATTAAACGGCTTTCAAACATTCTGCAGAGGAAACGTAGAAGATCCTAGCAAACCGTGGACTCCAACAAGTTCAACAACACATCGAGACTCTTGGAGGTTTTCATCTTTTCTGCTGTGAATGGCCCAGGAGTTTCCACCAAGTCATTGTGGATATCGCCGAAGTGAATATTTGTCCAGGTAGTTGGCGATTCTGACCAGAAATTTGGTTTGGTCCACCTTTTGTAGAGGTTGAAAAGGGTGATTTGTCGTCCATCGATGCTTATGACCAATTTCTGTTCAGATTGTCTTTGGTCCTCTGTCGTTAGAGTGGATAAATAACCGGGATCAATATCCTTTACATGCTTTCTCGCTCCGTCCGTCATGTTGAATTAGTGTTTCTTGCCGCCGACCAAAATAATTCCCAGCATGCAACGCGCGCTTTTTGTCAACAATGAAACTCGCCTATAGTTTTAACAGTTTCTTGTTCTGTAAAGCACTTTCAATAAGGCCCTACTTTGTGTTGTGCACTTCAAATTTCTCTTTCCTAACCAATAAATAAAACTGTACAGTAAAGTTTATATTGTTATTAGTATTATTAGTCAGTATCAGTAAACATACATGAATGAGCTGTCTGTGTTGTGCAGTGTACTTTGTGCTGTTGTAGGTGTTGCAGTGCAGCGCTGTTGCTCTTTAAGCCTGGACTTTATTTTTGATGAATTTGTGGAACTTTTCTGAATGTCATTTTGCAAAAGCGACTCCTCACGGTGTTTGTATTTCCTGAGGATCCAGACGCTGTGTCTCAGCAGAGCTAACACTAGAGCATTACTCTCCGTTTGCGCTCGTGGTCTTGGCGAAACTAAAATGCATCTGGGACTTAAAAGCAGCGGGGGTGTGTCTCTGCTCGGCTTTCCTCTTTATCCATTCTCCCTTCTTCACAAACGCCGCCATCCGTGTGTGGCTGTGTTGTTGTTGTTGACGTGAGTGTGGAATGCGTGCAGTGTGCGATCTTATTGGCTCAAACAGCAGAACTGACAGGTGATGCTGCGCAAAGGATCATGGTATATGTAGTTGTATTCATTATATTTTTTCCACTGACACAAACTCAAAACTATAGTTCTGCGCACAAATACATGCCATTTAATACCAAAAAGACACCACGATGATATCAAGGCAATTTTGATACCGTTACCAAATGATATCGTCACATTCCTACTGCATACATCGCCTGGCAGAGGGTTTGCAACCTGCTTGTCTCCATGGAGATGAAGCACGTTTTAGATGAGTATAGTTTAAGTTACCTCCAAAAACCAAATGACTGGACATTGGGAGAACATGAAACTCCAGACTGAGGCTCCACACCGTCAAGGAAACCCCAAAGCATCTTCAGGTGACAGTGGTAACCAATGTGACATTAGTATATGCTCTGGATACATCACATATTATCAGTGATGGGAACAACGGCGTTAAAATAAACTAATGGTGTTTCTTTTTTCAGTAACAGGTAATCTAACTAATTACTTTTTCTATCATTACAACACAGTTACCAACACACTGTTACTGCTTTTACTAAAGCTACTCATTGAAGCTGTTATCTGACTTGGCTGTCACTCACATGATAAAAAAAGTAAATAAAATCTGCTCTAGAACAGAAAGTGAATCCGTGCTTACCTCTAAAAAGGACTGTGGACATCGACAAAAGTTTTGCAGCCCTGTCTCTGGCTGTCATCCCTGCTCCGGTTGTTATTATATCCACTCACAGAAGAGGAGCACGTATCACAGCAGGACTCATATCTGCCTCACTATTGAACAGATATTTCATGCCACTGGACTTAGCAATAGCTCTGCTGCACGACATGTAAACAAACAGCTCCGTATGATGACGTCATCGGGTCGTGCCTCAAAAAAAAAAAAAAAGAAAGTAACCCAGTAGTTACTTTCTCTGGTAATTAGTGGCTTTTATAGTGGAGTAACTCAGTTACTAACTCAGTTACTTTTTGGGACAAGTAACTAGTAATTACAACTTACTTACTTTTTCAAAGTGTAATGTCCAACACTGCATATTATGTGTTTTATATGTATCATTTCTATTTTTATGTTTTACTTGTTGTGAAGATTGACTTAATCAGAAGCTATAAACAAACAATAATTTAGATAAACTAGAACTACATCTGGACTATAAGAATTAAAGCCATAATATGTCACTTTTTAGCTATAAAACAGAATAAAATCATTTTGGTTGGGTTTATTGAGCTGAAAAACATGTGTCCTTACTCTGACAGCTTTATGGAGGCTTGCATCTCCACAAAACTCTCATATTTGACCTGGAGGAGGGCCTCCTCCTGCTTGTGTTCGTGGAAAACTGTTCCTTTGGTTATAATCTTCCTTATCTGTCATAAAACATCCATCTCTATAGAGAATGTTCTGGTTTTAGCTTTCTATTTCAATACAATCAAGCAGGTGACATGCCAGCTCAACAGCAGAGAAGAGGAGAATCATTTTAATTGGCATGACCATTATCTTGCACAGAAATACTATGGAACCCACTATGGACCCATGAAACGTCTCACAAAACTCACACTTCAGCGATGTATATGTCCAGTTTCTAAATCAAGAAGATGTCTTTCTCTGAAACCAATGAATAATTTCCAAATATTATCCATCTCCTGTTTTTGTGTGTACCATTCACTTTTCTTCGCTAAATGTTGTGCTTGTGAATCTGTGTGTCATTCATTTGTTTTTCAAAATAAATCCAAAAATAAGAAAACGAAAATTTTCCTTTTTTTTCATTATTTGTCTCTAAAACCTTTTTTTTCCCCCCCAGTTTTCAATTTTGTGTTTAAATTAATAATATATCCCTTCATCAAAATTTGAACTTAACTAGGACTAAAACAGGACTAACCGGAACTGAACTAGGATTGAATGTCGGGATGGGCCCAGAGGCGAAGGGATCGCACTTTGCAGACCCCCTCGTGGTTCTCCCTCTCTTTCAAGTTCAAGATTAATCCTGGTTCAGTCCTGGTTCAGTCCTGGTTCAGTCCTGGTTCAGTCCTTATGCGGCGCAAAGTCTGGCATGTAGATCGATGTTTCTTCTGCGCAATAAATAATGCCTGTGAAGTGATGATGTATTTTGATGTATTTTTGACACTTTTGACTGCAAATTCGTGTTAGTATTGAAGAAAGCCTAATCATAAATTTTCATTTTGTGACTGTAATTCTTGATGTTGTAACTCTTCAATTTGTATTCTGATGGATAAAATACACACAACACATTTTATGTACGATTGGACTCATTCAAGAATTTATGAATATTTTTTTATATTCAACTACAGCCAAACATGCATAGATTTCCCAAATATGCACAGATTTTTGTCTTTTGCACACGACTATTTCTGAAAGCTTTCTTACTCTAGACATGTATCAGATGCAGAACTGGAAACTGCTATCCTGTCCTGTCATCAGGACATGTGCGAGCTCTACATATACAATTTTCATATGCATATGTTTTTGGAATTAGTGTTATTTTGTTAACATGATCACCTAAAATGTTAAACAAGCCGCAGTTTAAGTCACGGAAATGGGAAACAGCCATTATCATTTTTTTTCGTTATTCATTTAAACACAAAATCGAAAACTGAAAAAAATGAATCGTTTTCCATTTTCCATTTTGGTTTTGGAGACAAATAATGAAGAAAATAGATGTTTTTTCATTTTCTCATTTTTGGTTTTATTTTGAAAATGAACGAATGATACACAGATTGGTGTGTTTTCTTTAAACACGTGGCACTTTCAAGGTAATGTCTAGTGAAGGTTTCCTGTCAGTAGCACCTTTAGAAATATAACAAAACTGCTAATGTACCCACTTATTCCCTGTTGTAGAAATGGAGCATAATCATCTCACTCTATAGCAGTCATATGGCCCACTCCACTATTTCCAGAAAATGTGCAGAGCTTGGCTCAGAAACCAGCTCAGTGTCACAGCACTCTGGAGCTCAAACTCACACCTGATGAATCACCACTGGATTCATGCAGGAAGGGGACAAGGCCTGGCCCACACCTACACAGGGAGCTGTTGTTTTTGTCATGGAAAACCCAACTAAGGATAGACTGCCTGCAATGTGAAAAGTGTTACTTAAAAAGAAAGGAGTTGAACATACCCTCACCTTTTTCACATTTGTCCAACTTCTCTAAATGAGTTAAAAGGGAGTAATTCAATTCAAGTTTGTAGAGATTCGATAACACAAATGAGGGGGTTTAATTGTATTTCACAATTAAATTACTAGTGTTTAAAGTGGAAAGAAACACTAAATCCACCTTTTTTCTTTAAATTACACATTAACCACTGTTCCTAAATATATATATATATATATATATATATATATATATTTTTTTTTTAATTTAATATTTTTTTTTTTTTTGGTGCAAATTGGGTACATTTGCAAGCCTGATTCATCAGCCGGTTTCTCTTTGTGGAAATCATCTTACCTCGCAGCATTAGGATTCATTCGCTCGACGGTAGGCGGGTACTTTTTTTTGTTTAATGAAGCGCTGCTATTTGGTCGTGATGTATGTAATGCACCGGAACGCTCAGTGGTGTCCAAATAATTGTCGGCACAACAGCAAACAAAGCAAAGTGAACATGTCTGTCAATGATCATTGTTGTTTCTGCAAGATGAGCTTGCCAATTAAAGGTGCAATAAAAAATGCAAAGTTTGTATTTGACAAAGGAATTCCAAAGGAGAATAGTGTATGCAGTCTGCTTTTGTTACTCGGGTGGTTCAGTTCTTCACTGATTGGCCGGTGCGTGGTCTACAACGTCCGAGATTCTTGCAAACAGTCTAGTGTATTCCAATTCCTGATCTAGTTGCTGTAGAGAAATGAAACTGAGCGGAGGCACTAGATGGTGCCAGCCTGGCTATAAATTTGCAGCTTTCTGGTCAAAAACCTAAATCTGGCTTTGCCATGTCAAGTAGTTGGTGACATTACACAAGACTGAACTGATTACAGCCAAGTCTTTCTGATGACAAACAGCAGGCTGCCAGGCGGTGTTTGAAGTGTGGATACCTGCTAAACCAATCACACTGTTCCTTATACCTCCAGATCCCCCCGCCCCCCCACTCTCTTTAGTTTAGGTTGAGTTTAGCAGCTCGATTTGAAATGTGGTTGTGGTCTATGTGTCAACAATACCTTGAAAAAACATGCACTTGCCTTGTGAGCAGCCTCATCTCCCCATTTGACCAGAAAAATTTGTGGCGATGTTACCTGCTTCTCTGCATGGGGATAATGCCATACTATAGCAAAGCAACAACACCTCCATGGAGACAAGCAGGTGGCTCATCCTCAACCAAAAAAGTTACAAAGTCCACATTGACAATTATTGACTTTATTTTCCCAGTCGTCATTATCACTGTATTCATGGGTTTCAAGAACAGTCCTTTGTCACTATAGCAATTATTAAGCAATTCAAATGAAAATATTACATCTCTTTCTTCTGAATGGGTTTTCACCAAATTAATTTGCCTGAAACCCACGAAGAGATTAAATATTATCCCTCTCCTGTTTAGATTTTTGCTAACCATTCAACTGCATCTTTATTTTTCTTTTTTTCTGTTTTTGCACTGTATTGATAGACTGTATGTATAAATAAACATAGATAACGTGCTAACTGCCAAAATAGGAAGTTTGCACGCAGCTCTTCCGGCTCCAACTGGCTCCGATTGACTGACACTGTGGCTGCTCTCTCTGTAAATGCTGCTTTCTTTTTTTTGTTTTGATTGGGGTTTTTTTTTTTCAACTGTTTCACAAGCTTCATTTGAGTGGCGCTGAACTCCATGGGTGACGTCACGCTCGCTTAGTCCACTTTTTTATGGTCAATGATTGTACCCTTTATTTTTCTTTCCTTGGTGAATTTGGTCCCATTTATTGCCAATACCAGCTTGGACCGGCATTTCATTCCACAACACTCGATTCATTTCTCATTAGGTGACTCATACAGGCATCATACAGGCAACCATCGCATAGTGGGAACAACCAAGTCGACGAGGAGAGTATGACGTTTGTGAGGGAAACAGACAAAGGCCTTTTCACCTCTGCTCCACCACATGTTGTTTCGAATTACATTGTTCTGAATTGTTGTAATGCTTATAATATTATAGTGAAGTGGACAGAGGAAGTGTGGCGTCACCCAAAGTGCTCAGTTGCAACCAAGTGAAGCCAGTTGAAGCTAGTATTTAGAAGCGGCCAATTTGCGATCAAACTCCATAGTTGGAAATCCAAATGCGTAAGCAGTTAGGAGTGAGGTTGTTGAAGTAACTCTGGTTTGGCAGGGGTTGGATTAGGGTAGCAAAGACGCAACAAGGCGTGATAGCTGCCATTCCTGAGTGACCTTGAGAAAGAAGGTGCCTGATTGGTCTGTTATTAATGCTTATATCTTGATTTACAGGCAAAATACTGAAAGAAAAACACCACGATCATGTAGATTGAGTTAAAATGAACTTTTTAAAGTCAGCATGACAGCAGCCATTACAGAGAGCACCACAATGATGTTTCTGGAGCCTTACCTGGCCAGCCTGAAACACACATTTTGACAAAACTGTACAAAGATGAATGAGAGGGCAGGACTGACAGGCAGATTAACCAATCAGAGAGACATGCTCCACTAAAAACAAACATGGCAGTTCACGAGCAAACACAGAGGGCTGAGGAACAGCGCAGATTTCTGTAACTACCACAATCAATAATTAAAGCACCAAATTTATTTATTTCAGGTAATAGAGATTATATATTTTGTTCTGAATGATACCAGCATTTTTGAGGCTGTGGTTGGACTATCGTGATTTAGGACGGATTCTAGACCTTTCTGGATTCAAACTGAATGTAGAAAGGATGTGCTGGTCAGATAAACTGAAACCTGAAACCTCAAAGGAACCAATACCCAGGTTCACTTCCTATTTGTAGCAGAACAGTAAGCAGGCTAGCTATGTCCATCAATACAGCAGAGATTATTAGACTACATGACTGGTGGCTCTACTGCGCATGTCACCTGCAAAAAGAGCCGCTGTCTTGTCTTGTCAGTGTCTTGTAGGACTTAAGGCTCTCTTGGGGATTGGGTAGCCAGGCTGGCGTCACCTAGTGCCTCTTCTCAATTGCATTTCTCTCCAGTGACAAGGTCAGGAATCAGATTACACTACATGGTTTGCAAAAACCCCGGAAGTGCGAGTCCGGGCCCCAGCCAATCAGTGAACAGCCATATATTCTGTGTTGGCGATGTTTCCCAAGATTTAGGATTTAAAGCCGGAACAAAGAGAATGTTTGGTGAATTTTATCAAGGGGAAAGGCATTATTACCCTTCTTTCTACGGGATTTGGGAAAAGCTTAATATACCAGTTAGCCCCATTAGCGGCGCATTACATATGTCACGACCAAATAGCAGCGATTGGTTAAATAAGAAAAGTACCCGCCTACCGTCAAGCGAACAAGTTCAAATTCTGCGATTTCGGACAGTTTCTACAAAGTGAAACCGGCTGATGAATCAGGCTAGGAATTGGGGCACTGAGGTATGAATGGATGTCCGACCACTGAAGTTTGGACTTCTCGTCACTGAATTTAACGCATATGTCTCATTAAAATGTATCCCATTCACTGTTTTAGTAATACACTGTTTTGATAAGCTTTTTTAGTGCGCTGACAACAACACTAGCTAATGTTGCAACTTCATGTTAACCATGCAGATGCGGCTCTTTCTGCACTCAGGCTGCGTATGTGTTGATATACAAATAATTCATCTGTCTATGCCTCAGACAGATATAAGTAAAGCTATTTATTTAAAAAATGGTCTGCCAAACTGATATGTTGATCTTAGGGTTACCCCATTAAAGAGAAGTTTGTTTGTCTCATTGCAATACAGATTTTTGTTTTCTGTGTGCACTTTTGTGTTTTTGGCTCACATAAACGGATTGTTGTTGACACTGCAGACATTATTTGAAAGTATGAGTGGTGCTGTGGAACTTTTTTCTTTATTAACTATTGAAAGTTTCATTTGAAGGAGCGCAAACAGCTGCTGGCAACTCAAAATTAAAGGTGCGACCCCATTTGAAGTTCACTTGTCCAAAAGTCAACGTGCCCAGGGCGACTGCAGAGACGCTTGGTAGTACTAGCACGGACAGGCGCCCTCACACACTCATATTGTAAATGCGTCACAAGCCAAAAATCCATTATGAACACAGTGTAAGAATAAGGTACAGATGTGAGATAAGAAGCACTATGTAACTTGGAGGTTCCACAAATTGCTTTTCTCCATGGAGATTATTGCTTTGTCTGGATTGTTTCACTGTATGGCATTACAAATCAATCTCCGAGGAGACATGCAGGTGATGCCACAAGATCAAGTTACAGGTCAGATCTGTGGGAGAGGCAGCGTTATTGCAAGAATACAGGATTTGCAAAGTCTTTTAAAGGGACTGCATTACACCATTTCCTCATCTATGTTATAATGTTGTTCCTCATTAAAAAAAACAGACCTGGAGTTGTGTTTTGTTTCATTCACACATGTTTAACTCACAAACCTTCATATTTTGGCTGAGTTCTTCTCTCAGACAGACAAGCAGTTCATTCAAACCAATAAATATTGACTGAGAAATCAAGAGTTGGGTATCTAAGTAACTTTTTTGAATGATGTTTTCCAATATGTTCCCCGTCCTGTCTGGATTTCCAAACTATACTGTATAAACTTGATAAATTTCAAACGTTACTGACAACAACAACAAAAGTCTTTCATTTTGCAAGTGATTTTTCAGAGATAAGTATCTCAAAGTAGCGACATATTGTTATTTCAATAATTTAGGAACATGAGTAGTGAACATTTCAGTACATTTTAGTTTACAGTGGATTCTGCCCCAGCTTTGACAATCACTGGTTTAGAAAGTTTAGAAAGTCTGACAAAAAGCATGTACCTTTGTTGTTTCTCCTTTAAAGTGATAGAATGTTATTTGCACTTTTTAGATTTGGCAATGATTCATCCAGTCCATTTATTTAAGTAGGGTTTTAATACAAATTGTACTTGGAGTTATTTTGCATATGCTGTTTTACTAATATTCTAATTAGGGGTGTCAAATTATTATTCCACTCATTGCCGGAAACCCACACAAAACGCACGCAGTAAGAGCGATGTAAACGTCATGTTCACGTTGGCGGCGTCAGTCGCACAGTGGACGAGGTCGAAGAGTCAGTAGAACAGAACCAGCAGGGCACAGGTAAAAATGCATTCGTGTCTTGGAAATTATTCTCCCGACGTGAAATATAAAAGAAAATAACAAATATAATATCGCCTGAAAGACAACCTGCATAGGCTCATGATGTCTGCACTACTGTCCTATAGTGACCTGCCACATGAGGGGACACGCACACACACACAAACACACACAAAACACACACACAAACAAAACACACACCTTCATCATCGTCATTAACCTGAGAACGCGCGCGGACCACGTTTCCTTCCGTAGACACTGCGCGGACACCGACGTGCTCCCGTGAGCCGCGTGTGGATCGTGTTTTCTCGCATAAAGTAAACCGCGCTTCCTCCTGTGCGCCTCTAAACCAGAACTAACACCAAGACTAAAACCCGGACTAAACCCGGACTAAACCAGTTCTAAACCAGGTCTAAACCAGGTCTAAACCAGGACTAAACCAGGACTAAACCAGGACTAAAACCAGGACTAAAACCAGAACTAAAACCAGGACTAAACCAGGACTAAACCAGGACTAAACCAGAACTAAACCAGAACTAACACCAGGACTAAAACCAGTGATCTCATATATAAAGCATTTCTCTATCAATAATATTTTTAATATGGTTAAGGAAAGACTGGACTTTTTATTGTCTTTAAGTAGACAAAAGTTATTATGTTCAGATTTCCTCGTCTTTGCTACTTTACAGCAAACAGTTTCTTATTCATGGAGACTTGGGCTCAACAGGCAATTTGGAGAGATTTGTTAAACAATAAATGACTTTATAAAGTCACTTTTTTAAATCTATATCAGTCTTTTTGATCTGCCACAATAATGTAATAATGAATTTAAATGAAAATACCTCAAATTGAAGGCTTTTCTCAGCAATTTTTAGGTGAGATTAAAATGAGATTAATTAGATTAATTAATTACAGATCATAATTAATTAATCTCTCAATTTTTTTAATCGCATGACAGCACTAATTCTAATATCACACTTACTTGAGTAGTAGTTTCCTTTCTGACTCTTTGTCTTTCTTGGACCACTACTTTGTATTTATCTTGAGTAATATTATTCTAAAGTTATGGTAAGTTAGCCAGTCTGGCGCCACCTAGTGTCTCCGCTCAATTTCATTTCTCTCCAGCGACTAGGTCAGAAATCAAAATACACTAAACGGTTTGAAGGAACCCCGGAAGTTGTAGAACTGTGCACCGGCGAATCAGCGAAGAGCTGTGAAGCCATGACTGAGTCGATTCACGAGATCGAGGACTTAAAGCCGGAACAAAGAGAATGTTTGGTGAATTTTATCAAGGGCAAAGACGTTATTGTTCTTCTTTCTACAGGATTTGGGAAAAGCTGAACAGTAGCCCCCGTAGTGGTGCATTATATACATCACAACCAAATAGCAGCGATTGGTTAAATAAACAAAGTACCCGCCTACCGTCGACCGAACAAATCCTAATGCTGCGAGGTCAGATGGTTTCTGTGAAGTGAAACCGGCTGATGAATCAGGCTAACTGTGAGTCAGGTTTCAGACAGATTTTCATCCATGCAGTTGAACAAAATGGTAAAAGCAGCTCTTGAGGTCAACATGAGACCACTATGTACATCTAAATAGAAACTGTTTTACTGTTTGAGAATCAGGAAGTGCACTGTTAGCATGTTAGTGGTTATTAGCCTTACCTTAAAGTTGTGAAAAACGCTTATAAACATATCGTGGTGAATAATTGAGATGTTAGGAATGCATTCGGAAAGTGAGAAATAACTTTGGACCACTGAAAACTGTTACAGGTCCTATATTATGCAAAACTGATGGTGTTACCTCATCAAAAACAGACCTGGAATTGTGTTTTGTTTCATTCACACATGTTTGAATAACCCTTTATTATTATCTATCTACATCTCCAACACTCAAACCTCTGCTGTTCCACCTTGTGATGTCATATACTAGTAGTTTTCAAGTTAACAGAAATTAGTCAAATGGATGTATTGAGTTTAAAAACACATTGGAGCACTTGTGTTCCGTTTGAGAGAAGAACACAGCTTAAATATGCAGTAGGTTTGTGTTAAACATGTGCGACTGAAACAAAAAACAACTTCGGGTTTGTTTTTGGTGAGGAAACGTCAAAAACGACAAGACAAAATCAATTACAGTGCCTCTAAAGTACAGTAGAACATAAAAAGCATACTTACATTTATCCATGTAAGGTTTTTATAGGTCATTCACCTAAAACTTCCTCTACCTACACTTTCTTTCCAGTTGTCCTAGAGCTCACTCGGAGACTGCTGACTGTTTCATGTCAAAGAAAACTCCCAGTGACTTTGAGCTATGCATTTTGAGGTAAAATCTTATATAATACTATTTCAAAGTTCCTTACTCCTAACATCCTTCGTCAAACTTTAAAAAACAAGGACTGGGGAACAAAGCGAGAGAGAGTCCACGTCGGGCTGGCAGCACTGTAGTCTTTAAATATTTAGTGCCCCTCCTCTGTCGGGGAGGTCAGAAGGGCTGTAAAAAACGTGTGTGCTGGAGCGATGCCATTTCACCACTGGTAAACTGTTGCTGACTGGGGCTGATAGCCACTGACAAGCTGCTAAGTCTTTCCCAGGAGTGGACCGACTGCCTCCGCAAGCTCAGAGATGGCTCGCACGGAAACGGCTAACGCATTCTGACACCTACGCCGAGGGAGGACTTCCATACGGGCAGTCGAACGCCAACGCTCACCACCATGCCGTGTTTTTTCCGTTTATGTGCGCGGAGACGTCGGCGGGGGAGAGGAGCTCTAATTGAAGTGGGAGTAAATAATTGAAAAGCCCAAAACTGCGTCATGAAAGATGATTAATTTAGTTGCAGATGGTATTAGATTTGAAAGAGGGTTAACAAACGCCTGGGGTTTGCATGTGAGCGTCATTCAAAACAATCCCCGTCATGCAATGCAAAAGGTTGCTTACAGTGCATACATAGTTAAAGGTGCAGTGTGTTACTTTTTGGTTAAAGGTTGTATAGAAGATTTTCCAAGGAAAGAGAAATGCAGCGACTGTTTGCCCTTTTTTAAATGTTGTGCTTTGCTCCTTTTCCCCTTCTCTTCTTCTTCCCGCGACATCAAAAACTGACTTTCTTTTGCGGCGAACTGGTCGTGGACTCTTGTCGGCCATTACAACAAACTTTGTGCAAACTGAGAGGAAGCTACAGTTCGAAAAAGACGACAAGAACCGCTGCGCTGGTTGAGTAAATGGCATCAGTGCGTGAGAGGCGAACGTAAACCACGTAATCCCAGCGCGCCGGCAAGTCGTTGACGCTAGAAAGGTAGGGAGTTGGATTGACAACCTAACAGCCAATAGAAAATGAGGTAGCCTTGTTATCTATTGGCTTATGTTTATCTGCCCCCACCACGTCCACAGTTGATGGATTTTCATTCTTTTTTTTTTGGTCATCATAATTACAAGGTCTCTATAATTCTATTTTGAACTTTCATTGACAATTTGAAACAAACAAAAAATCCTCCATACAACCTTTAAGTGTCCGTCACCTTCTTGTTTCTATGTCTGGAATGTTCCACAGTATGACATTTAACAGCTCTACCTTACATGTAGCTGTAACATAACATAACAAACATAACATAAAGAAGAAAATGTGCCTAGATGTTTCTATATTTTTTTATTTTATTTTTTTATTTTTTTGGGGCGGGGGAGTTAATAATTTTATTTCCTGGAAAAAATGCAAAGCACACTCAGATGGCAGTTGTCCACTTTTCTTACTTTTAAATAACATTTCGGCAAAAAAAAAAAAAAAAAAACTTCAAAATTGTACTGTGGGTTTTTGTTTTGATTTTTGTTTTTTTTATGGCAAAGTCAGGAAATAAATTTATAAATTTCACACACAAAAAAAAAAAAAAATAGAGAAAAATCTAGGCCCTTTTTTTATTATTATTATTAAAATCTTGAATATAATTATGTTAAAGGTGCATTTTGTAACTTTTCTGGTGGAGTCCGTCAAATTTTCTCCATGGAGATGTATCACAGTATGACATTAAACCGCTCTACCTTATATTTATCAAATTACAGGTTAGGTATTATAACTAAAAAATACCTACAAAAACAGGTGTTCTGACTGGAGCAAGGTCGCCTCTCCACAGATCTGACCTGTAACTTGGTCTGGTCTCCATGAAGATAGAAAGGTTTAATGCCATACTGTGAAACTTTAAGAGAAAACGGTAACATCTCCATGCAGAAAATCCTCCACCAGAAAAGTTACAACATGTGATGTTTCTAATTTTATTTACTGGTTTCAGTAAAAAATAAAAATAAAAAAAAAAAAAGAAAGAAAGGCTTCGTCCAAATATTGTTTTAGCTTTTGGACCACAGTACAACTTCAAAGGCTTTTTATCTTTTTTTTTTTTTTTTGCCAAAACGTGATTTAAAAGTAAGAAAAGCTTTTGGACATTGGCCATCTGAATGTGCTAAAAAATTTTTCCCTTTTGTTTTGCTGTTCCTTGCATTTGCACTTACAGGAACTTTGGTGTGCGTATTCTGTATCATTGTAAAAGATTAGTGTTGTCATGATACTAAAATTTCAATCTTGATTTTATAGAATAGACTCGAAAAGACAAATTCTGATACCACAATCAAATTTAAAAACATTTTTTAACACAATTTTCAATTAAATCTTGGCACTTTCTTGTATATTCTCACGTGGTTTTATATCTGTGTAATCCCTCACTGGTCCAGGTAGGTTCCATAGTGAAAAGCGGGGATGGAGAACACAGCTATGCGGCAACCGGGAGGATGCACCATGCAGCTTTCCTGGAAGTCACTGGATCGACAATGCATGGATGAAAACAACCATGGACTTCAGAAATGGAACTGAACTTAACCTGAGTCTGAGATAGCGGCGCTCTGTTTACCTGCAGATTGGAAGTCGAGTGACATGGAGAGATGTTCAGTATAGTCTGAAGAACTTCATAATGAACATATGTAAACCAGATGCCTATTCAGCACTTTCTATTGTTATTACTATAATTGCCTTTCAAGATTTATTGGTTCCTTTTGGCTGGTGCGATTCATACTCTGGAGCAACTTATAGTCCGAAAAATATGGTATATATTTTTTTCTCAACTCGTACAGCCTTTCTACGACTAAAGCATGATTTATTCACAAAATCTGAACCCGTGTCCTTAAACGTCAAATCACCTTTATGGAAATGGTTACTTTATTTTGTTAAAAATAGTGTATGAATTATGAATGTGTTATATTTAAGTAATGGAAAGCATATTTTCATCATTTTGGAGTGCGCTGATGCAAAGGTACAAATTAGCATTTTTATAAACAAAATCATAGGCTCCATATTAAATGAACCATGACCTTGGATTTCTCTCTTCTACTTATAATTTAATAAAAGTCCCATAATGTAAGTGATAAATACACGGTGTAACGTACGAGACTGGGCATAGAGGTGGGTTGTGTCAAGTGAACCATCAACCTGCATCGTTGGTTAGTGCAGAGCTGATGCATCCACAAGTTTGTAGAGCTTGCATGAAAAAGGCAAAGCGAAAACATGAGAAACTGTCTGCACATCTGGCAACTTTAATCAGCCAAATGGTAAGATAAATCTTTTGACCCCTGACTCCAACCAAAGAGGATGGATATATTAAAGGGCCCATATCACGCTATTTTATAATCTATGTTATAATGTTGTTTCCACATCAAAAACATACCCGGAGTTGTGTTTTGGTTCATTGCATATTTGTGCTGTGTTCTTCTCTCAAACTGAAGTTCCGCCTTGTGATGTCATGTGGTAATTTAGGAAGTGCTTGACTGTGTTTTTAAACTCCGTACACCGTCACTAGAATCATTTAGAGAATTTCAGCCCTGAAATTGTCAATCTCTACTAAACAAAAGGTAAAAGGTACACTACCGGTCAAAAGTTTTAGAACACCCTAATTAAATTCTTATGACAATTCAAGTTGTGTCCAATGAAGAACTTGAAATGGTACAAAGGTAAGTCCTGAACAGCCAGAGGTTTTTAAAAAAAAAAAAAAAAAAAACAAGATGGTGAGCTTGAAAACACAGAGTGTCCAGCACAGTCTCCAGACTTAAAGTCCATCGAGCTGGTTTTTTGAACGCCAAGCAACCTACAAGTGCCACACATTTACGGGAACGTCTGCAACAGACTCGGGAAGAACTTTCTAAAGAACATTTCTGTAAAAAGAATGAGCAACGAGTGTGTTCAGATGTTATATCTGCCGAGGTGGACACTTTGATGAATCAAAAGTTTAGAATACATTTGGGTCAGGTCAAGCGGTAACAGAGGGAAACGGGCAGATTTTTTACATTCAAATGTCTCTTATTCAGAAACTAGAGGGACTATTGAAATAAGTAAAGTATCAGAATGTAGGAAAGAGTTACACTCCAACAGGGTCAAGTTAAACCTGTGATATTCTTTCAAGTTGTTGACAAAAAATTTAAAAACTCATGTCGGTAACAGAGGGAATGAAATATGCAGCACTTTTTGGGCAATAAATCCAAACAGTGATAACTCTTGGTTCTCACTTACATATCCTTAACAAACTGGTTTGAATATTTGCTTCATATAGTTTTCTACCATATGGTACAAGATTAGGTTGAAAAACCTCTTACTTTTTGACTAATGAGATTTTTTATTAAGAAAGGTCATGGTAACGGAGGGAAAAGTAACGGAGGGAAAATTGTGCAAAGCAAGTAGAAGGGTGCAGGATTTTGCATAATTTGTCGCTTTTTTCTTCTGAATACTTTAATATTACTTCAAAATGAAAGGAAACTATTTCTATAAAATATGTCAGTCCTTCCAAGCAAATTTTTATCATTTTAAATACTTTAAAAAAAAAATCATGTACCTTCATCAACAGTTCAAAGATCGAATAACACAAGATATGATGAAATACATCCATTTATTTACATGATTTGCAGGTCTTTGAAATTTGGGAAATAATTTTTTGTTCCATGTTTCATACATGGTCTGTTTAAAACGTATGTAACTTTAGAACCAAAAATGGTACAGAAAAAAGGTCAACAGTTTCATAAACTAGAGTACATATGTATCTGTTGAATACATTTTGATATCAGATGCATTAACTTGAATTTTTGGCCTTGCTGTTTACTTCTGCTTGACCGGGCCCATTTTGGTCAGCAGTAAACAGTAAAAAACTGGAGAAAGAGTGGTATTCTAAAACTTTTGACCGGTAGTGTATATTGTCAGAGTTTTCAGGTTGTCTAAGGAAGGGTGGAAGTAAAAGCCTGGAGACCAACTGAATTCTCTTACAGTGTAGATGTTAACTGGAAAACTACCGCTTTGTGACATCACAAGGTGGAGCAGAGCATTTTGAGCTTTGGAGATGTAGACAGACTAATAATGCAGGATTACTCAGACATTTGTGAATGAAACAAAACACAACTCCAGACATGTTTTTGAGGAGGTAACACCATTATAACATGGCTTAAAGCTCACAAGAGTAAGTTTTGTGTAATATACAGTAGGACTTTGGTCTTTCTATTGCAATGTCAGCAACTCAGGAATTACACAGACATGCATACAAAATTAAAAGAGGATGCAGAGGGCAGAGACATCCTGCTCTCGACCTAAACATCACTGGGAGAGCAGTCCGATCCAATGACCCACAGTTTGGTGTCAGATAAATGCTGTTTTGTGTCCTTTTTCTTGGGACACATACTGTATATTATGCAAAATGGATTTCCTGTGAGCTTTAGGCCATGTTATAATGCTGTTGTCTTCCCAAAAAATATACACGGAGTTGTGTTTTGTTTCATTTACACGTATTTGAGTAATCCTGCATTTATAGTCTGCCTGCATCTCCAAAGTTCAAAACGCTCTGTTCGACCTTGTGATGTCATGGAGCGGTAGTTTTTAAGTTTGGTAAATCCAGGTCTGAGATTATCCAAGTGATTCTAGTGACGTTGTATGGAGTTCCTTTCCTTTATTACCACAGGACATCACAAGGCGGAACAGAGTGTTTTCTGTTTGAGAGAAGAACTCGGCCTAAACATGTAGGATTATAATAACAAACAACCTTATAACATAGATCAGAAAATGATGTAATATGGACTTTTTGTGTGATGATGTAAAGTGTTTTCAGTGTCTTGAAGGTGGAAAAACACTATATAAAAATGAAGTTTCAAGGTAAGCAACTGAAATTATAAAAAGTTCAGTGTTCAAGCCTATTAGATACATTTACCAAGAAAACAAACAAACCTGTCCTTCTTTGGCTCCACTTAACCTGGATGTTTTTTTTGTTTTTTTTACTTGTTGCTCCTAGTTCAGCTTCCAACCAAAACGATCACCTTTAATAACAGGTGCATAAAAGTGTTTCTAATTTGCATGTTTGTGTTGCTGCCCAGTTGTGTAAGCAGATGTGACACGAGGGTTGGAGCGCCATGTTCTCTGGTAATTGTGGGTCTTCAGTCTTCTGCAGCCTTTCCTCCCACCATCCAAACACATGCAATTACAGGTGCCCCAAATGAACGACCGTCAGAGTATGTGGAGGTCTGCCAGGGGATCTCTTGCCTTCGGTTTACTCATCTGTGTCATGTTAGGCATGTGCATCAGCTGCTAATGAATTTATTTTTGTTTGTTTTTTAATCAGGTATGGAAAAATAATTGGATTAGAGGCTATGGATAGTGTTAAATTCCAGACCATTATTGGGACCTCTAAAAATAATAATCAAAGGTTAGTAATAATCAAAGAAGTTTTGTTACAGATCTTATATTATGCTAAATCAACTCTTGTGAGCTTTTAACTATGTTATAATGTTGTTACCTCATCAAAAGTTGTGTTGTGTTTCATTCTCACATGTTTGAGTAACCCTTTATTATTAGACTGTCTACATCTTTCATGTCATGAATAAGGCCTGACTGATATATTGGTTGGCTGATACGAGCACTTTGAGACATCGGCTATTGGCTTAAATCTTGCAGATATGGGCCGTTAGTCCATGTGGGCATGTTATACCTCGTTATAAAGCTTAGACTCTCGATATTATGCCCATTTAATCCAATTTACAGACAGACAAATGTTCTAATATGTGGCGCCGCATCAATATTTATCTGCGGTGTAATTTGTCTGTATGCGTGATGCTGTACTGCCCCTGAACACACCTCCAGAGTCACGCCCCCCAGATTCACGTCACTCACGTGAGGCTTGTTTACAAGTTCCATGAGTGCAACTCTGAGGCGTTGGCTTTAAATGCTCTTGTGTCTGATCCGCAATACTGCTGACTGTAAACAGTGTATTACCACGTGACATCACAAGGTGGAACAGTGTGTCATTGTGTCCTTGGACACTTAACCCTCCTTGGCCCCAGTGTCAGTGCACACTAGTGTATGAGTGTGTGTGTGTGTGAATGGGTGAGCGGTTCCTTGTTGTAAAGCACTTTGAGTGCCTCGAATGTGAACAAGTGTTTAAGTGTTTTCATCTTGAGAGAAGAACTCAGCCTAAATCTGTGGGATTTGTGTGTGAAACAATTGTGAATGAAACAAAACAGCTCCAGGTATATAAATGATGAATATGGTCCCTTTAAATGATCACTCTGAATGATTTGACCTAAAACACTTGCCTGAAATAACTGGGCTCTTTGTGAACTATTTTGCACTCTTATTATAAGTGGGAACAAACTATCTACTGCTATGCAAATCCAGTGTGTATTTCTTTTGATAAATACAAAACTGCTATTAACTTAAATACAATAGACTGAACATTTGTTTGGTCTTTACAATTCCCTTTTCATATCTGAAGCCAAAATCACTAAAAATGAGATTTAGGGACTTGAAATAAAGTTAAAAAGTCCAGGCGGAATTCATAGTTTTCTAGTCAAATGCCAAGCTTCACTGCTAATTTCTCTGATCTGGCCAAGATTTTAAAACTTATATCAGGTTATTTGTCTTGTTTTCAGATTTATTATATAGTTCTGAGATAGTTAATTCTAGTCTAGAGGTAGTTTATTTTAAGATAACTTGTCAAGTAAAATAATCTTGCTGCGTGGACAGATCATTTCACTACTTTTAAGTCATTTAGTCATTGATAGATTTAAGTGTTTATATCTTAAGTTTTGGACAAGCTTTGTTGCAGTGTTTATTTTAGCAGGTGGTTGACAGAAATGCAGAAAACAATCAAATGTACAGTGGAATTTACAGGAGATTTAAGTTCTTTAGCATGCTCTAATGGTTCCCCTCTTTATCATATATTATACCATCCATATATTATTCCCACTTTTTAGTATTTTACATGATTCAGCAACAACTTTACAGGTTCAACTCTCCAGTTGCCTGGTTCTTTCTGTAGACATGTTTCTCCTCGTGTCAATGGATTTCCCTATAGGACAATAAACCCTCAAGTGGGTTGCAAATTTTTTTATTTTTTTTGGGTTGCCTTGTCACGTTCTGCATGTAGGTCTGCAATACATCTCCGTGCACCCCCCACTCCTCATTTCTTCCCCATGCATGGAGAATTTTCTGTGGGACACATTGATTAGTGTTTTTCCTTGTTTAAAACTTGAGTACCGTATTTTTCGGACTATAAGGTGCACTTAAAATCCCTTATTTTTCAGAAAAATTTTCAGAATTAATCGATGTATTAAGTCTGGCTGCGCTTACTGACCTCGAACTGATTTTCACGAGTCCGACAGAAGATGACTGTATCAGCGCACAAGGAGAGAGCAGTTTTTGTTTTTTTTATCGCTTATAGTTTATAGTTAATATGGTTTTAAGTTTCGTTTCTGTAAAACGTAAACAAATGTGCTCAAAGCTGCATTAAACACATTATTACTCAATGTATATTTGAGTTTTCTTCATAGGAAATAAAGTCTTTAGTGTCATCTGTTTGTTTCGCTTAATGCACTTTATAATCCAGTGCGCCTTATGTATGAAAATAGACAATAGAATTCAACATTATTGATATATAATCCAGTGCGCTTTATAGTCCGAAAAATACGGCAATACTAATTATTCAGAGACGATCCCATGATCACTCAGTCAACAATAAAATATCCTCTTCAATGTTCAATACTGATAATGATTTAAAAATAATGTCTATTGATTTGGATCGCGAAGATTTGAGATTTTAAAAATATTGGTCCCCAGAAAAAAAGTGTGGGAAATGCTGCCTAAAGGTACATTGTGTAAAGTTTCTGGTGGAGTATTATTCATCACCTGCTTTTCTCCATGGAGATGTTATTGCTTTGTCTGAAATGTTTTCCAGTATGACATTAAACCATTTTACTTGAGTTTTTCTAGGTATTTTTAAGATATAGAATGACTTTTAATTGAGTAAATGTAAGGTAGACCAGTTTAACGTCATACTGTAGAACATTGGAAGCAGAGCAATGACATCCATAAAAACAAGAAGGTGACAAACTCCGAAAAGCTGCATCGTGCACCTTTTATACATGCTCCCGCACTGTACTTAATTTGCTCTTCAGTTTTTTTTTTTATTATTATTTTTTATACAGAGCCTTTTTAGCACTTTTATGCACTTTTTATAGATACTAACTGCAACCTCAGCACAGTCCAGCAATGCAGCATGTTGTGACCCAGTCTGAAGTAAAAATAGTGTGGAGATAGGGGGTAGATTAAAAGTACAATCTTCCGAGCTCTCAAGCCTCAAAAGGACATTACAGGATTACTCATAAATGTACTCAGCTCTGACTAAGATAATAAGAGGTGTTCTGTCCTCACTATGGTGTCACTATTATGGCTAGAAACATAGTGCTACAAGATTTTTAATGTGTTAAACATACTGTGTTCCAAATGTATGTCCTCACTTACCTTATGCATATCTAGTAGTGCTGTAGTCAAGACCGCACTAATTGAGATCAAGACCTGTCCGAGACCACAGGTTCACGAGAGCAGGACATGACCCAGACCTCTGAGGGTCGAGACCGAGACAAGACCAAGACCACAGCACATCGAGACCAAATCAAAACCACGTTTGTAATTTTCATCATTTATTTGTATTTTACTGTTATTTTGGTACATATATATCAATGTTTTATAAATCTATCTCCATTTGATATGATAAATGTTAATTTAAGATTATTTAAAATAGAACAAGCAAACTGAAACACTCTGCACCCCTTTTCTGGACCCTCACCCACACTTTGAGAACCCCTTCTTTAAGAGAACTTCCAATGGCACTTTACAGAAAACTGAAGAAAGTGGGTAGGGCTTTTTAACCCTGTCTTTTCAAGTTCCTAACTGAAGTTACATTAGTGTCAGTAGGGGTGGGCGATATATCGATATTTTAAATATATCAAGATAGTTTTTAAACTCGATATGAATTCTGACATATCGTATATATCGATATAATGTTTATATTAAATTTAGATTTCACCGCTTCGCTTGTTTACCTTCTCTCTCGTCGCCTCCGCCTCCCTGAGTTTGTTCCCTCGTGTCTCCTTCACTCGTCACTATCGCCGTGAACGGCGAAAGTTGGTGCCAGTGAAAAGCTTCAAGCACCACGAACCTTTTCCACCATTTACAGACAAAACCACCAGCAGCACATCCTCATATTCCACCGAGTCGCGTCCTTTAGCCCGAAAGAAGCTAAACGAGCTGAGCTGCATGAGAAGTGCTGTTTATGCAAATGAGTCATGCGCTTAAGTTTCGTTTCTGTAAAATGTAAACACACGTGCGCAAAACTGCATTAAACACATTATTATCTCAAACGGGCTGATGTGGCTCTAGAGTCGTTATGCTTTATATATTGTAAAGTTTAGCAATGTAAAGTTTATTTATACAGAAGATTTTAATTAATCTGTTGCAGTGTAACTTGTACAATAGTGTTTGGAAATGTTGGGTTTGATGTGGAATTAAACCTCAGAGCTCCTTACTGCTGGATAATAACATGGATCTGTTAAAATAAGGAACATCCTGAGCTTCTTCTGCTAAATGAGCTCATGGTTCTGGTTCTGGTTTGGATAACAGAGTTAATGCAAAGATGAGCTTGTGTTGAGTTGTTTTATTTATGAATGAAAAGAAGGAAATATGTATTATTTCTTTTATTTTACAGTTAAATTATTATTATTTTTTGTAATCTTAAATGTTCCTATATGAACTGCCGACCTCTTACACTCCAATAAAAAAAAAATACCTTGTGGAATTTGGCAGATTTGTTTTTGCAGTTTTCAGTTTTAGGGGGTTATTTTTTCTTGAACATATATTGAGATATAGATCGTATATCGAGATATATTTTTTGATCCATATCGCCCAGCCCTAAGTGTCAGACCTCAAGTCCAAAACGAGTGAGGCCGAGCTCCTTCAAGATCAAGACAAGACCGAGTCCAAGCTTCTTCAAGACCGAGACAAGACCAAGTCCAAGCTCCTTCAAGACCGAGACAAGACCAAGTCCAAGCTCCTTCAAGACCGAGACAAGACCAAGTCCAGGTTCTTTCAAGACCAAAACAAGCCTGTGTCCAAGCTCCTTTAAGACAGAGACACGACTGAGGCAAGACCGAGTCCAAGCTCCTTCAAGACCGAGACAAGACTGAGTCTAAGCTCCTTCAAGACCGAGACAAGACCAAGTCCAAGCTCCTTCAAGACTGACACAAGATTGAGTCCAAGCTTTTTCAAGACCGAGAGAAGACTGAGTCCAAGCTCCTTCAAGACCGAGACGAGACCGAGACGAGACGGAGACAAGACCAAGTCCAGGTTCTTTCAAGACCAAAACAAGCCTGTGTCCAAACTCCTTTAAGACAGAGACAAGACTGAGGCAAGACCGAGTCCAAGCTCCTTCAAGACTGAGACAAGACAAGACTCTAGTCCAAATGTGCTCGAGTTGGAGACAAGACCAAGACTGTAAAAAAAAGTCTAGACTGGTCTCAACTACTACGACACAAATATCTAGCAACTACATTATTCACCACAAAGTTTATAAGTGCTTTTCACAGCTTTCTGAGACCATAGCCCAGTCTATATAGTTGTAGAATAACAGTTTGTTTTTAAAATTATTATCATAGTACAACTTTTTATTTAGATTGTGCATCATTTCAAAGGTTAAACACACTCCCACTCTCAGTTTGAACCACTTCAAACTGATCTGAGCCTTGGTTATTTCTCTGTGTAATTAGTTTGTTGTTAAAAGGAGCTCGATGTCTCTTTTTTATTGGGGTTCTGTCACCTGCTTTTTTCTATGGATATGCCGTTTCTCTGCCTGGAATGTTCCACAGTATGACATTAAACAGCTCTGCCTGACATTTATTCAATTACAGATGGTTTTATAGCTCAAAAATGACCAGAAAAACAGGCATTCTGACTGTGAGAGGTCGCCTCTCCACAAATCTGACCTGTCACTTGGTCTGGTTTGGTCTCCATGAAGATGTCGTGAAACATTCCAGATAAAGCAATGATGTTGTAAGAATTCAACAAACCCTCCATCAGAAAAGCTCTTTTAAAGTGAGTTCACACAGTGACCTCTATCATAGAAACAAACACTAAAAGATTCGGATCCTGAAAAAGAGCCGAACAGTCCCGTCACTAGAGCCTTTTACTGCCAAACATCTGCACCGCCACTCCCCCCGCGCACGCATCAATATGGCCGCCCTGGCACATTTTCCCCCGCGGTGGAGCTGGGGGTGCGGTTAGCAAGATAACAGTGAGTAAACAAACACACAAATCACATAGGGCGGTTGGGACACAGCACAGACCAAACTCGTATCAAAGCCTTGCGCACTCCACGTTAGCGGACAAGGCAGTTTCATGTGGATACTCCGGCACGTCTATGCAACTGTAATTGGCCACATGTGGGTTTGTCAAAATTTGTCAAGCTTGAAAAAAGGGCAGTTAACAACCAAACTTCCACCCAAAACTTGTGGAAGTCTCTGGTTGACAGATAGTGCAGGATGAAAGCGAAAATGGTGAATTGTTTGCTATTGATTTTTCGTCTCAGATCTTGATTTTGTTTTTCTCAGTTTTGTTTTTTCTTTTGCATCATGATCTTTAAAGGTCCTGTATTACACAAAATTGACTCTTTGAGCTTTGAGCCATGTTATAATGTTGTTACCTCATCAAAATACCTAGAGTTGTTTTTCATTCACACATGTTTGAGTAATCCTTTATGATTAGTCTGTCTAGATCTCCAAAGCTCAGAATGCTCTGTTCCGCCCTGTGATGTCATGAAGCGGTAGTTTTCAAGTTAACAGCTACCTTCTACTTTTTGTTCAGTAGAGATTGACAATTACATGGCACAGTGGAGCACTTGACATCACAAGTGTTTTCAGTTTGAGAGAAGAAATATGCAGGGTTTGTGTGTTAAACATGTGTGAATGAAACAAAACACAACTCCAAGAACCCAGGACCTACAGCAGAGTTTTACAGTGGTTTCAAGGATTTCATACCGATACCTAATGTGGTGCCCTTTTTGTTTGAGGAGGTTTGTAAGTCACGTAAAAAAAATAAGCACTCGCGGAGATCCAGATCCGTTTATCCATTTATTTTAAAGAACAAAAAATAATGATAATATTCTCCGTGGTTGACTTTCCTTTTGATATAATGTGTGTGGTCACAAAATAGTATCTTCTCCTCTCCACTCTCCACGGGCACTGCCTTCCCCCCGCCCTACTCCTACAGGTGACAAGATATACCTGATTGCAGGAGGAGGGGAGGGGAGAGGAGATCAGGATGACCTATAAAAAATTCCATAATAAAGAAAAATGCAGTTTACTTTTATATAAAATGTATCAAATTAATAACTTCTTAAATAAAAATTAACTGGCTCCAACACCTAATGACAGTCAGATTGCTGTTTTCTAGCCAGTAGAGGTCTGTGTGTCCCTCCATGGATCTGCCTCCCCCATCACTGACCCACCACCAAACCGCTCATGCTGAGCCACGGTGCAGGCAGCAGAGTGCCAATAGAGCTCCATGGTGCTGGGCTGAGCACAGGGCCCATTACAGGACGTGGCACCCTCAAGCCACCCTCATGAAGTCTGTTTCTGATTGTCTGGGACATTCACACCAGTGGCTTGCTGGAGGTCATTCTGCAGGGCACAGGCAGTGCTCAGCCTGTTCCTCCAGCACAAAGGAGCAGATATGGGCCCTGCTGATGAGTTGTTCTGGAAATTGTGCTGGGAGACACATTAAATCTCCTTGCATGTGCCATCCTGGAGAAGCTGGACAATCTGTGCAGCTTCTGTAGAGTTAACAAATAGCCTCATACTCCCAGTAGTGATAATCACTCTAGCCAAAGCCAGAACGAGTGGAAAACCAGACCAAAAAGACCAAGAGGGAGAAACTTGAAAGGACTCCACATGCACAACCAAGTCCAGTTTTAGGGGTTGTCTCATTCTAGTCACTCTATTGTACCTGTTAATATCCATTGAAAGAGATGGCATCCTTTTCTTCATAAGACATTGGCCTATCCATATTTGTACAGATATCCAGCTTATTTTATTCCCATTGAGCCCATTGTGTTTTCAAAGTGTTCCTTAATTGTTTCTTTTTTGAGCAGTGTAGTTACTCAGGAATCAGTATGTTATCATTTGCAGATTTAAAATTGGAATGTTCATCTAAAACAACAAGTCTGCTGATTTCTACATTTGAAAACTGGAGTCTCCAGTGGGAACTGGTCATCTCATCAAAGAGTCAGCAGTTCAGATGGATAGCTGCAGATCACCCTAGAGCAAGCACCAGATTTGATCATTTGTACCAAAATGACGGCACCTATCACCGATGAAGCAAATAGAATTG
The DNA here is from genome assembly GCF_026225935.1 of Boleophthalmus pectinirostris. Classification (NCBI taxonomy): domain Eukaryota; kingdom Metazoa; phylum Chordata; class Actinopteri; order Gobiiformes; family Gobiidae; genus Boleophthalmus; species Boleophthalmus pectinirostris. The sequence continues at coordinate 10,086,528 of NW_026571140.1, forward strand.
AAGAATGAAGTAAGTACACAGTGGGCGTTTAATGGTGATGGTGGAAACGGGTTGATAGGCAAAATGGCACTGTGAAAATAAGTGATTTAAGATTGCTCAGGCATGCACGAATCACTCCAAATATAACTTCAAGAGAGTAAATGGTGAGAAACAACTATAACATGGTTAACACTGATTTTGCATAATATGTCTGTTTTAAGGTTTGGTTCGTCTTCCCACTCTGAGTAAATCTTAATATTGACAATATTGTGTTTCTTGCCCCACTCCTTAAGATATATAGTTTTCCTCATTTTTGAATAGTTTTTTTTCTCATTTTTATGGTCTAGTCCTGGATTTAAGATGATATCCTGGCATTCTATAGGCCTATAATACTTAATCCAGACGGGACGGCTAAAATCAATATTGCTATGTAAATTTCTGTGTGTAATATAGTGCATTCTTGGGTCTGGTCACTAATAGAAATGATTAGATTCAACCTATGGCATATTTCAGTGCAAAAGTCCATTATAATCAATATGAAAAACTGGCTCCTGACCCCAAACTGGGATTATGACATCACATTCTACAGTGTGGAAACCACCAGCACGAGTTTTTCCCATTATTCTCACTTTTTTCTTTTCTTTTTTTTTTTCCCATTACTTTCCGGTAATACAAGAATTACGTGAAGGCTTATGAAGTTTTAAACTCCATGCACCTTCACTAGAATCATTTGGATTAATTCAGCCCTGGAATTGTTAATCTCTACTGACCAAAATGTAATAAGTAGTTGTTCATCATCATTTAGATCATTTCATACCAAAAGTACAAAAAGTAAAAGGTAGCTATTAACTTGAACACTAGTGCGTCATAACATGGAACAGAACATTTTTAGCTTTGGAGATGTAGACTAATCATAAAGGTTTACAGAAACTTGTGAATGACACAAAACACAACTGCAGGTATGTTTTTGATGAGGTCTTAAAGATCATAAGAGTCAATTTTGTGTAATTTGTGACGCACTTTCCGGATTATTTTGAAAATAAAAAAGCTTTTGAACATCGGCCATCTGAGTGTGCTATGCATTTTTTCACTTTTGTCTGGCTGCTCCTTGCATTTGCACCTCTACAAGAATTTTGGTGTGCGTTATCTGTTTCTTTTGATGCACTTTTCTGATCTGTCATGATCTTGTTTTTTCATCACATCACACCCGGAGTTGTGTTTTGTTTTATTCACTTACGTTTAACACACAATTCCTGCATATTTAGGCTGGGTTCTTCTCTCAAACTGAAAACACTGTGTTCCACCTTACCATGTCAAGTGCTCCACTGTGTTTTTACATTCCATACACCTTCACTAGAATCATTTGGATGAATTCAGACCTGGAATCGCTAATCCCTATTGACCAAAAGGTAATAAGTAGGTGTTAACTTGAAAGTAACCACAACATGATGTCATAAGGTGGAACAGAGCTTTGGAGATGTAGGCAAACTAATAGTGAAGAACATGTGTGAATGAAACAAAGAACAACTCCAGGTTTGTTTTTAAGGAGGTAATAGTCCAGTTTGAAAACAATAACTATTTTACTGGACCAAGGGCGTAGATTTGCAAAGGGACAGTGGGGACATGTCAAAACCAATATAACAAAAATATAAATGTATTCTGATGTTCTTCCAAACTCAATAGTATTAATTTAACATGGTTTAGTTCACATTTTTGTTTATTAGATGTTCTGAGATGTATTCAGTGATATGACAACAGGGTTACTCCTGCTGCTATTTCATTGGCTGCAACAGAGTGATGTCATTAGTGGAGCCAGGAGCCTAAACTGAGGAAACAGCAGGACAGGGCCAGCACCCGAAGATGGCGTTTTGAGCAGGAGTGAGTGAAAACGCTGCACACCAAACTTTGAAAAACTTTTCAAAAGGAACTTCCCTGGCTTCATCTTCAATTAAACTTGCCTTATAATGAGTCGCTGTGGAAAAAGATTGACTATCTCCACAAGTGCACCTCCCAAACAGAGCCCTACTCGTGCGCTGTGAGCAGCCGGACTCTACTGACAATATTCCATGGAAAAATGTACGGACATGACCTCACAAATATCTCATCACCAATAAGCAAAGTGAAATCTGCTACAAACTTCTACATCGCTGTTATCCACTAAACAATCATCTTAGAAGGGCAACTGTACATTTTACGAACTGAAAAATGAAACCAGCTCTCACTTATTTTGGACCTGCCCAGAATCTGTATGTCTGGAAAGAATTCATAAAACATATACTCAACTTCTTATCCCATTTTACCTTTTCTTATAAAGATGTGCTGTTTGGTTTTTGCAGTGTGCATCACATGAAAAGTTAACAATATTAATAATTAATCTGTTAATGAAGTAACCTATCAGATGGTTTCATGTCCTCTGCTGATAATGTTCCCACCAAAGCTGAGACCAAACCTACGCCCTTGACTGGACCCTTATTTTGATGGGTATTTTGAATTTTTGAATTTTTGAATGTATTTTGAAGCAACAGTACTCTTACTTGATTAACACTATCAACCTCTAAAAAAGGAAGTGAGGACCATGCTACAACTACTGGTATGAGTAGAATTTGTCTACACTTTGTGCTCACTTGCACAAAAGGCATACATATCCTAAGAGAATTAATGTTTAAAAGCCTTAATGATAGCAATGGATCTAGAACCACAATTGCGTTATGTGTTATCTACTCAAAATACAATTGAATTAGCTACATGCCAAGCCCTTAGTCTCTTGAAGTATAAGTACATACGCAGCAACACAAGCGCAGTAATTTGAACATTTGAATAATGTTGTGCTTTTGCTTTCCCTTGGCACAAAACATCTTCTCCCATGTCCCCCAGTGGTAATACATCACTATGGATTATGATTAATGCGCCACATCTGTAAAGGGATTATGCTGAGAAATCAATGCTGCTGCTCATTTTTCCTCAATCCAGAACTGAATATTTTAGCCACACTTATTAAGGATGCTATTCATCATTACCGGCGTTACTGTTTTATCATGACCGCGTGCTTGTGTGTGCATCGCTCCGGAAACACCAGCACTGCCCCACGTATTAAAAAGATAGAAAAAAAATAATAAATCCACAGCAAGGACACGCACCTCTGGAGGAATTGAGTGAATTAATTGAAAGCAAATGGTGGGAATGTCCGACAACAGAGTCCGTGCCAGATCACATCGTCGCTTTCCCAACTTTGCGCAGATCTCATTTTCTTGGACAAACAGAGCAGGATTGGGATGTTATAGAGGTGGAAGTATAGGAGCAGTCTGGTGTCCACTGCAGGATTTTTGTCTTGTAAGTTTTATGGATGTCACTCTACAAGATGTGAGGAATTTAAATGTCAAGTTGGCACTCATACATGCTATACTTTGGTACATGCAGTTCAGTTGTGGTCATGACCATGTAGCAAATAATAATAAAGCATTAGTCTTATATAGCGCTTTTCAATTTGAGCATTATTCATTCACTCCACTCATTGGTGGTAAGTCACTAGTGTAGCCACAGTTGCCATGGGGCAGACTGACAGAAGCGAGGCTGCCAATCTGTGCCATCAGCCCCCTCCAACTACCACCAACACTTACACACACCACATTCATACTAGGCAATGTGCTTGAAGTGTCTTGCCTAAGGATACGATGAATTTTTTGCCACTGGTGCCCCACTGTGGCTCTTGATATTCCCAAACCAGGCTCAACCCTGCTTAGCCTCTGAGATCTGACAGTGTAATTTTGAAAGGAGCGATTCCAGACCGGGTAGAGAGTTGAAAGAAACCCTTTATCTGATATCAGAATATGAAGGTCCACACAGCAGGTGTGTGTCTTATAAAGAGCTTCCCTGTACATATATGAGTATATATAAATATTCATTCACCTGCCTTGACTCACATATGAACTTAAGTGACATTTCATTCATAATCCATAGGGTTTAATATAACGTCTGTCCACCCTTTGCAGCTATAACAGCTTCACCTCTTCTGGGAGGGTTGTTCACAAGGTTTAAGAGTGTGTTTATGGGAATTTTTGACTACTCTTCCAGAAGGGCATTTGTGAGGTCACACACTGATGTTGGACGAGAAGGCTCAGCTCTCAGTCTCTGCTCTAATTCATCCCAAAGTTGTTCTATCGGGTGGAGGGCAGGACTCTGTACAGGCCAGTCAAGTTCATCCACACCAAACTCTCTCATCCATGTCTTTATGGACCTTGCGTTCTTGAGCTAATCTGAAGGCCGCATGAAGTTTGGAGGTCTTTAATGACTGAAGTCGGTGACCTCTGCACACTATGCACCTAAGCATCTGCTGACCCTGCCCCGTCAGTTTATGTGGCCTACCACTTCGTGTCTGAGTTGCTGTTGTTTCCAATCACTTCTACTTTGTTATAATACCACTGACAGTTGACTGTAGAATACTTAGGAGAGAGGAAATTTCACGACTGCACTTATTGCACAGGTGGCATCCTATCACAGTACCATGCTGGATTCACTGAGCTCCTGAGAGTGACCCATTCTTTCACAAATTCTCTTCTGCCTTCATCTTGATTTTATACACCTATGGCCATGGAAGTGATTGGAACATCTGATTTTGATTATTTGAATGGGTGAGTGAACACTTTGGCAATGTAGTGAGTACAATATAAATATTGTATTTGCAGAAAAGATTGATTACAGGGGCCTCTTGTCCCAAGTATATAAATAGTAGCAGTCTCTATCTGAAGAAGCTGATTGCAATGGAAACAATTTAAACAAGTACATTTATTATTTTACTCTGGAAACACGTTTACTTCAGTGTTTGTAATACACAATAATTAACACAACTTTAAATAGCAAAGATACTAAATAATAACAAAATTCATTCTTTCAGATGGGATCAGGCTTTAGAGGTTTGGCTCTACGCTCTGTGTGGTAAAGTTACCATGGTTATACTATACTCACGCTGTTTTGTATTTGTAAAAGTTAGTGAAAGAGAAATATAGAAGGATGGTCCCGTTCATGACAGAGTTCTCCTGCTGTTATTTTAACAGAACATTTTCTGTTGGTGACATGTTTGATCATAGGCGCAGTCTGCAAACAAGAGGCCAAAATATCAGACCTGCTTGATGGCCGTCACAGCTCGTTTTTGTTTCTATGTTATATCTTTGTCTTACTGTGAGACCTACGACCCATGAGCTTACATCACCACGCATGATCCCCCGCAATCACAAATGTTTCATCGCAGACAGAGCTAAAGCCATTTTAATTTCATTTTTCAAAAGCCTGGGGAAAGTGAAATAGAAAGTCGTGATGCATCTTTTCCCATAACGCTCAGCCCTAGCTATATTACTGTGCTTTTGTTTGCGTGGTAGACTGACCTGTTGATGCATGCACGCACACACACACACACACACACTCTCTCTCTCTCCTTCTTCCCCCTCTCCCTCTATCTCTCCTGTCTCATCATCAGCTCCCATTGGCCCTTTGTGCGGCCGCTCAATGAAATGGACACAGATTGAGGGATGTGAGTCAATATGTTCTCCAGGTTGGGGACGTGGGAGGTGAACAACTCAATAAGAAGCCAACAGGCCGCATGCATTAGCCCCGAGCCTGCCTCCTCAGCTGCCACTGGGCCTGTTTACACGCTTCTCTGGTCGGCACGATCCTATTAAAGGGCTCATATTACGCTATTTTCTGATCTATGTTATAATGTTGTTTCCTCATCACAAACATACCTCGAGTTTTGTTTCATTCACGCGTGTTTTTGAAGTGACGGGTTTTCATGATTCTCAGATTTTTACTTTATTTGGTTGGATAATACCTGTTGTAAATATAAATTGATAGTTTTACACCAATGAAAAAGCAATTTGTGAAGAAAAGTTGAAAAATATGTTAAAAATTACAGGAAGAAGACTAGAGTTCCATATTGACGACATCACGCTAGGAGAATTCCATCCAAAATTCACCACAATTTACACAAAATAAACACTTAAAAAATATATATTTAAATAAGATAAAGGTGTTATATTTTTATTTGTTGAATACTAATGTCTGTGCAGAGTAGAGTGTACAAGATGGTTGCTAGGTAACAGTTATGAAATTCCCTAGCGCGTCATGATTTCCAACCAGGATGTAATTTATTTTTTATTTTTTTCTTGCCAAATCTTAAATATAATAGAGCTTTTTCACAATGGTTTGAAGTGATGCGCTGTAGGTTTGTGGAACTAACGGTTAATGGTTTTCAATTGCAAAATATCTGTGGAAATGTCTCCAGCAGCTTCATAAATCTGCCCAATCACCAAATCTACAACCAACAAGGTCCACAAAGGATAAACATTCTTCCATCAAGAATTTATTCACAACTATCAAGGTAAGAAAGAGGAAAACTTAAAGGAGAACAACGACTAGCATTAGTGAACTACTGAGAAGAATAACTAATAAGTAACTTGTTAACTCAGACTGATTTGACTTGAATTAAAATTAAAAATCGATTTCATGATGTAGATATTTGCATAGATAGATTTGTGCATTCGAATGACAGAGGTGTTCACAGATTACATGTCTAGTATTCAAACTGCACAAATCTATCTATTTATGTTAATATCTACATCATGAAATCAATGTTTAATTTTAATTCTAGAATCAGTCTGAGGTAACAAGTTGCTTATGTTTTATTTATCACCATAATGTTTTGCTCAGGAGTAGTTCACTAATGTATCCTCGCTGTTCACCTTTTAAGTTTTCGTCTTTCTTTCCTTGATAGTTGTGGATAAATTCTTCACGGAAGAATGTTTATCCTTTGTGGACCTTGTTGGTTGAAGATTTGGAGATGCGGCAGGCAGATTTATGAAGCTGGTGGAGAATATGAGACATTTCCACAGACATTTTGCCATAGAGAACCATTAACCGGGAGTTTTGCAAATCTACAGCGGGGCACTTCCGGTCATCTTGAAAAAGATTTATGAACTTCAACATGTCATAGGTACTTTAAGATGGTAAAAATCAGATACAGCACCTTTAATGTTTTGTCCAAATCTCAGGTGTTATGTCCAAACAGTTACTTTTACAATTGCATTCAACCTACTTGGGTAGTAGTTTCCCCAAATGCCTTTTAAAAACTTATTTAAAGGACCTGTGTTGCACTATTTTTGGATCTGGGCCCAGTCAAGCAGAAGTATACAGCAAGGCCAAAAATTCAAAAATTCAAGTTAATGCATCTGATATCAAAATGTATTGAACAGATACATATGTACTCTAGTTTATGAAACTGTTTACCTTTTTTTTGTACCATTTTTGGCTCTAAAGTTACATAAAAATTTGCTTGGAAGGACTGACATATTTTAGAGAAATAGTTTCCTTTCATTTTGAAGTAATATTAAAGTATTTGGAAGAAAAAAGCTGACAAATTATGCAAAATCATGCACCTTCTACTTGCTTGCACAATTTTCCCTCCGTTACTTTTCCCTCCGTTACCATGACCTTTCTTAATAAAAAATCTCATTAGTCAAAAAGTAAGAGGTTTTTCAACCTAATCTTGTACCATATGGTAGAAAACTATATGAAGCAAATATTCAAACCAGTTTGTTAAGGATATGTAAGTGAGAACCAAGAGTTATCACTGTTTGTATTTATTGCCCAAAAAGTGCTGCATATTTCATTCCCTCCTGTTACCGACATTAGTTTTTAAAATTTTTTGTCAACAACTTGAAAGAATATCACAGGTTTAACTTTACCCTGTTGGAGTGTAACTCTTTCCTACATTCTGATACTTTACTTATTTCAATAGTCCCTCTAGTTTCTGAATAAGAGACATTTGAATGTAAAAAAATCTGCCCCTGTTTCCCTCCATTACCGCTTGACCGGACCCATCTATGTTATGATGTTGCATATTTAAGTTCTTCTCTCAAACTGAAAACACTCAGTTCCACCTTGTGATGTCATGTAGTGCTAAAGAAAGTGCTACAATGTGTTTTGAAACTCCATACACCTCAGCTGAATCATGTGGAATTGTCTCTTTTAGCTGAAGGTAAAAGGAGCTGTTAACTTGAAAACTATTGCTTCATGACATCACAAGGTGGAACAGAGCATTTTGAGCTTTAGAGATGTGGACAGACTAAGGCCCCATCCACACAAGTATGTATTCGAGTCATTTTTGTTGCAGATGCAGTGTTCGCCCACACTAATCCGATGGAAAATGGCTCCAGAGGCGGAACGATTTGGTACCACCAGCTCCCACGAATTCATCTGAGTACTGATCTGATCCGGCACTGTGTGGACGCCTGAAAACTTTGATACGCTGACGTAGGAGACTCTAGTTGCATCCTTACTGGACCACATCACTGTGCCTTGCGCCTTCCTGATTCACTGGGTTTGTGACATCGGTCATGTGACACTATTGTGGAAAATTGTTTAAACAAACCATAGACAAATGGGAAACAGTAGTACATGGCCCATGAAAAGACTGTTTTCATGTTTGCCATCTTCCTTGGCTTGAACTTCAGACATGATTAGCAGAACACCCCTCTGTCACAGAAAGAACACATATATTCCACCGAGTCGTGTCCTTTATTCCAACAGAAGCTGAACCACATCATCGCACAAGGAGCAAGCTATTTTTTTGAGCGCTTAGTGTATGCAAATTTGCCATGTGTTTTTAAGTATAATTTTTGTAAAACGTAAACAAATATGCGCAAAGCTGTGTGGATAGGGAAAGCTTGCGAACACAAACTGGTTCTGATATGGTGATACAGTGATTCATTTTAGTGTAAATAATAATAAAGGATTAGTCAAACGTGTGAATGAAACAAAACACAACTTGGGGTATGTTTTTGTGGAGAAACAATATTACAACATGACTAAAAGTTCACGAGTCAGTTTTTAAAATGTTAAAATGTTGTCAATAAGCTACAAAGATTATAATGTCCAAATGGGCTGCTAATGAAACCCCTTCTGTCCAAATGTGGAAGAATTTAATTTCTGAGATCATTTGGCCAAAAGAATGAAATCATTGTTGAAAGTAATAGTCCCACAGATTTCACTATGGTAACAAAACAGAGCTAAACACAGCAGTCTGCTGATTGTGGATGATAGAAAACTGTGAAGAAAATCATGCTTTAATAGTATACTAAGTGATTGTTTACCATTTGTGCTGATTGTATTGTATTAAACACACTGGCTAGTTGTGCCTTGAGTTACTAAGCTATATAACGGCAAATGAACGATAAAGTATCTAATTGTATTTAAAACAAATTATGGGTCCAACTGTAACAGGACTTGCATTTTTGCCTTTTAAAGTCTTATGCTCCACATTCCATTTGTTTTTTAATGTCTTTTTCGCATTTTGGTGAGACCCTGTTAGTGAATAGAAAAATCTTTCATTTAAACGACGGAGGGATTTCACAAACATTCAATTTTGAGATTTCAGTTTGAATCTTTGATAAATGTTTGGGACTTTGTCAATGTGAAAACGGATGGAGCCAGGTTTAAACGCAGCTCACATATCAACACAACAACAAATGCACAGGGAATTTTGGAGATTCATTTAGAATTTGAGTAAATTAGACCTTATTGAAAACTGGTCTAATTTTAAGGCCAATTTTCAAACTTTTTAAAAATTTGATTTGATCAGGTCTGGGATTATATTACATATATAGACAACAATGTTCTGTACATTCCTTTACAACAACCTTCAGTACATTCCTTGAAAATCTTGTTAAGTACAAGATTGCAAAGTGTGATGTATGTGTGTGCTACTTTTAAGGGTGATCCTTATGTCCCTGTGGGAGAAAAATACATTTTAAGAAAATGACCTTTGAAGTGACAATTTCCCATACAGTATAAGTATATGGCTGCGATGTAGCTCTAAGTATCTGCTGATACTCTTTATCAAGTATTAAGTGTAGAGACTGAAAACTGCCTTTGTTTCCTTAGACAAAAGCAAATAAAATAAGAACAAAACCAATTCAAGTGTGATATAGAGCTGTGATTTATCCCTCAAGTAATACTAAATGACTTTTGTTTAAATAAAATTCATTCATTATATACAAATTACATCATCTTAAATATCCATCCAAGATATCAGCTGAACTGATATTTGGAAACGATATCCAGTTCAGCTCATTTTTCAGTATTAGTGCAGGTATCCGATACCAGTATCAGATAGGCGCATCCATAGTTTTGAGAATTTAAAACGCCACACTTTCCACACTGAAAACTGAACTTTGACTCTGGTTAAAATGTATATCTTTATATCTCTGAAACACAGAGGAGCACCAAGTGACATCTGAAGCCTCATCACACCATCAGATGTTTTTATCTATAGATTCCATCCTTTATCACGCAAGTGTAAGGACACTTAAAGATAACACTTCCTCCTCAAGACTTCAAAACAACCCTGCAGAACTAACCAAGTGACGCCAGTGAATCCACGCATATTTTTAGCCTCTGGGATCACAGCGTGCATGGGCTGGCCAAGTGTTCTCATTACTCCACAAGTCAAAGGCCTAATCATAGTTTGTTCTCTTTGAGCTGGATGTGCCATGTGCCCGAGTGCGTTCACACCCGTATCTGTGCTGCTGTCATGGCTCCCGCTCCGAGTGGACAGCCCCCCGGTGGGCTTCCTGTGATCACTCAGCACTCATTAACTCCATCTATATGCGGAGCCATCAGCGCACGGAGCAGCGGGAGCCTATGTTCTGTGGCCTTTTCATCATCCACGCGGGCACGGCTGTAAGGCGTCACAAAGTTCACCAATCACTTGAAAACCCGTGCCACCTCCAACGGAATCTTTGTGTAGGTATTTGTTGGGTTGTGATCTGGTTGGAAACCTTGTCAGAAATGGCTGGACTTTAATAGCATCTCAATATCTATAAAGTAATCATGTTTAAAGGTGCATTGTGTAACTTTTCTGGTTGAGGGTCCGTGCAATACTTTTCTCTATAGATGTTATTGCTTTGTCTGGAATGTTTCACAGTATGGCATTAATCATCATCATGGTATTAATCTATCGTCATGGAGACCAAGCCAGACCAAGCTCCAGGTCAGATTTGAGGAGAGGTAACCCCGCTCATAGTCAGAATTCAAATTTTTCTAGGTGTTTTTGAGCTAGAAAACCACCTGTAATTGAATAAACGTAGGGTAGAGCTGTTTAATGTCATACTGTGAAACATTCTAGGCAGAGCAATGACATAACCATAGAAACAAGCAGGTGAAGGACCCCCAACCAAAAAGTTACATAGTAGGGTTGTAGCAATAACTGAAATATCGCGATATCGTGATATCGAACTACATAGACCATGATCCTTTGCTCCATTTCAGTGTAGACTACAAGAAGAAATAACACTTCTAAGCACTTTTACGTCGTAGTTCTTTGGATTAAGTCGTATCAAGGCATTGTAAGAGGAAAAAAGAAGTATATTCACAGTTTTGTTAGCCTCCACAAAATATTGCAACTGTGAGATATTGAGTTATTGTGTGATTGTAGCCTCCATATCGTGAGCTTTCCCACAATATCACAATAAATATCGTACCGTGAGGTTCATACCGTGATGATATCATATCATGAGTCTTGGATATCGTTACATCCCTATTACATAGTGCACCTTTTAATACAGATGGGGGGCAACTAAAATGTACAATGAGTTCTAATGTCAAGTCAGTAGAAATGATCATGTTCAACATTTGTGAATTTACTTTTTGGATATTTTATGTTACGTTATCAACTGATACTTTTGCAGCTGAAGTTATCAACTTTCCCCAAGAGTATGATGCATACTCTATGCATCATACGTATGCATACATACGTAAGCACTGCTCTATCTGAGACTTGTTAGACTTCAATCTGATCTTTATCTTAATATAATCTGATTTGAAAGAGCTGGTTTAGTAGGAACCACAACACGTAATCTGAGTTGTGCTGTTAAACAAGTCTCTCACACATAAAATTACAGTGGAGACCTGGGGAACTAGTAACTACTGTTTTTAGTCTACCTTAAACCGCTTCACACTAGCTCCAAACTGCATATACTGTTGTTGTGTCCTTAGGCAAGACACTTCAGACACACTGCTATGTGGTGTGTGAGCAAGTGATGGGGTGTGCTTGAAGGTTAGATGGTGAAGACTGACAGCTTCATTTCCATGGGTCTGCCCGGGGCACCTGTAACCTGCCACCACAACATGGAGAGTAAAAAAATCATGCCCGAAACTGTAAATAATAACGCATACAAGTCATTTATTTTTATTTATTTATTTTTTTAAGGTGAATTAGGCAAAGAATAAATAAATTGAGTCTTCCCATAAATCAGGGGTAGACAGTTCTTTCCTCCCTGGGGGCCATATGTGAATCCAGGCATGTGGAGGAGCATTGGACCCATGTGATCAGTGAAGCAGCAAATGCTCAAAAGCAAACCTTTGTGAAATAAGGGCTACTGCAATCTATTATTATGATAGAAGAATTATTATCAAATACTTGTGGCCAAATGAAAACTAAGCACATGGCCACAAAACAGCACCATGTTCCTCACACAAATAATAAGATAATAAAAACAGCGTGCTTGTTCATTTTAGTTTAAAAGAATTTGGATTTTAATTTCCATAAATATAAAATAATGTGTCTCCAGATATGAGGTAGATATGTTCAAATTAATTATACATTTTACATATAACAGTTGTTATGCATTTTTTATTTTATTTTATTTAATTTTTTCATAAATAACTTATTAAATGGACAATCTGGAATTTTGGACTTCATTTCCTAGTGAGCCAAAGTGTTGGAGACGTTTGGATACACTTTTTAAAATATTCCATCCAGTCCTTGTATTTGCAGAGGTCGCTGGTGCTAGGCTAGTGCATGTCAATGGCCATAGTTAGCCTGCCACTAAAAACAGTCTTACCCACTCCACAAAACACCCAAAGTATTATTATTACTAGTTATTACTATTATTACACCAGACTGTTGATGTAAATGTCTGTGTTGATAGAATAATGTTTGAAATAAAATTAACCTTGCATTGCATGAATCGTCGCATGTTGAGGGACTATTTTCTCAGCAGCAGCGGAATTTTATTTTGCCAGTAAGATAGGTACTAGGTGATATCAGTCCGCTGCTGCCAAGTTTCTATCAGGATGTACAACTCACTGTTGCTGCTCAGACATAAACCCTTCAAATGCAAGGTTGGTTTTACTTCCAAAATTATTCTATGAACACAGACATTTACATTGTCTGGTGTAATAATAGATTTACTTCTGGTGTTTTGTGGAGTGGGTAAGACTGTTTTTAGTGGCAGGCTAACTATGGCCATTGACATGCACTAGCCTAGCACCAGCGACCTCTGCAAATACAAGGACTCGATGGAATATTTTTAAAAAGTGTCTCCACATGTCTCCACTAACTAAAAAATGAGATCCTATGTCCAAAATTCCAAACTGTCCCTTTAATAAAAATATCGGACATGAATTGTAGTTATTGTTTGGTGTTTTAATTCTCAAAACAGTTGTCCAGTCAGAAAGCAGACTGAGCCAGGTGCTAGTTGAACTGTCAATTTCAATACAGAGGAATCCAGTTGGTTTAACCCTAAAATTACTCTCTCTGATCTGAATGGCCACTGCCTAAACCCCAGCATATGCAGCCAATCATCATCATCATCATCATCATGAGTGCCTGTGCTGCTGCAGTGTATGCAGAATCCAGTTACTGAGACTGAGAAAAACATGTACGTGTGCTATTTGCAGCACTGACCTCACAGGTTCAACTGTGACTGTAGCTGTTTGTTTTTTACTGTAAGAGTGCCAGGTGCGTAACCCTTTTTTTATTGGTCTGTTTACATCTCCAAAGCTGCAAATGCTCTTTCCCACCTTGTGATGTCATGAAATGGTAGTTTTCAAATTAACAGTGACCTTTTACATTTAGTTCAGTAGACATTGGCAATTCCAGGGCTGAAATTATCCAAATGATTGTAGTGAAGGAGTATGGAGTTTAAAAACACAGTGGAGCACGTCTTGCATTAAGGCAGGGGTGTCAAACTCATTTTGGTCCGGGGGCCGTATCCAGCCTACTTTGATCATAAAGGGGCCGGATCAGAAAACTCATGGCATATATACCACAAAAACAGCAATAAGTTCAAATATCTGTGCAGAGAAATGCAAATCTATTACAGAAATCTTTTTTAATTGATGAACTCTTTCTTTTACTAAATATTATAATATTATGAAAAAATAATGCTATTTCAACACAATGTTTTAACATTAACTTGTTTGCAAATAGGAATAAGTAAATTTTTCTTGTAAAATCCTGCACTCGGCTCCACTTTTCTCATTTTTGACATTTTTCCGATGAGGGTGTCACGGTCAACAGTCAAAACGATCGTCCTTTAAGAGCGTTTGGAAAGAGGCAAGTCTTCATTTGTGCTGCTCTGGTGGGAGGGGCCACGTACAGAGACACTGGAGACGCTTCTATGCTAAGCGGAACAGAAAATTACCTATATTTTAATAGAAAATATGATTAAAATATTTTAGTAGAAAATCAGACGAGGGCCAGATTAAAGGTCTTGGAGGGCCGAATCCGGCCCCCGGGCCTTATGTTTGACACCTGTGCATTAAGGCATGACATCACAAGGTGGAACAGAGTGCTTTCTGATTGAGAAAACTCCTAAATATGCAGGGTTTGTTGTAAACGTGTGAAGGAAACAAAAAAATAATAATTAAAAATAAATAAATAAATAAATAAAAATCCAGGTACAGTATGTTTTTGATGAAGAAACCACATTATAACATAGATTAGAAAAGCTAAAAAAAACAAACCTAAAAAAAAACCCCACCACACACACACACACACATACATTATAGGTCCTTTAAGTAGTACCAAAAATATCACTAGACTAATCTAAATGTTTCTGCAAAGCATAACAGAGAGATCTAGTGCTGAATTGTGTCTTTGTGTCTAATATCACTCTTTATCTCTTATATCACTGGTGTCTGTCTGTGAGTGATGTACCTGTGAACAACGACACGTAACACCTGAGACACAAGAGACACATGAGACATGACCAGCACATGTTCTGTTCCGCTCTGCTATCGCCTCTCGCTGAAGTTATCTTTGGAGACAATCAATAAATTCCTCCCCCCATCTTTCTCGGCTAGAATGCACATAAGGCAGAAAACCTTCACAATTTCATTTAGAGCTATAAATCACTATTCCAGTCCTATTAATATTCATTCACCTTATGATGATTGTTTTATTGGGCCTTGAAGAGGTATTAAACAAGCCGTTTCACACTTCACTGTGATTGGTTAACATGGCATTCAGAGCCAGGGTTGTCATACAGAGGGCGGGTGGGGAGGATATGAAAGTATGAAAAATGTATGAAAAACGTCTTTTTGTTGTGACCTTACAGCTGTATTTAACATAAAATGCTTGATCCAGCTACAATGAGCTTTTCAGATTGTTGTAGTTCCATCATATTTAGTATTATAACAATGAAACAAAATGGATCCCAAGTGTTATGAAGTATCTTGTACTAATTTCCCTTCATCTGTGTAAGTGTACAGTATGTGGTTCAGTATTAGTATTATATGATGCAACATTTGGTTCTAGGTGAATAATTTTGACAGTTTTCTGTGTTAATTTCCTACTGTGCATTTTGATCAGACTTTCTTTCTGGATTAAAAGTAACGCTGCACGATAGCAAATTATCCACTGTGTGGTTCATGCACGGAAACCTACAAACCTTTGGATATTAACTTTGGATTTAGCGTCATTTCCGGACTATAAGCCGCTACTTTTATCTCACACTTTGAACCCTGTGGCTTAAACAATGATGCAGCAAATATATATGGATGGATTATTTTGTTATCAACACAGCGGGCTGAGTGCAGAAATCACCGCTGTCTGTGCGGTTAAAATGGAGTCGCAACACTAGCTAGCGATGTTATCAGCGCACGAAAACAGTTTATCACCGTGTGATAAAATAAGTTATGATTTTAAATGAACATTAGTGAGTGGGATACGTCTCAGTGACCCGTATGTGTTAAATACAGGTGGGCGTGTAAATGACCAGAAGAAACAAGCTAGCCCCACCCCCAGGGAGAGTCTGAAATCTACTGAAATCCTACGAGACATTGACATGATACAGACAAGACAGCAGCTCTTTCTGCAGGAGACATGCGCAGTGAAGAGCTGAAACTGAGGCCTCCAGGGGGTACAAGAGCGAGACAGACAGGTGGAAGAGATGATGCACTGAGGAAGATGTTGTTTTCATTTAGTTTTGAACAGTTATTTTGCACTTCATGCACACACCCTCCTCATGGAAAACACACAAAGAAATGCATATGATGCGACTTTTAAGCCAAAGCTAATTGATTTGGAATATTTGTCTTGTGTAAATGTTTACAGCAGGTAGAGGTAGGGTCCATAACAAAAGGTTAAGTTTTGTCTTAAAAAAACAGAGATTTCGTACACAGAAGAAAAAGTGAGCAGGGTGAAATTGCGTGCGACGTCTATAGTTTTTGTGAGGATTCACGTGGTTCGGAGGGAGGTAGTCAAGATGGGGACCACTTGTCGTTACGGCGACCTCCTTAACCACAAAGTGCTACAGGAAACACTGCACAGAATTGACTCCTGTGAGCTTTTATTCACAATAATTATAATGTTGTTACTTCATCAAAAACATATCTGGAGTTGTGTTTTGTTTCTTTCACACATGTTTGAGTAATCCTGCATTATTAGTTAGTCTGCATCTCGGCTCATAATACTCTGTTCCTCCTTGTGATGAAGCAGTAGTTTTCAAGTTAACAGCTCCTTTTACCTTTAGTTCAGTATGGCAACTCTAAGGCTGAAATCACCCAAACGATTCTTGTGACGGTGTAAGAACTTCAGAAACACAGTGGAGCACTTCTTGTACTACCACAAGACATCACAAGGTGGAACAGTTTCAGTTTGAGAAAAGAAGGTAGTCTAAATATGCAGGATTAGCGTGAATGAAACAAAACGAAACTCTGGGTATGTTTGTGATGAGGAAGCAACATTATAACAGCAACAACAACATGAGCAAAGAAGGGTTTTGTCGCTATAACCAAACACACTTTAATTTAGATTCATTTTTGATCAGTTTTGCGGTTCAATAAAAAACTGGACTAAACTGGCTTGTTCTTGCTGGACTTGGTGCAGCGTTTCTCTTTCACCATGTACTAATAGTTTGGGATGACCCGCTGTCGCACATGTGGAGAGCCATAGCTATTAGCCTGTTAGCGGGTGAATCCGGTGTGAAATGCATGTTCTACTCGGTGAGATGGTTCATACTTCCTCACAGGGCTTGGAGTGAGGGGTAGCAGAGCACTCAGCAGCAGCTACAGGGGGCCCTCCAAGAAGCTCACCCACACTGCGCTCGTACACGGCTGATCCTCACCACATTTGTCTCTTTTGTTTGGGTTCTACATAAATTCTTTGTATTTTTAGATTTTTTTATTTTTTTTATTTTTTGCAAATGAATTCATGTTGGGAATTGATTTACATATCTTTGTAAATGTCGAACCAACGTCACTTCTAGTCTTTTGAGAAAATGTGAATATATTGTCATTTCATTAGCTGGTTGAGTGAAATGTATGAAGTGTGGAAATCTCAATGGAAATATAACACATTCTCATTGCCCTTTTATTGGTTTTCGTTTACCATTATTGGCAACAAATAGTGCCTAAAAGATGCTACTACTGGTGTTAAGTGTAATAAAAAATTTGTTAGGCTGTCAATACATTTACTTTTTTTTTTTTTACAATTTACCAGTTAGCCATGTCTACATCTATTTTACTTTATTTTTTAATTTTTTTGGCAATAATATTATAATAACTACACCTTACTTAGCCTTAATAAAGCATGAACAAAGACTTAATTAATAATGAACAAAGATTTAATTAATAATGATTCACACTTAGTAAATGCTTAATAAAGCATAATTTGTCTTCACTTTAGAAAAGCTCTCAAAAAGACTTAACTAACAGATAACAGCTGCCTGAATTATCATTGCATTGCATTATTAGTAAATCATTCTCTCATAGTTTACTAATGATTAATAAATGCTCAAATGGTTAGTCCATGAGTAATTAAGTATGAAATAATTATGAGTAATTATTTACAGCACAGGCAAATTAAGTGCAAGTGCTAATTAAGGTAGTAATTAAGTAGTTACTAAGTGTGAATCATTAATAAAGTCTTTGTTCATTATTAATTAAGTCTTTGTTCATGCTTTATTAAGGCTAAATAAGGTGTAGTTATTATAAAGTGTTACCTAAATATTTTCATAACAATTTTAGAAAAGTACTTGATTTTTATCTTCTTAAAGGGCCCATATTACACTATTTTCGGATCTATTATAACGTTTCCTCGTCACAAACAGACCTGGAGTTGTGTTTTGTTTCATTCATGCATGTTTAACACACAAACCCTGCATATTTAAGTTGTGTTCTTCCTTCAAAACAAAACACTCGTGGTAATACAGGAAGTGCTTCACAATGAGTACATATATATGCACATCAGTATCCCAGTTATGATTGTTTTTTTTTCTTGAGTATCCTGGTTTCAGTATCCCAAAAAAGGCAGTATATCCCAGTTATGACAAACTGGGATACTGTAGCTGGTATATTCCGATAGTAACCGGGATACTGTGGCACACCGGTTACTGCAACATAAAGTTGAGTGCCAGTGCGTCCAAAACACAAACACGTTTCAGTCTTTTCACCACAACAGTAGTGACATAAATAAAGTGACCAACATAAATAAAGTGAAAGAGCTGCGCTAAATCTGCACTTGTACAATCTGCACTTGTGTGACCTGCACATGTATGAAAAAATTAACATGAACCACGTCCAACATGATATACACACAGAACAGACTCACCATCAGCAGCACATCCTTTGTCACAGAATATTTCACCGAGTCGTGTCCTTTAGTCCGACAGAAGCTGAACCGCATCAGGGCACAAGGAAAGAGCTGTTTTTATCAGCACTAACAGTTTATGCAAATTAGCAATGTGGTTTTAAGTTGTTTATGTAAAATGTAAACAAATGTGCGCAAAGCTGAATTATATTATCAAACGGGCTGATGCGGCTTTATAGTGGTTATGGTTTATATGTTGTAAAGTTGAGTTTATTTATGCAGAACAATTTAATTAAGAATCTGCTGCAGTGTGTTTGGAACCGTTCGGTTTGATCTGCGTAGTGGATCATAGCTCCTTACCGCTTGTTAGAATCTCCCGAGCTTCCTATGCTAAATGAGCTCATGATTGTTTTTATTTTTCCTGGTTTATTTTAGCGCTTGTGTATCTGTAAGACTGTGTCAAGAAACCAGGATACTCCATTTGATCATGTACATAGGGATATGAGTATTCCGGTTTCTCAGTGCACATGTATACAAACACAAAACACAACTCTAGGTCTGTTTTGAGGTAACAACATTATAACATGGCTTAAAGCTCACAAGAGTCCATTTCGTCTAATACAGGACCTTTAAAAACCTTAAAAACAAAGTATTATCAATGAGTTTCAAAGTGCTTTCCACTATGAGTTTTGCACTCATGGTGATGCTAACAACAACTAGCATGCTAACCACACACTTCAAAAGTAAAATGCTTTCTAATTAGATACAGACACAGTATACAGTGGACTTATTTTGACCTCAGGAGCTGCTTGTACAAGATATCAGTAGTGGAGCAAAAAAAAAAAAAAAGCTCAAATACATTAGATTTGGGAATAACACTGAATATACTTGTTGAAATATTCTTCTTCTTCTTACCAATAACTTTTCTTTTGGCATGTGTGTAAACAGGAAGTCAATTTAAGGTCTATTTCGTGAGCTCACTTTGTGGTCTGTGATTGGATGATGGAGCAGCCTCACTCAGCGACAATGGCAGAGCAGAAGAGAACACCAAATGCTATCTCTGGCTTCTACTGGAAAAGAAAACCAAAAATCTACATACAATTTCCTCCCCCAAGCCCTCATCTGGTCTCTGTGAAAATGAAGAAATAGATGCAGACCTTTTTCAGTTTGAACGGGTTTTACCAAGTTTTTGATTTTTGGAGATGGGAACTTTTTGGAGCTTTCTTCCATGTTATAACTTTGTTCCCATCATCAAAAACATGCCTGGTGTGATTTTAAAACTCTTCCATGCATGTTTGAGTAAAATAGTGATCTCTCCAGGGCACTATTTTAACCCTCCTTATCGTTAGCAGTATAAGCCCATGTTCAGCCCACAAGTCTACATCACCCAGGCTCCTTTGCAAACATTTTTCATAAATATACAAAAGCATTATACAAACAGTGGAACATTCTAGGCAAAGTATTATCTCTATGGAAACAAACAGGTGGCAGATCTTACCTCAGTCAAATAGTCTCTCTCTTTTCTTTTATTACATTAGTCTCATCTTTTTATAACATTTTTTGTGGTAGACTTTTAAGTCAGACGTCCTTCCTTTCGCAATCATATATTGTTGTGACTGTAATGAGAGTTGGGCTATAGAAATGTTTCTATAATGCATGTATTATAGACTTAAATCAAAAAAATAAATCAGAGATGAGCTTCTATTGTTTGGCTGCAGTATCAACACAGCTATAGCTCAATTCTTTGCAATACAAGGTTTTAATCTGCATTTTAATTACTGAAAGGACAGTACATTTTACTTTGAATGTAATGAAACAGCTTCCATAGAAAAACAATACCTCCCCCTGTCTATTTTACATACTTTGCGTACCATAGGCTAAATAGAGATCATATATTGTTAATAATAAAGCGGTAAAGTCGTTTGCTCAAGGACACATCAACGCATCACATGAGCACGACTTGAATTCACATTAAGGTGCGTTGTGTAACTTTTTTCAACTGCTTTTCTTCATATAGATTAGTGGTGAGCAAACTTTTTGACCCATGGACCACAAAGGGTTCTAAAATTTGACGGAAGGGCCGGACCAGGAGAAGATGGATGGAGTTTTTTTAGGTAATCCATCTCATAAGAGAAAAAAAATATCCCATGTTATTGAAATATCCCAAAACTGAAAATCATTACAAAGCATTACAACAAAAATATCTGTCCCTCAAGTCCCACAGTATTTACTATTTATCGAAATGACTTTTAAAACCCTGAAAATTATTATTATTATTATTCAAGTTCAGAGGGCCAGATTAAAAAGATTAAAGGGCCGCATATGGCCCCTGGACCTTAGTTTGATGTAGATCTTACCGCTTTGTCTGGAATGTTTCACAGTACGGCATTAAACCTTTCAATCATCCTGGAGACCAAACCCAACCAAGTTACAGGTCAGATCTGTGGAGAAGCAACCCGCATTTCTATGTATTTTTGAGCTTTAAATCTACCTGTAATTGAATAAATGTAAGGTAAAGCTGGTTAAAGTCATACCGTGTAACATTCCAAGCACAGCAATATCATCTCCATGGAAACGAGCATTGGAGAAAAGTTACATAATGCACCTTTAAGTTAAAATGTCCTTCTGAAAAGTATTTATGATTCAAGCTATTATTACAAACATGAGTCATATATTTTGCGTAACATTGTTTACACTGACATGAAGCAAACCGGTGACAGATGGAAAAAGAACAGCCACTGTGCCTCCATTAGTCATAATTAAGCTCTTGGTAATGTATTTCCTTTGGGCTCACAGCACCAAATCCATTAACATATGCTGGAATTAACATATCTGCATTATTGTTTCACTTCTGGCAAAAAGTAACATCTGTGTACAGCGGCTATTCATAGTACTTTTTCGACTTTATGCTGTAGTTTGACACAGGGCTGGCGGATATGGGGAAAATATCAAATTTATGTGCGATCGATGTATGTTTTAATAATAGGATTCTGTTCAAAGCTGACATTTAAAGGTGCACTATGTTTAAACTTTTATGGACTGCTCTGACCGAAATGTTCCACAGTATGACTTTAATCAGCTCTACCTTACATTTATTCAATTACAGATGGATTTATAGCTCAAAAATACCTAGAAAAACAGACATTCTGACTGTGAGCGGGATTGCGTCTCCGCAGATCTGACCTGTAACTTGATCCGGTTTGGTCTCCATGAAGATAGAAAGGTTTAATGTCATTCTGTGAAACATTCAGACAAAGGAATAACACATTCATAGAGAAAAGCATTTGACACAGACAAACTACACATATGTACAGATATAAACTACAGGGTTAGCAGTTTTTTATGTAGAATACGATATTTCTTGTTTGTATTTTTAGATTTGGTTTGAACTAGGGTTGTCAAAAGTAATGCAAATCAGATACTTATCGCTACTAAAACTAGTATCGAAACCAATGTTGGGAGTGAAGCGTTACAAAAGTAACAAGTTACTGTAATGCATTGCTTTTTGCTGTAACACAGTAATGTGGCATTACAGGGGAAAAAAGGTAATATTTTACTTGGTACAAATGTCAGTAACGTGTGTTACAATGCTTTTTTAACCTGGATTGAACTGATGGGTTTTTTGTTTTTCCTCATACAAATTTGCTAAAATCACCCTGATATCACCAGCTGTAAAACGAAATCATCATGGTTCCGAGTGTCAGGACGGGTCCTGATGCCCGATCGTGCTTTGCGGACACCCTGCTCCATGCATTCGGTGTTCTCTCAGGGGCAGTCCTAGTCCAAGATTAGTCCTGGTTTGGTTTGGTCCTGGTATAGTCCTGGTTTAGTCCTGGTCCAGCTCTGGTTCATTTCTGGTTCAGTTCTGGTTTAGTTCTGGTTTTGTCCTGATTTAGTCCTGGTTTAGACCTGATTTAGTCATAGTTCAGTCCTTATATGAAGCAAAAGTTCAGCATCTTCGCAGTTATTTTGGTGAGAGTAACTTGCTAGTGCTGCAATAGTAGTGTAATGTCGTACGCTTTAAATGCAGTAATATTGTAATGTAACAAATTACTTTGAAATGACAGTAACAAGTCATAAATAACACATTACAGTTTTGAAGTAACTTGCCCATCAATGATCAAAACTAGATAGTTATTTAAGTAAGTATCAATACTAAAAAAGCCACATTCTCAAGACAGAAATGAACCTTTCCTGAATAGCTTTACAGTGATCTTGAGCTGTATCAGAACAAATATAAGTAGCTAGTATACACTCTGGACCACTAAGGGATTACACAGATACAACTTTTCAACACAAATCGCCTGAAAAGTGTAAAATCTTTAGACTACTGCATTATTAATATTAACAGAAAAACAAACATCTAGTGTCATAATAGCTGCATTCTCATTAACAGCGAGTAATCATCCAACAATACATGGCAGAGATTAGTGTTGTCATGATACTAAAATTTCAAACTCAATTTCGATAGTACGAAATAGGCTTCATACTCAATACAGATTCAGTAGCGATACCCGCACAAATGAGGATCAAGCTAGAATACAACCTCAAACCAATATCAGGCCCTTAGTATTATAAGGTTTCATCTGCACTCTGAGTAGTTCTGAGATATTGGAATTTAAAGTTCTGACCACAATGGAATCAGGAAATGAGTTTTTGCTCATATAGATCTAAAAAACAAACAAAACTAAGATTCTTAATACATGTGCACTGAAGAGTACCTCATAATTCTAAGAGGATGTTGTGGTAACTACTGCTTTCATATGGAAGAAAACACTGCCCTCACAGAGATCTAAAATATTCTACAACATGACATTAAACTTAACTTTAGAAACATGCTAGAGCTCTTCTAGATCATCTAGAAATTATACATTGCCAGGTATATCTTGTGACAATGAAACAACAATCTACATTTTGTTTCAATTTTTTACATAATATACAGGACCTGTAACAGTAGTTTCTGTCTCTTGCAAGCACACTCAACCTTAGAAATCCAGCTGTGAGTATCACAGCCTCCTGCGTTTCATCTCTGCATGCATACATAGGATTTCCCTCCAAACTCCACTGCCTAACACAAGACTCAAGCAGTGCTCAACCAAATGTTCAAAAACATGACTGCACTGCAAAAATGAAATATCCAGGCTCTGTTACAATGGCTTGAAATCAGAATATAAATCTAGGATTTGGGTATTTTTGACAGGGTAAGATTTAACTGCAACTATATGTGAATGAATGCTTGGAATGAGAAATAATAAAAAAAAAAAAAAAAATATATATATATATATATATATATATATATATTATATATATATATATATATAAAATTGCCTGGAAAAAATAAAATTAAATAAAAGAAAAAAATAATAATAATTAAATAAATATACATGCACCACACTTTGTAATATATCATAATTTCCGGACTATAAGCCGGTACTTTTTTTTTGTCACACTTTGAACCCTGCGGCTAATAAAAGGATGTGGCGAATACATGGACAGATTCTTCGTTTGGCACATTGTGCATTCATATATACAGCCTATGGTTGGACAACACAGTGGATATGCGCAGCCTGAGTGCAGAAAATGCAGCTGAGTGTGCGGTTACACATGGATCTAAGGTTAACATGAAGTTGCTACACTAGTTAGCGATATTGTCAGTGCACTCAAACATGGTTTATGGCTGTATGATAAAATAATAAGTAATTAACATTACTGAGGGGGATACGTCTTACCCGTATGTGTAAATGATGAGAAGACACGTCTAGCCTAGCCCAGACAGCGGCTCTTTCTGCAGGAGACATGCGCCGTAGAGCGTGGGGAGCGAGGGGTGATGCGTTGAGGAAGATGCTCATTTGATTGTGTTTTGAACAGTTATTTTGCGATTCATTAACACCCCTCCTCATGGAAAACAGATGAAGAACCACAGATGATGCAGCTTTTAAGTTAACGCAATTGATGTGGCTGTGGAAGAAGGAAACAGAGCTGCTGCACGTGAGCTCGGCATCAGTGAGTCGATGGTGAGACGTTATCGACGGCAGCGTGATGAACTGACTCAATGCAAAAAGATGACAAAAGCTTTCAGAGACGATAAAAGCAGACGACCCGAACTTGAACGTTTGTTCTTGAAGACGTGGACATCTGTGGCTTATATTCAGGTGCAGCCCATATATGTACAATTTTTATATATATTTTTTTTTAATTTTGTTGATGCACCTTATATTCAGGTGTGCTCAGTAGTCCGGAATTTACGTTAGCTAAAGATGCTCTCAAAGTTAAGGATGCATGTTTCTTACACATGCTAAAAAGTTAAACAGTCTTTTTTACACCAAATGTGGCAGCAGATGTGGCAGAAGACCTTCCAAGGAAAATACTACCAGACCTTCCAGAGGAAATACTTTAAGGAACCAGACCATTTCATCACCAAAACAGCGAGAGGCCTTTCCTGTTGTGTTCACCTGGCGCCCCCTGGAGACTGCTGTGATGGTGCAGGAGAACAGAGGAGACACACTTTTGGCTCTTGCTCTCCTTAAATTGCCTAGACACAGATCTGCTGACCGTACCTGACCAGTCCTTCTGTTATGCTGCAGCGAGACCTTTGACTCAGACACAAAATCTCTGCCGAACAAAAGTTAAACAGAGCCGTTGACTTGAAAACTACCATTTTGTGTATGTGAACGAAGCATTTTCAGCTTTGAAGATGTTGACACACAAAAGAGGATTACTCAAAAATGTGGGAATAAAACAAAACACAACTGCAGGTATGTTTCTCATTAACAATAATCCTGACATGTGGCTTAAAGCTCACAATTTTGCATAACATAGGACCTGTAAGTCATACTCAACTCATATCTTCAACTGTAATTAATTCAGAAATGAATCTTTTACACTGTAGGCTGCTCAAGGCTGCCTCACCACTCCAAAGTTAAACTACGTCGCGCCCTATTCATCTTCGAGCACAGACCGTCCCCGCTCAGGTCATTCTGTATTCACACTGTTGATGCATTAGCAAAACTGGCACAAAAGTAAATGTGTTTGAATCACATTGGCAAGCAGTGGTACCGCCTAAGACCCGGTATCATCTGGAGTCATTGAGCCATAATAGACCTGGAACTTTTTCTCCGGAGAGGTGGCCAGCATTGAGAAGAAGCCGCCATCTTTTTTTTTTTTTTTTTCCCAGGCAAACGATCGCGGGGGCTCATCTTTATTATTCACTGTGGCACATTGACTGGCCCTGGCTTGGCACACATTCACTAACAGCTTCCAACTGATGAAATAGCTCTGTCTCAATATTTTGGTTCTGCTTTGTTGAGAACACCCAAACGTCTGAGCCAGGAAAAAGAGGGAAAAAAAACAGGAAGAAGGCTGCGAGTTACATAATGCATGATTTTCGGTGGTAGACGCCGCAATGTTTGACTAAATCTGAATAGGATAATTGCGTTTTAGAAGAAAGCTGCCAACGTCTCTCTTGTGGTGTGTCATCTTGCCCACTTGGGTTTGTTAGAGGAGCTGCTCGGAAAAGTAGACGCATGCGAAAACAGTTGTTACAAAGGAGTCGGTTGAATGGATGGGAATACAATGACAGCTAAAAGCAAGATTCTTGAGGAGGCATTCTGTTTAGCCATGCTTTGTTTAGCCATCTTAAATTAGAGTAGTTATGATTAAAAGGTCCTATATTGTGCAAATTTCACTTTTATGCGCTTTAAGCCATGTTAGAATGTTGTTACCTCATCAAAAACATAACTGTAGTTGTGTTTTGTTTCGTTCACAGATGTTTGAGTAATCCCGCATTATTAGTCTGTTTACATCTCCAAAGCTCAAAAAGCTCTGTTCCACCTTGTGATGTTGCAGTATCTGAAATTCAGCTTTATCTGCATAACTATTGCTGAGGAAAGAAGCCTCACATACCAAACTCCTGCAGTCCTGGTAGTTCTAAAAATACTCTGTAGTGTCCAAAACAAGGAGGGTTTTCCACTAAGCTGAGCAACCCCCTGGGCTCCAAGAATACATCTGGACTGTTAAAGTTTTCACTCTGTAAAAGCGAATGTTTAAGTTTAGTGGGACAGTCCATACCCCATAGAGGCTTTAAATAAGAGAAAGTTGCTGTGTTCAGGGTTCGTCCAAGTCCGCGAGTGAAGAACCCAGACTATGGGCCTGTTTACATGAGAACGCATGCAGGTAAAAACGACAAAATATTTTATAGGAAGTGCATTTCGTTTAGATGGTGATGGCATTTTTAGGGATTAAAAACACAAAAATCTGAAACCACCCTCCAGAGCATAAAAGTGGAAAATGCTCTGCCGTCTACACTGCCCAAGACGCAAAACTCTGGTCAGATCTGCTCACGTCGCGTACGCGTTTATGTCACATACATATAGGACACAGAAACAAACATGTCTGATCATTTCCATAGCATCCCAACAAATTTACAAAATATGCACATATACTATTAGTGAACAGAGAAGGATCTGCAATTACCTTTGTCAACTTCTGTTCGCCGCAGGCAAGCCAGACAGCATGCATAACCAGTCGAATTCCACACACTTTTGCATCACCATATACACGCAGAATTCCTCCCGAAAACAGTTGTCTAAACGTGGAATTAAAAGTGAAGGCACGACTCCACTTTTGCGTCTTCTGTTCAGAAGATCATATAAACGTAGTCTAAGTCTATCAATTGGCTATTGTACTCTGTCTTTGCTAATACATAGAAGTGTAGACTGCGCCGTATTGTTTTGGATCATTTCATTACATCTTCACACCCGCGGGGGATCTCAAAGGTGATTCAAAGGAAATACGACAATGTCACAAAGCCGTAGTCTACCTTTTACCTTCTGTTCAGCAGAGATTCGCAGTTTCAAAGTTGAAATGGAAGGTGTGTGGAGCTTAAAAACACATTGGAGCAGTATTACCACATGACATCACAAGGTGGAACAGAGTGTGTGTTTTCTGTTTGAGAGAAGAACTTCTAAATAAGCAGGGTTTGTGTGTTAAACTTGTGAATAAAACAAAACGCAGTCTGTGATGAGGAAACAACATTATAACATAAATCAGAAATGAGTGTAATATGGGCCCTTTAAAGTGTATATGATAGGTTAGACTACGGATTGCTCTGAAGCACAGTAAACATCATTATATTTAAGATGTTACAAAACGATGATGAGAATTTTACTTCCTGGTTGGACATGGGCAGCAGATTTGACATACGCAGAGGGGTGTTACCTAGGACCAAAAGGTGTCTAATTTACACAAGTTATGATATGACACATAAAAATGAAAGGTAACAGAGTGATCAGATTTTCAAAATTCTAAACTGGGACACCCCCGGGTTGGGATGGTTGGTATAAATAAAATAGTGAAAAGAGCGTGCATTGTGCATTCTTGTGTCAGTTATAATCTGAGGGATTTCTGTCGCTGCAGTTTTTTGCTTTATGGTCATTCGCAAACACGGATTTCTGTATTTTGGCTAAACAAATGACAATTTATGCTCCTCTTTACTGTTGGCAGGGATCAGATTAGTCAGAAACTGTGATAGCCCTGTTTTAGACCTGATGTAGTCCTGGTTTAGTCTAGTTTAGATCAAACTGGTCAAAAATAAGGACACCTGGGACATTTCTTGTATGAAACTGGGACAAATCACTGGTTTTGTATAAATCTGATGGGACAGGGGACACAGTTCAGAACTGGGACTGTCCCAGGTGAATAGATTGTTCATAGATTGTCTCTGCATTTAATATGGAATGGATGACAGCTCTAAAAGCAGCTCTTAGGGTTAAAATAAGAATGCTGTTTGCCAGTTGCATTTTTATCCTCTGCAAACCAGGAAGTGGTGCTGTTAGCATGCTAGTTGGTTTTTTTAGCACCGTGACAGCAAAACTCTGCTCTGGTCTCTGAAAATTGCATTTATAAACTCATTGCAGGGAATAATTAGGGTACTAGGAATGCATTAGGAAAGGAAGGAAGAATTATGGACCATCATAGAATAAAGTACAGTTATTTTTATAATGTGTTTTACAGTTCACTGGTGAAGGTACAGGAATCTGACCATGCAAGAAAAAGAAAGGAATACCATTTTAAAATCTAAGTTAATGCCAGCCTTTGAAGAGATTTTTTTAGTATTTGTTGCTTGAAGGTTGAATCAGTCCTGGTTAATTTCACAGAATTTTCACCTTTCTCTTTGATGATCTCTCATGATGGATTCTTGATAAGCTTATGCAATATCACGACATATTTTATACCCAGAGTGGTATTAATCTTTTATCTAAAGCCCAGCAATTCACTGTGTAATTTTGGCTAATTACATCCTACTGGGTCATTTAAATTGGATACATAATGAAATGTAGTCTGATTCAACATTGTGAGTGCATGGCACTTTTCACATTTCTAGATGGAGAAAAGAAGAAGTGTGATGTTCAGCAAATCTTGTGGAGTGATCACATGTTCCCCGAGGCACTGAAGGCGGTGTGGTTAGTATTCAAGCATCACCGCAGGAAGGCCTTTGCCTAATCCTTCTTAAAGTCCCAATTTCTTATTATTGACTAGTCTGTAACTTACCTAGCGAAAGTTTCACATCTGCCATTTAATGGTAAAAAAGAAATCAAATGAACTCACAGATGGTAGCTTTAATGGATAGGCCTTTGTGTGTAATGCTAAATTTGTCTGTCTGCAAAATTACTGACTGTGGAGAAAATCTTGTGGTGAAACTCATAAATGTAAGTATAAAGTGAGACAGACAAAATACACTGAACTGGAGATGTTATAATATTGTCAGATACTTGTATGTGGACGATTGGAGCAGCTCCCTTGTTCCAAAGAAATGTCCCCTATGGGAGACCAATAAAATGAACCAACTTGTAACTGTCTTACATCCAAAGATGAGCTGCAATTGATATCAAGTCGTGTTTAGTGTATTCTTAGTTGCAGAGTGAGCCCTTCTCTTGCTGTGTCAATAAACAAGCTCTGCCAAATCTGTGCCCAACAGTAAACACCAGCACACGGTCAAATTAACCGCAGAGACGCTCGGACACGAATGGGACACTTCCAGCCCTTCTCATTAACTCACTTTTCCAAGAAAGAAAACACTGCTAGCTGTAACGTGAGCCTCAGATAACTGCAGGAGTAGGACTAGAATTAAAAGTAGCCTATTTATGTTATTCTCCTCTGCACACTTTTGACTCTAAATGCTCCAAACTTCGCTTTAGTCATGGTGGCACTACCGGTTAAGTGGAAATTCATTCATTACAATGGGGAATTTGTGAAAAGTGGTTCAAAGTGTGGTTAAAATGTGATATAAAGTAGGTCAATTTGTGTAAAATGTCCAGTGTTCATGTGCACTGACATGCAAACACTGCACCGAGTCTCCGGGAGGCTTTAAAACGGCTTTATAGTCCATATTATAAACTTATCTGCTGGCAGGATCAGCAGCCCCATGCAAAATAATACAACTCGAATGACAATGGCAGCGCCCATGGCAAGTTCCAGAATAAGGTGAATAATTAACAAGGAAGATCCAAACCAATATGACTGATGGACAAAGCCATTTTTCAAACACTGAAAATTCCTCCACCCAAAGCCACAGCCCTTTATTCACGGTCAAACAGCAATTATTATAAACTATTATTTCCAGTGATTACATTTGGAAATAAAATATATTTATATATTTTATATTTCATAAATATATGAAGTAAGCTATATGGAATTATGTAGCAAATATATTCAAATCGTCCAAGTAGTCTCCCTTTGCTTTAAAAAAACAAAACAAACAAAAAAAAATAATAAAAAAGTGTGTCCGAACTTTTGACTGATTGTGTACATTTGCAAAAAAAATTAAAAATATAAATATAAATAAATAATAATAAAATAAAAATGACCATCAGCATAAGTAGCTAAGACAAAAATATGTGGACGTACTTACGTTGGCCTCTAATGATAGCGTGAATTTGACATTCTTTTGATACGCTTATGCAATGTCATGACACAAGTTTGCACCCAGAGCTGTATTAATTATTTATCTTAGACTCTTGACACACTGTAATTTTTGCAGATAATTACGTCATACAGCACGACTCGGCTACACCGGGGCTCTCTCCGCTAAACAATTGAAGCTAGCAACTGAGGTCAACTTAAGAACCATTTTAAAGGAGACAATAAAAATGTCGTTGTATTTTGAGCGTTTGAGTAAGCCTGTGTTGTCCAGCAAGGGGCGTAGCCATGTTCCCACGGTCCAACATATATGTTACAGAGTCCGCCTGATGACGTGCGCAAAAAAAAAAATACTACAATCATGGCCTTGAATTACTATTTTGTTCCCACAATATGTAATCTGTTCTCACGTTTTAGCAAATTCGCGCCCACGTTTTAGCTAACTTGTTCCCACGTTTTACCTAAATCGCTCCGGCACTTTAGCCAATTCGTACACATTACTACACTGATTCTGGATTTTATATAGGCCTACATTTACACAAACATACATTTGAGCAGGGAACAATAAACATCAAAATGAAAAAAAAAAACAAAAAAAACAAATGAACATATATTTTACCTTTATTTGTGTCTGCCGAGGTCCATAGCTTCTATGCTGGAAGCTCTTGCTAAATGAAAACAAATCTAATACCACAATACCACACCCTGTTTTGGATAAATGGCAGCAATTTCTTAATTTGTGGTTAAAAAAATTGTAGCCAGGCTGGCGCCACCTAATGCCTCCGCTCAATTTCATTTCTCTCCAGCGTCTAGGTCAGGAATAGGAATATACTAGACGGCATGCAAGAACTTCATAAGTGCGAGTCCAGCCAATCAGTGAAGAGCCATATATTGTTGTTAACTGTGTTGGCAACAATTCCCGAGATCGAGGATTTAAAGTTGGAACAAAGAGAATGTTTGGTGAAGGGGAAGGATGTTTATTGCCCTTCTTCCTACGGGGTTAAGAAAAAGCTTAATAAAACCAGTTAGCCCTGTTATTGCCACATTACATACATCACGACCAAATAGCAGCGATTGGTTAAATAAAAAAAGTACCCACCTATCATCGGGTGAACAAATTCTAATGCTGCAAGGTCAGATGGTTTCCACGAAGTGAAACCGGCTGATGAATCAGGCTAAAAAAATTGTCGAAAGTGTGGGAGTGATTTAACTAAAACATGGAAACAAGTTAGCTAAAATGTGGGAACGACTTAGCTAAAGCGTGGGAACTAAATTGTAATTTGAGGCCATGATTTACTGTCTTTTTTTTGCGCACTTCATCAGGCTCTGTAAAATGTAACTGAGTGGTGATTCCGTGTTCCATTTTTTTTTAGTCTTCATGTATGTGTTATCATTTGTCTTTCGTTTCTGTTTTTAAATGGTCTGTAGTTAAGTTTAACAAATCCAAATTAACCACTTAGAATTCTTCATTGTTTACAATCGCTAAAAGCACAAAATTTTATATGTTGTTTGAATCAGACTCCAGAACTAACAATGATAAGGACATGGCACAAACTTTTTCATTTACAGTCATTTAAACCTGAACTGGGCAGCAGTGGCTTCTGGGCTCATGCTGGGTTCATGCTGAGTTTCCTAAAATTAAACATACAGTTTATTTTTTACATTCACACTGACTTCATACCTGACCATAGAAAACAGACCGTACCATTACTGAAAATGGTGCCACTACAACGGACTATCAGGACCACCAGCCCAGTCTACAGTCAACACTAGATGCTCCCAAAACCCAAGGCAATACGGGAAAATTGGGTCAAGGCCAGTCAAATATCACTCACGGTAAATGATATAAACAACTATTCTGTTCCTGCTCCTGCGAGACACCAAGTGCAGCCAAACCACCCAAACTGACCAAAGGCCGAGTAAAGTCTGTCTTAATTAGGGATGGGCATGATTAATCGATAATTGATCATTAAGAATGTCATCGATTACGTTAATTTTAATTGACAAACCGAATGTAGGTTGCTGTGCATAGCGTGACCAAACAGGGGTCCGTACATGTGTCTCTCTGCACTCAGATGGAGCGAGCAAACACAAACATTCGGTCAGTCTGCAACGTACCTAAGCACAAATGTGTATTTAACGATGACTTGTACAAGAAATTCCACGCTTTCCGTTGCGTTCGGTACAAGTGGGAGTCCATGTGCACAGTGTACAAAGCCGGAACATACGTATCAGTGTCCAGTGGGAAAAAGCTTTGCCAGGTGAGAGTCGCGCAATGTCGATGACGAGTCCCCACCTCCCTCCCCCCGTACGGTGTCCTGGTTTTGACAAATGCAAATATGGTCACACTAACCTGTATTCCACTGAGTCATGTCTTTTAATCCAACAGAAATTGACTGCATCAGCGACACAAGAGCTGTAGTTTTATCTTCGCTTAGTTTATGCAAATTAGCGATCCAGTTTTAAGTTTCGTTTCTGTGAGACTTGCACAAAACTGAATTAAACACATTATAATCTCAAACGGGCTGATGTGGCTCTAGAGTCGTTACGGTTTATTTGTCGTAAAGTTGAATTTATTTATGCAGATTAGTAGTGAAGATAGTAATAATAATGATGATCATTTTAATATAAAAACGTTAATGATTAATCGATAATCGATCGTTAATTCTTCCAACGATCGATTACGAAAATTTCATCGAATGCCCATCCCTAGTCTTAATCAATAAGATTTGTTTGTTCTTCTAATAATTTATGTTATTAGGTTCTTTTTTGAGACTTGGAGTTTTGTTTTCATACGTGACCGTTTGGACTGCTCACTAGTGGTCTTCCTCAGGGTGGTCACATGATGTGTCCGGTCAGCTGATTTAAGCAGGTTTTGGCGCTGTCTTTCTACCAGTGGAGGCAGGACGACAGCGCCATCTGCAGTCCGACTTCCTCAGGACAGTATCCCAGGTGTGTGAGAGTAAAAAAGCCCATATTTTGCCTCTTTAATCCAGCAACGATGTTTGCTTTCATCTGTTCCAATGATGTTTGCTCCATCCCAGTCCATAATGTGGTTCTTTCTCTTGGTCAGAAATGGCCGATTTGAGTTGTTCCTGTTCTGCAAAAAGAACCTAATAACATAAAATCTGTTTTACTCTTTTATATTGTGGGGTCAGGCGCTCACTGATGTTGGGTGCTAAACTACCATGGCGCGCTCATTCATACTATATAACCCCCACCCTCACCCTCACCCTGACCCTGTCCTTAACCATAATAAACCCAACAATGTGCGACCATAGACCTGACCCCGTCCTGCATTCGAGGCTGGAGTTAAGAGCTGAGAATTTTGAGTTTGCACCTACCATCTTTCCACCACTAGCTGTTTTGTTGTAAAATTCAGACTGTGTGACATAAATGTCAGCGTGTTGTTCTGAAATGGTGCGTAGCTATTGTTTAGTAATCAAAACACCAAAAGGAAAATATGCTGCGTGCTCTGATGGAATGCCACTGTGAAGAGGTGGGGCCAGCAGAGACATTGTTTTAAGATTTTGAATTAAAAGTCAATAGTATTCAGTCCTGTGTTTTACAATAAACAAAATGTAAAATTATATATAAAATAGTTCATCACTGCATATAAGAAGTTGCATAATTTCTTTGAACTTCTGAGCGTCTTTGGGAGCTGTTTTGTTTCGTCAATTACTCGTGGATAAAGAATTCTATTGTGAATTGTGGGTCTCTTAAGAATCTCTTGAAACCTTTTTTTTTTTTTTTTGATCATCCACCCTCTGAGCACTTTGATGCAGACTAAAGATCCCAAACGCTTTGGACTGCACTCACTCTAACACTCAGTGGAGGGTACATTGCTTATTTGGAAATGCAGTAATTTTGATTCCACTCTCTGTGAAACATCATTTACTCCTCTTATGCTGAGGATTTTTCAAATGCCAAAACAGAGCACCCAGCTAGCAATCTATTTTTCTCCAGACTGCAACAAAACTGAGATGGCCATCAACATGTAGGTAAATGTTCCAAAACAGTAAAAACGCCCACTTGAGACAGAAATCAGGTACCTGGAATGCACCTTTATATTATTGTTCACTTGGGCTACGTTCAGACAGCAGGGCTTAATGCTCAATTCCGATTTTTTTTGTGAAATCCGATGTTTTTGCGAGGTCGTTCACATTTCCAATTAAATGCAACTTGTATGTGATCTCCAGTGTGAACAGTAAACGGCCCGAAAGTGTCCCGTATGTGCAATGCAGACACCGCAGCGAGCGTGCTCTGTGTTTACGGAAGTTGTCCGAACATGGACGCGAGCATCGAGCACCTGGTGATTTTAAAGTTCCTCTCGTACCGGAGCAACAACATGAACAACTTACTTGTTTTAAGGAGGAGATTGAGAAGGAGAAGGACGAGGTTTTTGGCCGTGGTGTTTTGTGGGACAGCGGCAGCAATGTCCGTTGAGAGGAACGTGTGGATGCACAGACGTAGCCGAGAGTGGTGAGTGAGTTCATTAACAATTTTCGCCTACTTCCGAGCAGAAAAGTGACTTTTGTAGCTTGTTGATAACGTGTAGGTCGGATGAATGCGCTTTGGCCGTTCAGACTGAAGTCACATGTTAAAAGATCGGATATGTATCGGTTTCAGGACCACATATCCAAGTGGCCTGGGTCGCATTTGAAAAAATCGGATCTGTGTCATTAAAAGATCAGATACAGGTCACATAGGGGCCAAAAAATCGGATTTGGGTCACTTCAGGCTGCAGTCTGAACGCAGCCTTAGAGGTCATGGGCGTTCCTACATGCAAATCTTAATATTGAATAGATGAAAAATTATTGTTTAAATTTAAATAATCATTTAGTAAATTTAAAAAAATTAAATTAAATAAGCAGCAAGTATTATATTCTTCTCAGACCAGATGACATTTTATTGATTTCAAATGACACAGCACAACTCTCCAGAAATATTTCACTTTGTAATTCAGTACGACTGTTTGTCATGAATACAAAGTAATCATTATGAAAATAGGAGCACTCAATTAAGACCACAGTCATTCATCATTCGTCACGTGTCTGAAATGTTACGTGACTCCAGAGCGCCCCCTGTGGCCACACCCAAGTACTGCTCCTCCCACGATGTCCATTCCATCACGAGATCTGACCTTTAGTGATCAAAACGAAACTAAAGATGCACTATGTAACTTTTTGGTTGCAGATGTTTCTAGGGATATGTCATTGCTCTGCCTGAAATATTCCACAGTATGACATTAAACAGGTCTACTTTAAATGTATTAAATTACAGGTGGTTTAATAACTCGTAAATACCCAGAAAAAGTGGTCTCTCTGCAGATCTGACCTGTTTAACTTGATATGGTGAAAACAGAAATATTGAATTCATCTCCATGAAGAAAAGCATTTGATGGACACTCCATTACAAAAGTTACACAGTGCACCTTTAAAGAGTAATTTAAACACAACAACAACAAAAATCAATAATGTATCTGTATATAATCCATTTTGAATGAAGAAAGGTTACCTGTTTACCACTCATGATGATTTGTTTATTTCAATTTATTTGATTTACCATTCAAGACAATACTATTTTTGTTTTGCACTGCATTCTCAGGTTCAAATCAATCAAACTTGATTATCCACACAGTTTAGATGGGTCTCTAGTTCCTTTTTTTTTTCCCGTGGAGATTTTATTGTTTTACCTCCAGTATTCGAAAGTATGGCATTAAATTTTTCAATCTCCATAGAAACAGGAGACTCCACGAGACCAATTTACAGCTGAAGCGGTGACCCCACTTACAGTAAGAATGCATGTTTTTAAGGTATTTTTGAGCAATAAAAACACCGGCAATGAAATAATGCATCTTATATAGTTTAATACCATATTGCCCATTTGACCGAACCCCTCAGCCCTTCTGCCCACCTCCACTTGAACTGGCCGATGAGACAACTCTCAAAAGTTGTCATGGCCTATTTTTTTTTATTACTTTTTGGCAAATAATAACATGTCTGCCCCTTGTATTTTGTTGATTTTTTTCAATTACAAATTATATTTATATGAAGTATTTATATGACTTACAAATGATTTACATTTGCCGCAGAATTTTCCGCCAAAGTTTTGTCACCTCACAAGCTCGAGATCAAACAGTGACAGTCAATGTACGAGCAGAGTTCTGTAGTGCAGTTAAGGACAGCAAAATGACTAGTGTTAAAGCACAAAAAGTTGACAGAAAGTGCCAAGTTTTCAAAGAACAGTGGACGACCGATTATTTTTTGTTCAGTGTAAGGGCTGTGCAGTTTGTCTGATATGTAAAGAAAATGTGGCGGTTTTCAAAGAATATAATCTACGTCGTCAAGGTTATACAGTTATGTTATACGGCCCTGGCCCCCATCACAGTCAGGAGCGATAATGTGGCCCCCAGAGAAAAGAGTTTGGTGACCCCTGTTGTAGAACATTGCAAGCAAAGCAATACCATCTCCATGATAGCGGACCCCATACCTGAAAAGTTACGTAGTGCATCTAAAATCTAAAAATAATCAGTACACTTTCTTGCTCTTAAGAAATGTGTCCTCTGCCTTTGACTGATCCATGAAAGGTCTGGGGAAAGCAGTGAGGAGCAGTGCAGGACCTGGGACCCATCTCCAGGTCTTGAGCTATAGGTTGGATCAGGACCACCTTACCTGGAACTGAAAAATGGCACCAGAAAAATCCCCCACAGACAAAGACCCCATGCATTAACTTCTTGGATTCTTTTTAAAGACAATGCAGTAAAGTGTATTTACCTTGTTGACATGTTTCGGCTGCTCGCTGCGAGCCATCTTCAGAACTGTCACCAGTGTTGGTGGTGATGTGTTGTATATCAGCTGTTGTTACTTCCTGTAGGTGTGGTCAGACTGATGGACCTGGCAGGTCACTCAGACTGACCACGCCTCCCGTCGCCCGATGTTCTCTGGAGGAGGGTGTCCCAGGTGTGTGAAAGGAGGAAAGCTCCATCATCACGGTTAATGCTGTCCGTGCCTCGTTTCCTGATTTCAGTGGCCTCCTTGATCCAGCGTTTGAACTTGTTGTTTTCCGATCCAATGACCCGAGCCCCGTCCCAATCCAGAATGTGGTCGTTCCTTTTACAGTGGTCTGATATGGCGGATTTTAGGTTTTCCTGTTCTGCTTTATCTTTTTGTGTTCTGGTGAGTCTCCCTGATGTTTCCTTTTCGCATTCCTTTTGGTGTGAAATCAGAAAACGAAGCACGGACAGCGTTCCTCCTTTCACACACCTGGGACACCCTCCTCCAGAGAACATCGGGCGACAGGAGGCGTGGTCAGTCTGAGCGACCTGCAGGTCCATCAGGCTGACCACACCTACAGGAAGTAACAACAGCTAATATACGACACATCACCACCAACACCGGTGACAGTTCTGAAGCAGCCGAAACATGTCAACAAGGTAAATACACTTTACTGCATTGTCTTTAAAAAGAACCCAAGAAGTTAAAGTATATAAGAAGACAAAATGAACATCTTTGGCTTAAAGCCCCCATGCAGCTTGAGAATCGAACGCGTGACTGTATTTGACCCACGCGCCGATACCAATCTGTCAACTATTGTGGCTGATGGACACAATGATACAACAGTGAAACAGCCTCTCTACATCACATGGAAAAGCATGTGGAATCTGACGCCCGGAGGCTCACAGTATATTATTGCGTTCAGGCCATGGCTGGGGTCAGAGGTCACATGACGTTCCTTGCCAGCCACATGCTGTAGAGATTATCGACCACAAACACACAGAAATGCCTCACATAGTACAGGATTCTTGCAACAAACTCTAAACGCTGCATTACTGTGTGCATACCTGAAATGTTGTTGCCGTGTGGAAAGTTAAAGTCAGGTGGAGAGTCCATCAAATGTGTTTCTCCATGGAGATGCTATTGCTTTGTCTGGAATGTTTCACAGTATGACATTAAACTTTTCTAGCATCATGGAGATAAAGCTACGGGTCAGATCTGTGGAAAGGCAACCCTGCTCACAGTCAGAATGTCTGTTTTCTAGGTATTTTTGAGGGATAAAACCACCTGTAATTGAATAAATGTAAGGTAGAGCTGTTTAATGTCATACTGAGGAACATTCCAGGCAGAGCAGTGACATCTCCATAGCAACACAGAGGTGATGGACCACCAACCAGAAAGTTACAGTGTACCTTTAATATAATTTTTGTTTTGAAGTTTTTTATTT
Organism: Boleophthalmus pectinirostris; assembly: GCF_026225935.1. Classification (NCBI taxonomy): domain Eukaryota; kingdom Metazoa; phylum Chordata; class Actinopteri; order Gobiiformes; family Gobiidae; genus Boleophthalmus; species Boleophthalmus pectinirostris. Next base: position 10,125,508 of record NW_026571140.1, read on the forward strand.
TTTTTTTTTTTTTGTAATCCTGTTGGTTTATTTATTTATTTATTTATTTTTTGGTCAGCTTTTTAAGAGGGGGTATTAGACTTCTATGTTATTATTTGCTAGCACATCTAACTGTATTTAGATCACCAGATTGTTCTGAAAATACTATATTCCTCAACAACAAAATAACATATTAATGTGTTGAGTAGGTTTCAGTTTTGTTTTTTACACTCAGAGTCTCCCCTCTCTTTGCTCTCCGTGCTAAGATACCCCCAGTTCAGAGCGCCATCACAACACAATCTGCACGCTTTTTGTAAATGAAACTACCGCACATCTCATCAGGTTTGTGAAGTTGCAGTGTACAGTTTTGGATCATGCTTTTGAATATTTATGGAGAATTGACATATGGGAGCTGAACATAAGGAGGGTTTCGATACTGTAGATCCCGGGTGAGATCACTAGATTATTCAAACATGCATGTATGACAGATTAAACCTCTTTTTGTATGTATTTGTGAGGGTACAGTACAGTAAACGGTATAAATCTCCAAAAGTGATTGCATAATATCCCCTCTTGTGTACTGTGTAACGCTGTGAGGGTCCATCACCATTGAGCTTCTCCGAGATATTGTCTAGAGTCTTCCACAATATGGCGTTAAACTTTTTATTTCTACGGAGATACCAGGTGACACCACAGGGCCCCGTTAGATTTCAGATTTGTTAAAAGGAGAGTCCAGTCACAGTCACAGCCGCAGAAGAATTGCCCGATTTTGGCTGCGATTTGCTTCTCGGGGAGTTTGTGAAGGCGTGGACCGATTTTGTGTCTTTGTGTGAGATTCTGAAGCCGCTGTGCTCCTCATGTGTGTGGTGTCAGTGTGATTCTGAACTGCCTTGTCAGATCATGACAGTAAAACATCACCACGGTAACAGACAGTGCGTCAGGGGCAGATAGAGTGACGGACACGGAAGTGCGAGGTACAGACTCAGGAAATAGTGAAAATAATGAAATGAAATTAAAAGTGACTGTACTTCCTGTGGACTTTATCGCCAACCTTCTGTGAGCTGTTTAAAACCCTCCTGAAGTTTTACTCCACCCCGAAGCAAAATCTGAAAAATCCTCCAGAGTGGACGGTGCCCGGTGGGTTGGAGGGGGCAGGTGTGGCGCGGGCTCTGGGGTAGGTATACATTTCTATTTTAGACCCATTTACACAGCTAATCAGCAGAAACAAGTGATTTTGTACAGTTGTAGGGAGTATTATCTGTTACATAAGAGTGAGTTGTTGTACAGTTGTAGGGATTATTATCTGTTACATAAGGGTGAGTTGTACAGTTGTAGGGAGTATTATCTGTTACATAAGGGTGAGTTGTTGTACAGTTGTAGGGAGTATTATCTGTTACATAAGGGTGAGTTGTTGTACAGTTGTAGGGAGTATTATCTGTTACATAAGGGTGACTTGTTGTACAGTTGTAGGGAGTATTATCTGTTACATAAGGGTGAGTTTGTACAGTTGTAGGGAGTATTATCTGTTACATAAGGTGAGTTGTTGTACAGTTGTAGGGAGTATTATCTGTTACATAAGGGTGAACTGTTGTACAATTGTAGGGAGTATTATCTGTTACATAAGGGTGAGTTGTTGTACAGTTGTAGGGAGTATTATCTGTTACATAAGGGTGAGTTGTTGTACAGTTGTAGGGAGTATTATCTGTTACATAAGGGTGAGTTGTTGTACAGTTGTAGGGAGTATTATCTGTTACATAAGGGTGAGTTGTACAGTTGTAGGGAGTATTATCTGTTACATAAGGGTGATGTTGTACAGTTGTAGGGAGTATTATCTGTTACATAAGGGTGAGTTGTTGTACAGTTGTAGGGAGTATTATCTGTTACATAAGGGTGAGTTGTTGTACAGTTGTAGGGAGTATTATCTGTTACATAAGGGTGAGTTGTACAGTTGTAGGGAGTATTATCTGTTACATCAGGGCGAGTTGTTGTACAGTTGTAGGGAGTATTATCTATTACATAAGGGTGAATGGTTGTACAGTTGTAGGGAGTATTATCTGTTACATAAGGGTGAGTTGTTGTACAGTTGTAGGGAGTATTATCTATAAGTGCCGGCGGGTTGGGGGGGCAGATGTAGGGTGAGCTTTGGAGCAATGATTGGCACATGGTGCAAACCGGTGTGCTCCGGACTTTGAAACAGAGCGGACATTTGTGCTCGGATCACGCCATTTCCCTTTTCTTCAAACAAGGTGGGACATTTCAGTGCCCAGCGGTGCCAGGTAGGGGCGGGGCTGAGAGGGGCCCCTTACGTACTGCCAGTAGATGCCAGTGGTTGTGCTCATCACGATGTAACCCTACGTCTGACTCATTGGCAGCAGTTAGTCCAACCCAAAAATTCTAATGTTTTGGCCGTAGTTGATTGTAAAGAGTAATGGCCTGATGTAATGCAATGTAAAGGTCTGATTTTTAACAAATATGCACTAATATGCCCAAATAAGGCCAGGGATAGATATACATTTCTATTTTAGACCCATTTACACAGCTAATCAGTAGAAACAAGTGATTTTGGTGTTTAGTGGTCCTTTAAAAATCATGTATCTGATTTTGTCTTGCATCTAAACTAGAAGTGCGGTGCTCTGATGTTTGAAATACTTAAGAGTCTCAAAGCGAGTCTCATAAGATTCTCCTCATGTCTGTGGTGTGCGCTTTTTGTTGCATGTTTAAAAATCGTTTAAGACTAAAAAAAAAACCCTGTTGTGTGTGGCGGCCTTAAGAAAACATGTTTTTAAGTCAATAAAAATCCATGATATTGAGTAAATGTAAGATGGATGTGTTTAATACTATACACTCCAGACAATGCAGCAACATCTCCATGGAGACATGCAGATAGCGGACACTCTACAGTGCACCTTTTACTGTGTTTTTCCTCGTGTATTTGTGTCTTGTATCAAAATTTTCATTATTTTCAGGTGAGGGAAAAGTGCTTCAATAAAAATAAATAAATACCACTTGATTTTCCAGGTTAGCCAATTCCATTCTACGACTTCACAGCGGGCGATTACATATTATAAATAAATAAAATAAATACTACGAGCTTGTACCATTTACAGACTCAAATCACAAAGCACATTCACAGTTGCTCTGTTGAAAATCCGGGCGTCTTTCTCCTCACAGTTGTGCTTTATGGCTCATTTGCTTCGTCCTTCAGGAGAGCCGAGGCTGTGGTGTTTGTGGGGAATTGCAGTGGGATGCCATTTCCCGTATTACCTGCGATCACGCCCAGGCCTCTTCGACTGTCAGCTCCTCATCGTCACTTCAGAAAATCATTTATATCCGTGAGCCTCTGCTGTCAGCCCATGATATTACGCGTCTGCAGTGAGGACTGACTTCTGGACTTAAGAGTAGATGGACTCGTGGATTTTCAGTTTTTTTACAGTAGTGCTTTTACAGATGGGATATAAGAGCTGGACGATTGGAAAAGTTTGCGCATATTTAAAGATTTGAAGTTTATCACTGAGTCGGCTCTTTTAGCGGTTCCTTAAAGGTCCTATATTATGCAAAATGAACTCTTGTGAGATTTTAGTCATGTTAGAATGTTGTTACCTCATAAAAACATACCCACAGATGTGTTTTGTTTCATTCATGCATCCTTGAGTGACCCTTTATTATTAGTCTGTCTCAAAAGCTCTGTTTGCTTTGTGTTGTCAAGTTGTGGTAGTTTTCAAGTCAGCAGCTGCATTTTACCTTTTGTTCAGTAGAGATTGGCAATTCCAGGGTTGAAATCATGCAAATTACTCTAGCGGAGGCATAGGGAGCACTTCCTGTAAAACTACATGACATCCAGTGTTGGGAAGGTTCCTTTTAAAATGTATTCCCCTACAGATTACAGATTACATACCCCAAAATGTAGTTTGTAACGTAATCCATTAAATTACTTAAAGTGAGTAACGTAATCTGAATACTTTGGATTACTTGATATTGTCATGTTTTTAAAACTACATGAATGTACCAACCACATCCTGAAAATTCTTGTTTGTTCTCTTCAAATTGTCTGTTGAGCCCAAGTCTCCATAAACAGGCATTTGTTTACTGTAGAGAAGCAAAGACCAGGATCTTAATATAAGATGTTTTGTCTGTTTAAAGACAATTTAAAAAAAAACTGTCTTTCCTTAAGCATATTAAAAATATTATTGATAGAAAAATTATTTTTAAATGAGATCACTGCTGCTTTCAATTATGTCCACATACTGTTAGTGTCATATTGTTTTGACCTGGTTTAGACCTGGTTCAGACCTGGTTTAGTCCTGGTTTTAGACCTTGTTTAGTCCTGGTTTTAGACCTGGTTTCTTCCTGGTTTACACCTGGTTTTAGTCTTAGTTTAGTCCTGGTTCAGTCCTGGTTTACCTGGTTTACCTGGTTTAGTCCTGGTTTAGACCTGGTTTAGTCCTGGTTTACCTGGTTTAGACCTGGTTTAGTCCTGGTTTAGTCCTGGTTTAGACCTGGTTTAGTCCTGGTTTAGTCCTGGTTTCCTGGTTTAGACTGGTTTAGTCCTGGTTTTACCTGGTTAGACCTGGTTTATCCTGGTTTAGACCTGGTTTAGACTTGGTTTAGTCCTGGTTTAGATCTGGTTTTAGTCCTGGTTTAGTCTGGTTTAGACCTGGTTTAGTCCTGGTTTAGTCCTGGTTTTAGCTGGTTTAGTCTGGTTTACCTGGTTTAGACCTGGTTTAGTCCTGTTTAGTCCTGGTTTAGACCTGGTTTAGTCCTGGTTTAGTCCTGGTTTAGACCTGGTTTCCTGGTTTAGTCCTGGTTTAGACCTGGTTTACTTGGTTTAGTCCTGGTTTAGTCCTGGTTTAGATCTGTTTAGTCCTGGTTTAGACCTGGTTTAGACCTTGGTTTAGTCCTGGTTTAGTCCTGGTTTAGTCCTGGTTTAGATCTGATTTAGTCCTGGTTTAGACCTGGTTTAGACTTGGTTTAGTCCTGGTTTAGACCTGGTTTAGTCCTGGTTTAGATCTGGTTTAGTCCTGGTTTAGATCTGGTTTAGTCCTGGTTTAGACCTGGTTTTAGTCCTGATTTTATTCTTGGTTTAGCCCAAAATGTGAAAACAGGAACATACCATTTATTTCAACAAAGTAACTGTAATCCAATTACCACTCACTGAAACAGTAACTGTAACTGAATACAGTTACTCATAATTTGTACTCTGATTACGTAACTCCGGTACATGTAATCTGTTACTCCCCAACACTGATGACATCACAAAGTACACTGAAAAAATGATCTGAGAGGGGTTGCTCAAATTGGAACCACAAATTTGACAACAATAACATGACTTTTTTACGATTCCCTTTCCAGCATGTTTAAATCTTACAAAGGTCGCTTGATTGTGGCCGATGTTTGACCTGCGTATTTTAATCACGCTGAGTAAACATGACTTTATTATCATTCCTGGGTAAGCTCCTCCCTCCCTGCAGGAATTCCCCTCCCGCGGTGAGCATCCAGGAGGATTATGAGAGCTGATCTGGAGGTAAGACTTTTCAGACATTGTATATGCTTCTCTGGCCTAGAATGTTAAAACATGTTTGTGGTGTTTTATTTGAAATAGGATTAATGTAAGGACTGTCTTCATTAAACAAATTTACATCTACAAGAGTGTGACAGGTGTATAAAATTTGAATGTGTTGCTTTCGTCTACAAACACAGAGTGATACCCAGAGCCCTGCTGGAGCTGTGAGTGACTTCATGAATGTTATAGCTGATGTTAGTTAGTCGTTTTTTGCACCATTCTGAAAGTGAGGGTAACAGTTAAAATAAAAAAGACTAAAACTAAATAAAATGTCTGTATCTTTCAGAAAAATAGATGTTTGAGAACCAACAAACACATTTCCAATTAAATGCGACTTGTATTCAATCCCCTGTGTGAACGTTAAACGGGCCGAAAGTGTCCCGCATGTGCACTGGAGACACGATGACGTCAACTGCAGCGAGCGTGATCTGTGTTTACGGAAGTTGTCCAAACATGGACGCGAGCATTGAGCACCTGGCGATTTTAAAGTTCCTCTCGTACTGGAGCCAGAACATGAACAACTTACTTGTTGTAAGAAGGAGATTGAGAAGGAGAAGGACGAGGTTTTTGGCAGCGGCAGCTTTGGCTGCTTGTTGTACAGTTGTAGGGAGTATTATTTGTTACATAAGGGTCACTTGTTGTACAGTTGTAGGGAGTATTATTTGTTACATAAGGGTCACTTGTTGTACAGTTGTAGGGAGTATTATTTGTTACATTAAGGGTCACTTGTTGTACAGTTGTAGGGAGTATTATTTGTTACATAAGGGTCACTTGTTGTACAGTTGTAGGGAGTATTATTTGTTACATAAGGGTCACTTGTTGTACAGTTGTAGGGGAGTATTATTTGTTACATAAGGGTCACTTGTTGTAACAGTTGTAGGGGAGTATTATTTGTTACATAAGGGTCACTTGTTGTACAGTTGTAGGGAGTATTATTTGTTACATAAGGGTCACTTGTTGTACAGTTGTAGGGAGTATTATTTGTTACATAAGGGTCACTTGTTGTACAGTTGTAGGGAGTATTATTTGTTACATAAGGGTCACTTGTTGTACAGTTGTAGGGAGTATTATTTGTTACATAAGGGTCACTTGTTGTACAGTTGTAGGGAGTATTATTTGTTACATAAGGGTGAGTTGTACAGTTGTAGGGAGTATTATCTGTTACAAAAGGGTGAGTTGCTGTACAGTTGTAGGGAGTATTATTTGTTACATAAGGGTCACTTGTTGTACAGTTGTAGGGAGTATTTGTTTACATTAAGGGTCACTTGTTGTACAGTTGTAGGGAGTATTTATTTGTTACATAAGGTGAGTTTGTGTGTTGTAGGGAGTATTATCTGTTACATAAGGGTCACTTGTTGTACAGTTGTAGGGAGTATTATTTGTTACATAAGGGTCACTTGTTGTACAGTTGTAGGGTTAGTTTTTTTTTTTTTTTTTTTTTTTTTTTTTTTTACTTTTTTTTTTTTTTTTTTTTTTGTTTACAAGGGTCACTTGTTGTACAGTTGTAGGGAGTATTATTTGTTACATAAGGGTCACTTGTTGTACAGTTGTAGGGAGTATTATTTGTTACATAAGGGTCACTTGTTGTACAGTTGTAGGGAGTATTGCATGAATATAGTGCTGTATCTCTCACTATCTCACTGTTTCAATGAGTAGACACACGGCCACTTTCATTCGTTTGAACCGTTTAATTATATTTTAGCCTTGGTCTTTTCTCTTTATGATTAGTTTTAGAGAATTACAGAAAGAAAACAAATCTCTCCTTTTTTTTAATGCACCACACAAAGCTAAGCATACATACACTACTGCACATTGAGGAAAAACAAATTAAATTAAAAAAATTACACTGTCATTTAAGGTAAGACTTTTTGTTCACATGAATAAATCGGAGGCTTAAACACCAATCCAAGCAAGTTATTACCAAATATAAGTAGGTTTCATGACCTCTTCCTTTCTTCTCTTATAGCTCTATAGACTGGCATATGGGCTGTTTTTATTTACATAGTTGTTGTTATTCTCTTCACTGTTAAAGTCTTTACATTAGTATACACAATTAGTCATTTGTATTTACTGACACTCTAATCTCACACTCTTACTCAATAATTTCTACACATGTACTCAAGCTTACTCATAAATACACTCTTACACGTATCGTACACAAGTTCACACATTCATACATTATTGTTCTGTATGGTACTTACTGTACATTTATTGCCCTGTCTAAGTCTGTATGCTTGTTGTATGTTGCAAAATAATAATAATAAATAAAAAATAAGAATCACTTATGTTATAAAGCTTTAGTTATCAAGTCCAACTGGACACTAGTCATAAGGCTCCAAGCCATACCACCGTATCAATATAGCGTTCTTTATGATGCATTCCAGAGGTTATTTCAAGCAGTGGTCCCCAACCTTTTTTGCGTCAATATCAGACAATATTTCACAGACCAGAGGGGGTTGGGGGGGGTCTAGATAAATCCTGTTTTGGTCCTGGTTTAGTCCTGTTTTTAGACATGTTTTAGTCCTGGTTTAGACCTGGTTTAGGCCTGGTTTAGCCCTAGTTTAGTCCTGGTTTAGTCCTGTTTTTAGACATGTTTTTAGCCCTAGTTTAGTCCTGTTTTTAGACATGTTTTAGTCCTGGTTTAGCCCTAGTTTAGTCCTGTTTTTAGACATGTTTTAGTCCTGGTTTAGCCCTAGTTTAGTCCTGTTTTTAGACATGTTTTAGTCCTGGTTTAGACCTGGTTCAGACCTGGTTTAGACCTGGTTTAGACCTGGTTTAGACCTGGTTTATTTCTGGTTTATTTCTGGTTTAGTTCTGATTTAGTTCCGGTTTAGTGGCGCAGCCCAAGTGGTGTACGGGATAAGGACGGTCCACGCGACATATGGGAGGGGTGGTCAGTCGGACGGTCCACATGGCGTATGGGTGGGGTGGGGGGGTTAAAGTGCCTGTGACAGATTATACTACTGATTTTACAAAACACAGTTAAAATCAATATATTTAAGATTTCTGCAAAAACATTCACATTCATTTTCCCAACTTTCAGAAAGTCTGAACTGTTGGACAAAAATCTCCCAAGTGTGATGTCATCAATATGTTTAGAACAATCTACTATTGTCATTTGCAACATATTTCTCCACTTTTCTTTGCAAATTGCTTCTTGGTTGATGTAAAACTATAATTTATATTTACAATAGTTTTCATCTCACCAAATTAAATCAAAATTAGAGAACTTTAAAAATCTGTCATGTGCACTTCATGTGGGAGCATCACCAGGGCTTGGACAGGCAGTACCATGTGTGACAAGGTTATGTGTTGAACGCTCAAGTCCCTCTGGTCATTGTCATTTAAAATAAACAGCTTCTGCATAAGACATCCAGACTGTCTCCTGCTTTTTCTTCTGTGTTCTATGCACTATTTATAAAACATCTGCAACAATTGTGTGGACAAAATGAGTCATCACACTGGCTCCTGTCATATAAATCAGTGGTCCCCAATGTGGTCTTTAGAGGATCTATATATATTTGCACTGTATTTATTTATAAAAATTTGTGCAAAAAATGTGAAATTATTACTGGTATCAATTGAATTTCACAGTTTAGGTTCCAGGTCGGTAGCAGAGTTATTTTGCGGGTTGTGGCCTCAACAGTTTGGGAACTCTGATATAAATAAAAATACATTTTGTTGAATTTTTGAAATGAACAGATGCAAAAGATACGGATCCCAATAGAAGAGCCGTAGAGTCTCATCACTAGCAAAAGTAAGAATCTATTGAGAAAGCTAAGGCCTGCTGAGGTTGTAGAGAACTTGATAAATGAGTTGGAATAATAGCATAGTGCAGGCTGGCTGTGTGTTAGCATATGTGGGACTATTGATTTAACCAGGGAGCGTCTGAAAATGGAAACATGCAAAAGCCATTTGACAGAATCTCTTGACATTTATCTTGGCGACTGAATGACAGTGGCGGTGGAGCTGTCCTTAAGGAAAACCGAATGTTTTATTCAGTGAAAAGCTCAGAAAATGTGCACCATAAGGTCAGATCACCTGTCAGATTTAGAACCTCATGTACAGTACACATGGATACATCACACAGGTAAGGGGTGGGACGCATCGGAGTTTATGTTCAATGTTCAAACGAGTGAAGAGCCTGTACCTGATTTTTAATTTTTTTTTTTTTTTCTTCATGTATTTGAGCAAAACTTGTCTTGATCCAGTACATACTGTATATTCTGAGGTCAAAATAAGTCAGCTGTCTACTGTCAGCATCTAATTATAAAGTGTTTTCTTGTCTGAGAATCAGGAAGTGTGAGGTTAGCATGCTGGTTGCTGTTAGTTACTGTGACGGTAAAGTGCACTGATCTCTGACAGTTGTGAAAAGTGCTTGCAAACTCATCGCTGTGTATAATTAGGATGCTCGGAATGCAAAAGGTGAGTGAGGAATAGCTAAATATCTGATGATTCTGTTTATCATGTTTTAAGAATAAACTAAAAATCAGGTACAGACATTAATAAGCAGAATCAGAATATTAATTATGATGTCTCACACTTATTTGAACATTGGTTGCTTTTTAAATTGAAATATTTCAGAACTCGTCTGAGGTAAAATCTAAAAAGAAAAAAAAAAAAATGCATAGAAAATCAGACACCAAGAAATAAAAAATAAAAAAAGGCCTTCATTGCATCTTGGCTGTTAAAGGTGCCCAATTGTAACTTCTTGGAATGTTCTGCAGCAGGGGTGTCAAACTCAAATTCGCAGAGGGCCAAAATAAAAAACTAAGTTGTGGGCCAAACTAAATATGTATTGAAAAATTTCAACAACATCAGAATGTTTTCTCCACTTTCGAGATATGTAATGTTAAACCTTTTCTTATTAAAATAAGTGTTTAATAATAATTTTACTTAAACATTGAATCCCGAACAATCATAAAATAAAATAATAACACAATTTTAAATAAATAATGTCTCTGTAGCCTATCTGTAGCCGGCGGGCCAGCTCTAATACCTGTGATATGATCTCGCGGGTCAAATATAATTATATCGTGGGCCCCAATTTGGCTCCCGGGCCTGAGTTTGACATGTCCGTTCTACAGTATGACATTAAACAGCTCTACCTTACATTTATTCAATTACGGGTGGTTTTATTGCTCAAAAATACCTAGAAAAACAGGCATTCTGACCATGAGCAGTGCCTCTCCACAAATCTGCCCTGTATCTTGGGCTCGTTTGATCTCCATGATGATAGAAAGGTTTAATACCGTACTGTGAAACATTCCAGACAAAGCAATAACATCTTCATGGAGAAAAGCACTTGACCAACCCTTCATCACAATGCACCTTTAAGGATAAAAAAACCTTTAACCAACACAGCTTTCATCAGAGCACAAGGACAAACCCAGGTAAGAGTTTCGCACTAAGTTATATAGGAATGGGTCTCCATGGATACCACAAACCATCGTAAACACTGGTTACTTTGTGTCAGCTGCCCTGGTGCTGACAGACAAAAATATTAACTACCAATCTGCAACAATGGCTTCTCCGACCTACCCTTGATCCACACTGGTTCTCCGTCTATTTTCTTTTGACCTTATTCGAGAAGTTGCCACAAAAGCTGACATTATCATTCCAGCGGTCTGAGTTTTGCATAAGGCTGCCGATCTCAACAGCAAATAACTTTTATACAAACTAAAAAGCAGTTTTCAGACCTCCGGGAGCAAGAGTGCATTGTTGAATTGTTGGTGCAATATTTAACAGTCTCAACTTACTGTTATATAATATTGTAGCGGTGAGACTTTTCTGTAGCTCCCAATAGAAATAAGTAGTCTCCATAGAAATGAGTTGGCAAGGTGGAGTAAGGTGGATACAGAACACAACTCAGTCCAAATTCATACAGACGCATCCAATCAGGTTTGTTTATTTTTGTGACACATGGGAAATACTGGGCAGTGTAGGAGTCCTTAAAATATTCTATATTACACAAAATTGACTCTTGAGCGCTGTAAGCCATGTTATATGTTGTCTTGTGTTTCCTTCACACATGTTTGGATAACCCTCTTATATAAGCTTATAATAATAATATGCTTATAATAATCTATCTACATACCATATTTTTAGACTATAAGGCACACCAGATGATAAGGCACAATATTAATAACTCTCTCATCTATTTTCATACATAAGGCGCACCGGATTATAAGGTGCATTAAGCAGAACAAACAAACGACACTTTAGATCAGGGGTGTTCACACTTTTTCAGCGTGCGAGCTACTTACAAAATGACCAAGTCATAAAGATCTACCTAATACAAAGCCAAGCAAACTGCACTGAAACACTCTGTGCCCCTTTTTTGGACCCTCACCCACAGTTTGAGAACCTCTTCTTTAAGAGAACTTCCTCTGGCACTTTACACAAAACTGTGAAAAAAGTGAAGGGAGATTTTTAAACCTGTTTTTTAAAGTTCCAAACTGGAGTTGCATTCTTTTCTGGTTTTGCAGTGATATTTACCAGCCTCTGCACATTTACCAAACCAAATGCACATCGTGACAAACACAGATGCATTTGTGCACTTTTGTTAGACAAACTTCAGCCAAATGTGGCAGTAGGTCTGTTCTGTAGATCTGCTCTATGCTGTAGACCTGCTTTGTGCCAACACTGGAACACAAATTTAGACTGGTTTTTGCTTCACGTTTGGTCTTGCTCTTCTAATCAGCGCACTGTGGAAAGGGCTTGTTTTCGCTGTACGCAGGAAGGAGCGAGAGCGTGAAAAGGCGAGGGGCGGCGTGCTGACGTGAGGCAGATGAACAGGTAGGATGTTTAGGAAGTTGAACCTGCCCTGTGATGCACGCTGGTACACGAGGGCACACGCTGTCGCAGACGAGCCGTGCATAGGGAGCGTGTGTATTTGTGATGTGCCGTAGAGTCTCCGCAGGGGCGCACAGGCTGCACTGAGACGCCCCACACGTTCCTGCACCCTGGTACAAGTTTATTGCCAACAGCAGCGACCGTAATGAAATATGATCACACTTGTTGAGTGTCAGACCTCGAGTGAGAGACAAGACCGAGTCCAAACGCGAGTCTGAGACGAGACACGGCGATCTACCCACACGACCTTGGCGATCGACTGGTAGATCGCGATCGACGTATTGAGCACCCCTGCTTTAGACTGATCCCTTAGTCCAGGCGTCCACGATCCATTGGCAGATCGTGACGGAATTTGCCCGGCGTTGCCTCCCTGTCTTGGTGAATGCGTGTTGTGAATGTGGGTGTGGGTGGATAATTTAAGATTTTTTGTTTTTTTTTTCCTAATGTGTTCATAATGTGTTTAATGCAGCTTTGCGCACAGTTGTTTACCTTTTACAGAAACTTAATACCACATGGCTCATTAACATAAACTATAAGCACTGAAAAAACAGCTCGCTTCTTGTGCTGCTGATGCTGTCAACTTCTGTTGGACTCTGCAAGGCTCCTGACTACGGCAGCCATAATGCTCCAACAATCAGCTTCGTAGCTTACCAAAATGCTACTAAAACATTTTGACTGATTTTTGAGCGCTGTGTACCACATAAAATCGGTTTGAGGTCAGTTAAGCACAACCAGAATTAATACATAAGGTGCATCGGATTATAAGGCACACTGTTGATTTGTGAGAAAATTTAAGAATTGTAAGTGCGCCATATAGTCCAAAAAATACGGTAATCTGTCTACCTCACCAAAACTCAAAATGGTCTGTTCCACCTTGTGATGTCATGTAGTGGTAGTTTGCAAGTTAGCAGATTGACTCAAATTATCCAAATGAGTCTAGTGGAGGTGTATAGAGTTTAAAAACACAGTGGAGCACACCCTGTATTACCACACGACATCACAAGGTGGAACAGAGTGTTTTCAATTTGAAAGAAGAACTCAACCTAAATATGCAGGTTTGTCTGTTGAACATGTGTGAATGAAACAAAACACAACTTCAGGTCTGTTCGAGAAGAGTAAACAACATTAAAACATTGATCAGAAAACACCACAATATCAGCCCCTTAATGAATCTTCAGTGTTTGAGTTTTTTTTTTTTTCCTTCACTCATACGCAGCCATGTTTGTTTTAATATGTATGAACCGTGTGTATATGTGTAGCATGAGAAAAATCCGCCGCTGGCCAGGCAATCTCACACTCCGACTATAACCAATCACACACCATATTCAAATTTAGTGAAGGCGGTTGAAGTGTTTTGCCTAAGGACACAACACTGGGAGCTGGAATCGAACCGCCATCCTCCCGGTTATGAGAAGACGTGAGAATATGTCGAGGGTTTTTACAAGCTGTGACTTCGAAGAAAAACTACTACTGCATCCCTGGCATCACTTTGTCATTTGGGGTGTTTTCAATGACCTTTGCAGGCTTAAGTGCAAATTGCATTTCCACATCTCACAGCATGTCACTGTCTATGGAAGCCCTTATGGGACATGCTCAAACCCAGTGGACATTTGTCTGGGAGTGATTTCACTTGAAAAATAAAATCCTCCAACTTTGAGAAACTTTTCACAGGCCCCTGTAAAACAATTTATATTTTCTAGTAGATGAAAATATCTCACTGAACTATACAGTTCAACTAGATATTTACTGTGGAGTGCAGCCATAAAAAGATTGTTATGAAAAATGAAAATAATTCTGAATAGCTATACTTATCTATGTAGTCAGTGAGTTCAAATGCATTGTCCCAGACGTTAGAAGAAACAGCACTCAACATTCTTTGTTGCCATGTTCTCTTTTATTTTCTCTCACATCTCTCATTGTAAAGTAGAACTAAACACTAAATCCAAATCTTTTCACTACCAAACTGCACGTGTGGTGTTTTAATAGCATTATGTACTTCCTAGTCATTCTTTATCAACTTCACTGCAAACGATGTACACTTGCAGCTTTCTGGTCTATATAAAATATCTAAATGTAAGTGTGTGCTGCCTCCTGTGGCCTCTGTAGGTTCAATTAGTTGATGACATCACAAAAAAACTGCTAGGTTTTACCTTTTACAGGGTCCCCACGGTAATGGAAATCCTAGAAAAGTCATGGAAATTGAAAATGTAATTTTCCAGGCCTGGAAAAGTCATGGAATTTTAGTATCTCTTTCACACAACTACAGTGTTCTTTTAAGTTCTCATTAGGCTATTGTGATTATTTCTGAACGTATACGCCTTCTGTTTAAAAGAGACGACAATAAATGCACAGACAGTATTTTGAATGTTAAAAAAACTATAATACCAAACCATAAGGTGAGTGGAAAGGGTTAACATTTCATATTTAGCCCTAACAGTATCCTCAATTCTACTCATGGAAAATGCACTTTAGGTCATGAAAAAGTCTAGCCTGATTCATCAGCCCGTTTCACTTCGTGGAAACCGTCTGACCTTGCAGCATTAGGATTTGCTCGCTCAACGGTAGGAGGGTACTTTTTTTATTTAACCAATCACTGCTATTTGGTCGTGACATATGTAATGTGTTGAAACACTCAGCTGTGTCCAAGTAATTGCCGGCACAACAGCAAACAAAGCAGAGAGTTAAAATCCTTGATCTCGGGAATCGTTGACAACACAGAATGTATGGCTTCGTCTACATCCATCTCGACCGCTTTGTTTACTGTTGTGCTGTACCACAAAAGGAACCCAGACAGGTGCTTGAGTTTGACATCATGGCTTCACAGCTCTTTCGCTGATTGGCCAGTGGGCGATCTACAACTTCCAGGATTCTTGCAAACCGTCTAGTGTATTCCAATTCCTGACCTAGTCACTGGAGAAAAATGAAATTGAGCGGAAGCATTAGGTGGCGCTAGACTGGGTAATAAAAGTCATGGAAAAGTTTTGTCAGTGAAAAAGAGTTGGAACCCTGCTTTTACCTTTACTTTCCAGTTTAGTGGACAATGGATGGACAATTCCAGGGTTGGAAATATGTATGATGTAATGATTCTTGTGAAGGTGTATGGAGTTTAAAACACAGTGGAGCACTTCCTGTATACATGACATCTCAAGGTGGAATAGAGGGTTTTCTGTTTTTGAGAAGAACTCAACTTAAATGTGCAGTATTTGGGTGTTAAACATGTGAATGAAACAAAACACCATGAATATTTTTGACAAGGAAACAACATTATAACTTATAAAGCTGAGCAGTATATTAGGAGACCTTTTTGATATTTGAATTGCCTTTCCATACCTCACTGGCTGTCTTTTTGGAGCTTGTGAAAGGCTGCAGTGGCATACATAATACAGCAATGGGCCCAATGGAAATGGTGAAAAGAATAATGATGAAAGATACAAGCAGCGGTCAGTTGTCCTCTCTGGGCAGGTATGGGTACGGCAAAAGAATGTGAACAAAGGGAGTTAGGTTTTATTTTAGTTTCACTGACACTAATACAACTTGATCCATGTTAGGGTTATCAAAAATATCGAAAGTATGATACTAATCAATACTAAAACTAATATCGAAACTTGATACTCCCATTATTGATTAACTGCAAAAAATCACATTAACAAACTTTGAGCTTTCCTGAACAGGTAAGTATGACTCTGAACTTTATCAAATGAATATAAGACCTCATGCTAAGATAAAGAAAGTACTATTATTTTGCATGTGAAAATTGGATATTGGACTTTTATATTGAAAAAAGGAGCATATTTTAATCTCCATTGTTGGTATTGAGTATCGAAATTAAGTTTGAAACTGTAGTATTGTAACAACACTACTTCATGTATCTTGGCTTGGTGCTCCCACTAAGACTATCATATTTTTTGGACTGTAAGTCAAACCAGCCAAAAAATCCATAATAAAGAAGAAAAAAAATATATATATATATAAGTCGCACTGGACTATAAATCACACTTTTTGGGGGAAATTTATTTTATAAAAGGAACCAACATTTCATCTTGAAAGGCAAGTTATAGTAAAAACAATAGAATTGAGAACAACAGACTGTTAATGTAATGTATGAACAGTTATTCAGATAAATATAGCATAAACAACAAAATATAAGTTTACCAAACTCTCCATCTCTCTCCAAATCACTAAATCCATTGAATTCTTCATCCTCTGTGTCACTTCTGAGCAACTTCGCGACCTCCAGAGGTAAACGGAGCGCCGCTTCCTCTTCTGCGTTGCTATCGTCAGACTCAGCATCAGTTCCAGTTAGAATTATTCCAGCCTTTTTGAATCTTGACAGGATAGTTTCAGTCGTCACTGAAGTCCAGGCTTTGTTGATCCATCAAATGACTTCTAGGAAAGTTATCACAAGTTTCTCGCTCACTCCAGACTTTCTTTCTGCTGCTCAATTACTATCTTTCGGCTACATATTTCGCTACTTGCAGCTTGTAATCTGCAAAATCTGAATTTCTTTTTGGGGGCATTTGTGTCATGTGGTACAGAAGTAATGGTGCAAGACAGGGCAGTGGCTCTTTCTGCAGGAGACATGTGCAGTGGAGCGAAGTGACAGTGGTACAGGACTACGAGGAGTAGCAGATACTGGTGTGAAAATTTTAATATATAAGTCACAGGTCCACCCAAACCATGAAAAAAGTGTGACTTATAGTCCAAAAAATACAGTATACTGGAAAAACATGTGGAAATGTGACCACCTTAATCCAAACTAATCTGTAGCAGATTAATTTAACCTACTAGTAATTATTTGGATAACTAGAATACCCATTACTTATACTTAAAGAGCAATATTTTAAACACACAGTACTCATGATTGAAGTAATCTGGGATAGAAAAAGACAGGATATCTTGAAGTTCTCAGAGGACATTGTATTACCTTAAATCGGCACCTTTTGTGATTTGAGGGTTGATTGATTTGATTGCGCCAACTCAGATTTTGATTCTCCAAAGTGACCGATCTCTACTTGATTGCATTGATTTCCATAACTTTACTTTTACTGTTATTGTGAATGAGCTTTTATTAACATTTGTAGACAACATGGCAACACCAAAAACTCAAGTGTGACCTTCACTGACACTTATTACTGATTTGGGGATTGCACCAACTCATATTGCATTTTGATTTGATCGCAATACATCGTGCAGTCCTAGCTCAATTTCTACTTCCCTTGACCACAGCAAACAATATTTTTTCTACTACTAAGTGATGGATCTCTACTTGATTGCACTGACTTTAATAACCCTACTTTTACTACTTCTTACTTGTGCGTGAATAACCAAAAAAATAATAATAATTGAAGTAGTCTGAGATAGGGTATTTTGTAGTTCACAGAGGACATTCTATATGCCATATTTTTCGAACTATAAGGTGCACTTAAAATCCTCTCATTTTCTCAAAAATCTACAGTGCACCTTATATATTAATTCTGGTTGTGTTATGACCTTGAACAGATATTATGTGGTACACGGCTCTCAGAAATCTGTCAATGTTTTAATACGACTTTGGTAAGCTATGAAGCCGCACCAGTTGATGGATTGTCAGAGCATTATGGCTACCGAAGTCAGGAGCCTTTCAAACTCCTAAAGATCAGAGCAACTGATCAACTGAAATTCAAAAGATCAGAGCACTGCACTTCTAGTTTAGGCTATGTTCAGACTGCAGCCTGAAGTGACCCAAATCTGATTTTTTGGCCCCCATGTGTCCTGTATCTGATCTTTTAATGACAGTCTGAACGACACAGATCTGATTTTTTCAAATGTGACCCAGGACACTTGGATATGTGGTCCTGAAACCGATACATATCTGATCTTTTGACATGCGACTTCAGTTTGAACGGCCAGAACGCATTCATCCGACTTACATGTTATCAACAAGCCACAAACGTCACTATTCTGCGCTGAAGTAGGCGAAAATTGTTAATGAACTCCGTGTCACTGAAGTGAAGCACATCGCCACTCAAAGGACGTTGCTGCTACTGCCCCACAAAATTCCATGGCCAAAAACCTTGTCCTTCTTCTTTTCAATCTCCTCCTTAAAACAAGTAAGTTGTTCATGTTCTGGCTCTGGTACGAGAGAAACTTTAAAATCTCCAGGTGCTCAATGCTCGCGTCCATGTTTGGACAACTTCCGTAAACACAGAGCACGCTCGCTGCAGTTGACGTCATCGTGTCCTCCATTGCGCATGCGGGACAAAAAAATCAGAATTGAGCATTAAGCCCTGCAGTCTGAACGTAGCCTTAGATACAAGTCAAAACTTTTATTATTAATTGTGAAATGTGGTGCAATACTTCAGATACGTGTTTTTTAAAGGATAAAGATTGGCCATAAAGTGCACAGGAAGTAGAGCCACTATTGCGAATCTGCAGTTTCACCTCGATCCCTGCGCTGTGTGGATGTAAATAAACACATGTGGCACTACTCGCCTTTTTACTTTTAAAGCTTCAAACTGGATTAACAGCGCTGTTTTGTGGACTGGATGTCATTATTTGCGGAGGACAATTTCTATGGATGAGAAGCTGCACTTTAAATTTACTACTTTACAAGAGGTGAGTAATAAAGTCTTCTCATTATTTTCGCTATATCCCTCGTTTGTATTTTAGAGGCCACACAAACAATATCCTACGTGTGTCATTAGGCCTATGAAAATGGTGCGATTTTAAATTGTGTCGGGTTCGGTCGTGTTCGGACACAAATATCTTAATGCCTATTGACTGTTTTGTTTCGCTTAATGCGCCTTATAATCTGATGCGCATTATGCAGGAAAATAGAAGAGAGAATTCAACATTATTGCCATTTAAGAACTGCGCTAACTCAAATTGCTATTTTGAGTTGAATGCAATACTTTGTGGAGCCCTGGCTACATTCCCACCTCGCACTCCTTACGTGTACTTGAATAGCAGTATTTGAAAGAAACAGTACCCATAATAGAAGTAGTCTGAGATAGGACATTTTGTAGTTCATTTTGTAGTTCATCTTAATCAGTGTTTCCCAAACTTTTTTTCTGAGGACCCATATTTTAAAAGTTACAAACCTTCAAGAAGACAAGACAATCAATCAGACAATTCATCAAGACAATAGACATTAAATAAAGTTTGACCATTATATAAACATTAATGAGGATATTTTATTGTTGACTGAGTGATCGTGTCTCTCTGAACAATTAGGATTACTCAAGTTTGAAACAATTAAAAACAGTAACTGAAGCAGCAATGAAATGTATCCATAAGTCGCCTATTTGGACATTAAGTGAAGCCCATTTCTTTTTACTTTCAACATTCAACTGAACCACAAATAAATAGCAAAAAATAGTCAATAAAATAATTACACAAAGATTTTTAAAAAGTATACACAATATATCTTAACATTTCAACCTACATGCAGATCGTGACAAGGCGACCCCAAAAAAGTCTCTTGCGACTCGCCTTAGGGTTGTGGTCCAGTCCTTGGGAAACAATGATCTAAATAACTGCATCCTTTACGATTTGAGGATTGTGGCAACTCAAATTGTGATTCTGATTCGACTGCGGCATAGCCCTAGCTAGATTCCTACTTCCCTTGACCACAGCACACACGTGAAAACTACTCCTTACTTGTACTTGAATAGCAATATTTGAAAGAAACCGTATTCATAATTGAAGTAGTCTGAGATAGGACATTTTGTAGTTCACAGAGGACATTCTATTATTATCTAAACCAGTGTTTCCCAAACTTTTTTTTCTGGGGACCCATATTTGAAACTCACAAACCTTCGCGACCAAAGTCAATAGACATTATTTGGGAATAACAAAATAAAGGTGGATTTGACCATTATTAAACATTAGTGAGTGACTGAGTGATCATGTCTCTCTGAACAATTAGTATTACTCAAGTTTTAAACAATGAAAAACAGTCATTGAACCAGGAATAAAAGGATTCATAAATCGTCTATTTGGACATGTTCCTGTTGACCTGTTTCTTTTTCTTTTCCACATTCAATTGAAACAGCAATATTGGAACAAAATAGTCAAAAAAAAAAAAAAAATACAGACTACAAATTATAGAAAACATGTCTTAATGTTTCAACCTACCTGCAAATCATGATAAGATGACCCCAAAAAAATGTCTTGTGACCTACTTGAGGATCATGACCCAGTCTTTGGGATACAATGATCTAAATAACTATTTGAGGATTGCAGCAACTCAAATTGTGATTCTGATTTGATCTCGGCACAAACCTAGCTAGATTCCTACTTCCCTTGACCACAGCACACAACACTTTCTCTACTCCAAAGTGTTATCTTTTAGCTGGAAAAACATGTGGAAATGTCACCGACTTAATCCAAACTAGTTTCTCTGCTGAACTTTGGGCAGTAAATGATGAGGCGGCGCTCTCTCCGAGCTCCTGCAATGTGTTTTTCTGCTGCACAGGTTGTTTTCCACCCGGGGCCCAGAGCACGCCGGGATCATCTCCGGCTTCCTTCATCTGAGCCTGGGTCAACAGTTGACTTCATGCTCTGCGATGCTCACAGCCGCTGTAATACGGTGTGATCATTAGTTACAGTGCGGGAGCTGTTGCAAAGCCTGCCCATGGCCTCAGGTGGGTATTCCTGCGCGGCTCCATTAGCTGCTATAAACAGCCTGTATTCTGGTATCCGTATCAGTACACAGTGACAGCCTGGGCTATACACTCTTGCCCCTGTATGTCCGCCTGTCATTTATCAGCGCTACAATCACACCGCCTGACAGTACTCATCTGGAGAGCTACTAAGCCTATTTAAAAGCCTGTTTAAAAGTCTATTGTCGCTAATGGGGTCCAGCCATAAAGCAAGAGTAAAATTAACAGCGTAGCTTGTAATGCGCTCTTTTTTTCTCCACGACTTTATGGAAGCGAAAGAGCAGAAGTCATACTCGCGGAGAATGCTGAGATTTAGCGATACGAGCTAATTACACATCTCGCCGCTCGGAGCAGATTGTCTCAAACCATTTCTGTCGTGTGTTTTTTTTATTAAGGATTATCTATAGCTAAATCAGTCCGTATCGCAATGTAGATCAGCGGCGAAACGGGTTGAAAGTGACATTTTAATTTGTTGCAAAAAACACCTAAGGGCAAATTCAGAATGAGCAATTAACCTCGGATAATGGATGTTTTTGAGTCGGGGGCAGGGGAAGAATGCTCCGTCTCTGTCATGTTTTTGTATGAAGAAAATGGCAAACAATACAAGCTAGTTTGGATTTTGTAAACTTTCCACTCTCCACACCCGCAAACAAGCAATTAATGAAGTTGTGTGTTGAGTAATTAAAAACGAAGGCATCCGAGGCACCAAATGACTGATCCAGAGCGGCGGCCATCTTGAATGTTTGTGAAATTGTGTGGCGGCATCGCAAAACCCCGCTCCCTTGGCTTTAATTATAGCGCCGAAGAATATCTTGCCTATGGAGCAACAACAGACGGACCATAATGAGAAAGGTATTATAACCTGATTAGTATCTCATATTAGAATTGGAGAGCGAATAACAACTGCGCAGTAATATCAATATGAAAAGGCTTGTACGTTCTGTTGAGCATTTTGTTTTAAAGTGCCCGTGCTACTCTATTTTCTAATTTATGTTATAATGTTGTTTTCTCATCACAAATGTGCCCAGAAATCTTGCATATTTAGGAGTTTATGAGTTCTTTTCTCAAACAGAAAACACTGTTCCATCTTCCCATGTCATGTGGTAATACAGGAAGTGCTCCACCGTGTTTTCTTTCACGAAATTCATTTAGATCATTTTAGCCCTGGAGTTTTCTATCTTTACTGAACAAAAGGTAAAAAGTAGTTGTTAACTTGAAAACTACAACTACATGACATCACAAGGTGGGACAGAGCATTTTGAGCTGTGGAGATTTAGTAGTGTTGCAGTCAAGACCGCACTAATCGAGACCAAGACCTGTCCGCAACCACAGAGTCCCGAGACCAGGACAAGACCAAGACCTCTGAGAGTCGAGACTGAGATAACACCAAGACTTTTAAAAGCCGAGACTGAGACAAGACCAAGACCCAACGGAACCAAATCAAGACCATCTTTGTAACTTTAGACATTTATTTGTATTTTACAGTTATTTTGGCACATATATATCAATGTTTTTCATAATTCTATCTCCATTTTATCACACAAAGATTGGCAGACCTTGAGACTGAGACAAGACTGAGTCCAAGCGCCTTCAAGACCGAGACAAGACTGGGTTCAAACGGATAAGACTGAAAAAAGGTCGATCTCAGGACCAAGACCGGTCTCAAGTACTATAACACTTGGATTTAGACAGACTAATAAAATAGGATTACTTAAACATGTGTAAATGAAACAAAACACAACTCCAGTTATGATGAGGTGACAGTATTCCAACATGGTTTAAAAGTCACAGTCATGTTTGTGTAATACAGCACCTTGAAGTAGCATGAATGTAGTTGGCAAATCTAAAATCTGCGCACTGAATCAGGAATTATCAAGAATTATTCAGACTTAGTAACTTCTAACTAACTAATGATAAAGAAAAACACACTGCTCGCTTCAATGAAATGAAACACAAAGTCAATGGACCTGCTTCTCTTATTAGGACCAGTACTCAATGTTTATCTCATGTAAAATTTGTCTCGCCCCTGTACACATATCTATTGTAAAAGCAGGTCTAGAGGTCAAAATAAGTCCACTGTGTACTGTCTGCATCTAATTATAATGTATGTTGGTCTCCGATAATCAGGAAAGTGCATTGCTGTTAACTTTACCATCACGGCAAAACTCCACACTGACCTGAGATTTGTGAAAAGGGCTTATAAAGTCGTCATGGTGAATAATCAGGATGCTCAGAATGCATAAGGTAAGTGAGGAATACCACTGCAAACTGTTAAAATGAAGTAGTTCTGTTTTTTTCAGTAGAAATCATGACAGTAGAAGTCATTTTCAGCATTATAGAGCATAATACATTATGTTTTAATACTAAATACCTTCAAATTAGAGGTCTGCGCTGGACACAGTTTTCATTCCCGCTCCCGCCCGCACCCACATTGTGCAGTCCCACTCCCACCTGCAAATAACTGTAATTTTCATTCCCGCGTCTTTAATATATATTTGCGGGTCTTCTAGTGTTGTCTCGATACAAAAATACGGAAGCCGAGAGGGGTCACAACAAACGCAAACGGTGCAACAAATACAAATGCGACAACACAACAAAAGGCCACAACAAACCAAAAAAAAGCCACAACACACCAAAAAAAGCCACAACGGAAATGACCGCGGGACTCTATTTTAATGCAAATGCCGCAACAAATACAAACGTCACAACACAAACGCAAATGCCGCAACACATTAAAAAGCCACAACACATTAAAAAGCCACAACACATCAAAAAGCCACAATGGAAGTGACCGCGGGACGTGAAACGAATAATGATAAAGCAATAAATTACTTTTACTTACGTTTCTAACTTCTCCGTTCCTTTACTTTTCACATTGTAGTTCTTCTTCTTCACTTGCCGCTTGATCGGGTCCGTCGGAAAATAGAGTCCCGCGGTCACTTCCGTCGTGACTTTTTGATGTGTTGTGGCTTTTTGATGTGTTGTAGCTTTTTAATGTGTTGCGGCATTTGTGTTTGTGTTGTGGTGTTTGTAATTGTTGCGGCATTTGCATTAAAATAGAGTCCCGCAATCACTTCCATAGTGGCTTTTTGATGTGTTGTGGCTTTTTAATGTGTTGTGACTTTTTAATGTGTTGCGGCATTTGCGTTTGTGTTGTGGCGCTTGTATTTGTTACAGCGTTTGCATTAAAATAGAGTCCCACGGTCATTTCCGTTGTGGCTTTTTTTGGTTTGTTGTGGCTTTTTGATGTGTTGTCGCATTTGTATTTGTTGCGGCGTTTGCGTTTGTTGTGACCCCTCTCGGCTTCCGTACAAAAACTTCAAACTGGACTTCGATACCAAGGACTAAACTCGATACTCAATACTGAGAACGGACAGATCCACTGACCCACAGGTTGGCGATGCGATTCCAGCTTCCACCTCGCTCCCAGTGTTTGCGTACATTGGTGTATGAATGAGTGTGTGAATGGGTGAGTGGTTCAGCGTTTCGTGTGCGTTCAAAGTGGAAAAGCACTATATTAAAATGAACAATTTACCTTTAAATCTGTGTAATACCTCTGCGGTCCAGGTAGATTCCATAGTGGTCCATGGGCGTATACTAGGTTATTTGCTCTTATACTTGTTCTGGTACAGCTCAAGATAATTCTAAAGCTATTCAAGAAAAGTTCATTTCTGAGTTACGTAATTAGTATTGATGTTAGTTTTAGTACGAATTATTACCTGATTTTTGATGCTTTTGACAACCCTTGGATCTTGCTATAGATGTTAAAATGTTCAATTCAGCTATCGGCAACAGTAGCAAGACAAAAAAATCCATAGCAGGCCAACATACTATCCTGTTTTCCTCCAGCTGTCTTTACGTAACCGACTGTATTCCAGGCACTTCCCGTCCAACGCGGAGAAAGCGAATGCCCCCCTCTCGTCACAGCGGCGGGGCAGCGGGGCCTGCTCTGATTAGCCATAGAGAGGAAACTGCTCCCGTCACTGGTCTCGCACGCCTTTGTCAGTGTGTCGCGCTCTAATCAGGCCTGTAGTGTGGGAGCCAGCTCATTTCACTCAGGCCCGGACGCAATTTTACACCGCAAAAAAAAAAAGAAAAAAGAAAAAAGTGATGTGATACAGCTGGGATTACGCCTGACTTTGATGCCCGGCGATAAGAACACGGTGTGAAATGCATCGCTTCCAGTCTGCTGCCTCTGTTTTGAGTTATGAGCCACACGGAGAAGACTGGCAGAGCTCGGACTGTGCCAGCGTCGGGCTCGCCAGCGTTCGGAGCCACTTATCATCCTCCTGCTCGGACAAGAAAGAAGCAAGCACGCCCCCTTCCTTTGGTGCAGACTGGGAGGTTGAGTCACACTCCATGGTCGTGCAATTGATTGTAATGTGAAAAAAAGACAGATGTGAAAGCACAAAATGGATGATGAATTAAATAATGATTTATTGAAATGTGTTGGGTGATGTGATGTAAAATTCTGAGCCGGCTCCCAAACAGCTCTGTATTTATAAGCATTCTGAACTAACTGAACCTAACCTTTTCTGTTACTTTTTTCCCAACATATTAAAAGTCTTATATAAAATTGACTCTGTGAGCTGTAAGCCATGTTAGAATGTTGTTACCTCATCAAAAATTTACCTGGAATTGTATTTTGTTTCATTCACACATTTGAATAATGTCATATAGGTTAGTGGTAGTTTCCAAGTGAACAGCTACCCTTTTGTTCAGTAGAGGTGACTCAAGTGAAGGTGTTATACCATATAGGAATGTATATATGAATGGTCAGAGCTATCATGCTTGACCTAACATTGTGATCTTGTGGCTGCTCTCTATGTAACTGCTGTGAGCCTTGTCATTTTGGGCTTAAAATGTTCGTATTAACCTGCTCTACATGATCCTAAATTTTTCATTTAGCTATTTTGTTTCTAAATCAAGATATGAACATAAATAATGCACCAATCAGATGCCTTCATTCCCCGAGATCGCTCCCGTTAGCGTTAGCAACAGGTTTGATTGACAGCTTGTGCATTTCGTTGCTAAGTAAGCCCCCTTCCTTCTTAAAGTTACCTTATTATTCTCAAGAATCACTGAAATACTGTGGTCCATGCAAAATGGTGAGGAGCAGAGTATTTGCCACTCTTCAGTAAGAAAGACGGGCACATTTAACAACCTCAATCATGATTGGCTCATGTGGTTGCTATGATACTCACGGTCAGATTTCCATTTATACCATAGATCGTATATATGAGTGGACGTAGCTAACGCTCTAACAGCCGTGTGCCAAATAGGAAGTTCGCCAGGAGGCTCCTCCGGCTCCTTCTGACCCTGGCTCCAATTGACTTACATTATGAGCTTGTCGCCCCTCTCTCTGTAACTGCTGCTGTGAGCCTCGTCATTTTGGTCTTAAAATGTTCGTACTAACCTGCCCTACATGATCCAGATTTTTTTTTTTTATTTTTTTTTTGTCGTCAAAAAAATCCTCTTCATAACATAGAGCCCCTGGCTCCAGATTCTCTTCTGTAACCATTAGCATTGGGAGCATCATTTGAGCAGCGCTGAACGCTATGGGCCACACTCACTTAGTCCACTTCGTTTAAACAGTCTATGGTTTATACAGAGGAGCACTTCCTGTATTACCTCATGACATCACAAGGTGGAACAGAGTGTTTTCTGCTGCCTAATTATGCAGGTTTGTGTGTGTAAATGAAACAAATTAGAACTCCACATATGTTTTTGATGAGGAAACATTACAACATAGATCAGAAAATAGTGTAAAATGAGCCCTTTTAAGAAGAAAAACCAAAACCATAGACTTGCTCATCATTATTTTACTCATTGTTCACCTGTCTTGTTTCATTCCAGCTCCTGTTACTTATGTATGCATTTTTGGGGCAATCAAACCATTTTTCTGCACTGCTGTGTGGGTTTTCTAATGGAAAGAGTTGGTTAAAGTCAGAACTATATAAAAGCAACTAGATCAACATCATAGGTTTGGATGTTCGTAAAGTTGTGCCCTACTTTTCCTTAATAAGGGAAACTTCAAGGGGAACTTCATTATCCCCGTTGGAAAATGTATCCTTCACATTTAACCAGCCCTTCAATGCTACAAGCTCAACATGAGGTGCTATTTTAACTTCAAAACTACAGCTTCATGACATCACAAGGTGAACTAGAGCATTTTGAGCTTTAGAGATGTAGACAGACACAACAAACAAGCACAACTCCAAGTATGTTTTTGATGAGGTAACAACATTCTAACATGGCTTAAAGCTCACAAGAGTCAAATTGTGGAATATAGGACATTTAAAGATTTTTCTTGTTGATGTGGAGGTGTTTGGTCAGGAGTATAGCAGAAGGATTAAGCTTTGTGGAGGCGATTATTTAGAATGACAAAGACGTCTGAGCTGATCTACCAAGATTTAGAGAGAACAAGCAAAATTCACACAGAAAAACCCCACCGGGCATAAGAAATGGACACAGGCGAGTAGAGAACGCCACCAAAACCACCATTTTGCTGAGATGTTCAATTGCCCATGTCACAATCCACCAACTACTATCATCAACAACTAATAAAGCAATACTGACTCTTGATGGTCAGAGTGAAGGGTCATTTGTCTGCGTCCACCATGGAACAGCTGGGTCAGTGTCCAATTTCTTACTCATAAAGGTCCTATATTACGCAAAATTGACTCTTATGAGCTTTAAATCATGTTATAATGTTGTTGTCTCATCAAAAAATGTGCCTGGAGTTGTGTTTTGTTTTATTCACACGTTTGAGTAATGCTGGTTTGTTAGTCTGTCTAATCTCCAAAGCTCAAAATGATCTGTTCAGGTCATGAAGATGTAGATTTCAAGTCAACAGCTACATTTTAACATTTGTTCAGTAAAGATGAGCAATTCCAGGGCTGAAATTATCTGAAAGATTCTACTGAAGATGCGTGAATTTTAATAACACAGTGGAGCACTTCCTGTATGACCATATGACATCAATGTTTTCAGGTTGAGAGAAGAACTCAGCCTACAAATCGTAATAATAATAGCATAATTGTCCAAGTCATTTTTTTTTTTTGGCCAAATTGTGATAATCTGCCTAACTTTACAATGTGCTTCCTAAAAAAATTGTTTTTTTCTTGTTTTCCGAAAAACGTTCAAATATGACTTTGGCCCCTAGTTAAAGGTGTGAATGAAATAAAATACAATTGAAGTCATTGTTTTTGATGAGGAAATAATGTTATAACAGATCAGAAAACAGCTCAATACTTTTAAAAGATGCACTGTGTAACTTTTCTGGAAAAGGGTCCACACTTGCTTGTCTCCATAGGGGTGTGATTGTTTTACCTGGAATGTTCCACAGTACAGCATTTAACTTGTTTAATTTGCATTTATTCCATTACAGGCATTATTGCTTAAAAATACCATGAAAAACAGACATTCTTACGACACACTGAGATGCCTCTCCATAGATCTGACCTGTATCTACACCTAGTTTCATTGCTGCTTCTCTTCATGGAGATAGATGAGTTTAATGCTTCAATGTGGAACGTTCGAGGAAAAGCAATAACATCTCCACGGAGAAAAACATTCGACGGACCCTCCGCAAGAAAAGTTACACGATGCACCTTTAAATTGTCTTTATTTTCGTTGTATTTTCGCTGTATTGCTGAAGGAGAGATTAAACTTGACGTTATCTGGTAGTAAACTTGTGGCGCACATCTGTTTTTAAGGCACAGTGTTTCTGTAGCTGCCCGAAATACGATTATACTTTATCATAGACCAGATCGATAATAATATATTTGTTAGTCCACTCACGCAATATCACCACTGGCCGACCGTCACGCTGTGCTGCGTTGATATCATAGCTTTTGGACAATGCTATATTCTTATTCTTGGCTGTAAACAAGATTTTAGGTACAGAGAAAACCACAAATGGTCTCTTCTCATGCAGTTGAAAGCAGCTCTTTTACATCTCCCACGCCACACACTTACCCAGCTTTAAAAAACATGGCACCCGTGGTAGTGCAAATGCAAATACATGCCTTTATTGGTATTCAAAAAGCAAGAATTGACAAACAAAAAGAGCTGGCAGCTACCGGGCTCAGAACTGCAAAGAGTGGGCCAGGAATACCTTTGTGGCTTTATGATGAATGTATATGTAGTTGCAGATATACAGTGGTGGAAGAAGTACTCAGTTATGTAGCTTAAGTAAAAGTACAGATACTGGAGCAAATAAAATACTGAAGTAAAAGTATCATATGAAAAAGTCGACTTAAAGGCGCAAATTTCTGGTGGAAGGTCCGTTTTCTTCAATGAGATGTTATTGCTTTGTCTGGAATGTCTCACAATATGGCATTAAATCTTTCCAGACCAGACTAAGTTACAGGTCAGATCTGTGGAGAAGCAACTCCGCTCACAGTCAGAATCCCTGTTTTTCTAGGTATTTTTTTTATCTGTAAAACCATGTGTAATCAAATAAATGTAATGTAGAGCTGTTTAATGTCATACTGTGGAACATTCCAGACAGAGCAATGACACATCCATAGACACAAGCAGGTAAAGGACCCCTAAAACAGAAAGTTATACAGTGCACCTTTAAGTAAAAGTATTAAAGTACCTCTAAAAAAAGTATTTCAAAGTTAAACTGATTTTATCTGTATGTTTTCGTTCGCTCAGACAACATGTTCAAAATACACTTCCAACATGTTCACCAAACCATAATAAAAAAAAAAAATACTTCAGCTTTCAGTTCTGTTCAAAAACGTAGAGTTGAAAGTACAGATACAGTCTCAAATGTAGAGAAGTAAAAGTAAAGTACAGTACTACTTTCACTTTGTTACATTCCACCACTGCAGATATATGTTCTATGTTATGATTTTATTTCACATTTGACAAAGAAGTGGCTGTTACCTGATTATGTTTGTACTCATGAGTGTGATTCGAATGATCAGTAGAATGTAGAATGTGTGTGACCATATGGAAAAAAAAAAAAAAATGGAAAAAAATAATAATAATTTACCACTGTCTTTGTAGTAAATCTTTATATAAGATTTATATGTGTCATGTGTGGTTTACTCCTGAAAGTGTCCCCCTTTTGCATTTTTCTCATACAACTATATTTTGAAAAACTAGTAAAGATAAAGTGAACATTTTGCATGACATTTACAGGTAATGTGCATGATAAACTACATTTTCTTTGTATGTTCCATGTAATTTTGGATTCTTTAATTATATGTTGCAGAAAAAACAATCAGAGTGTGAAGGGGGATTGAACCCAGATCAACCATGTGGATCCAGTGACTTACCAACTTTGAGCTACCCAGCTACAGATTCCAGAAGGAACAATAGCAGATATTGAGGACAATTACAAGCACCTTGGTATTTGTAACTGATATGACCTCTTGTCACTTGAGGCATGTGAAAAAAACTTAAGTGTATAGCTGCTTTTTGGAATATTACAAGTCAATATAGACCTTTGTAATAATTAGGATTTTGCAGAGTAAAAATATTTTTACAGTCTCATGTATGTTCACTGTGATATCAGTGGAAGATGTTTTTTAAGGTTGTAATGCAATATTTGCATTACTGTGTTTACCCCCATGCTGCACAACACACACACACACACACACACACCCCAACACACGTGTGCACACACACACCCACACACCCACGCACACACACGCACACACAGATACACACACGCACACACAGATACACACACACACACACACACACACTGTGATAATTTTCTTTCTCACTCTCATACACACACAACACAGCAATCAAGTTTAAGGAAACAATCATCTTTTCACTTGTTTTTCTCTGATTCTCTGGTAAAAATGACCTTTGTCCAACACTTGTAAGGATATTGTGTGTGGGATTAGGGTCATATTCAGCCCTTGTAGGTTACAGAGTTTGATATGTTTCATGCTGCACATATTTACCAAAGATCTTGTAACTGTTTTCACTGTCATAATCAAATCTTTTAAGATTCAGATAAAACATGTTAAAATGGTGTATGATTTGTCTATACCTTTTCCATATGGGTGTGTGTGTGTGTGTGTGTGTGTGTGTGTGCGCGCGCGTGCGTGTGCGTGTGTGTGTGTGTGCGCGCGTGTGTGTGTGTGTGTGTGTGTGCTTGTGTGTGTGTGTGTGCATGGGGGGATTGTGTGACATCACCCATAGCGTTCGGCTCCAGTCAAATGAAGCTCATTATGGGGAAAATTTAGAGCCTAGTTCTATATTAGGAATAGGAATTTATATATGGGCAAAACAGCAGAATAAAAAACACCAAGATCATGTAGAGCGGGTTAATACCAATATTTTAAGATCAAAATGAAGAGTGTGACAGCAGCAGAGGGGCAGTGTTTTGCTTTTGTTTTTTTTTCAGTACTAAATTCACTGGAAGGGCAACCATGCTCACGTACTGTTTGCAACACTATGGTTAGCTTTGTCCATTTCTATACGGTCTGTTGTGCTTCTGTGTATGGCTGTACGTTGCTATTAGAATAGTATTTGAATGCTGTGACACTATTATCTGTAGTAATATATATACTGAATCTGTATTTTCAGTATTTCCAGCAGCCTTCCCAGGGACTGCAGGTGTAAATTAGCATTCCTGGCACCAGCATCTCATTCCTATGACTTTTGTCTTGGTGAACGCACTGGGACAGAGCACAACAATACAAATAAAAGCATACCATATTCCATATTATTGAAAAATGGCTATGGGAAATTTTCACCCTGTGTACAAGTCCCAGCATCGAAATATGTGATAGGTGCAGTAGAAATGTTTGAATGCAGGACAATTACAAGATGATTCAAATGTGCCTAAATCAAACAAAATGCAACTTTAAGTGTGTTAATGGTGAGCGGAAACCATCAGGAAATGGTTTAAAGCTCATGAACGTTGATTTTCTATAATGGCATGAGCATAAATGACTATAATGGCAAAACCTGCTTCTATAGAGACGCATTAGCAAAATCTAGATAAGAACCATGGAACAGCCTTATGAGCCATGAGTCATGATGGGTCAGTGTATCTTTCACACTATAGTTATAGAGTGAGCGCTTATTATGTATGTTAAGGGGTAAAGGTCGCAAAGTTGACTTTATGAAACTTTCTACTGTGTTAGAAAAACATGCCTGAAGCAGTTTCATACTGTATGTCATCCATGCACATGTGTTGTCTGACCAGCCAGTTCCCTTTACATTCTGT
This sequence comes from Boleophthalmus pectinirostris, assembly GCF_026225935.1. Classification (NCBI taxonomy): domain Eukaryota; kingdom Metazoa; phylum Chordata; class Actinopteri; order Gobiiformes; family Gobiidae; genus Boleophthalmus; species Boleophthalmus pectinirostris. Next base: position 10,157,750 of record NW_026571140.1, read on the forward strand.
TCAAATCAGAATGGACTGAACAAATCACATAGCTTGAAAACCTCCATCCAAACTTGAGAAGATCCAACCACAGCTGCTAATTTGTCCCACGTCTCCCTCAAATACAGAAGACATCTCCTCTCACATCATTCAGTAGAGAATAGCCTATATCACTTCTTTTACCTGAGATAATAGTTCAGCGCTTTGGTTTTTGCTTCTGAAAAAAAATCCAAGCTGTTTCTCAGGGCCTTTTTACACAAGAACGCTTGTGGGTAAAAATGACAAAATATTTTATCAGAAGTGCCTGTGACGGTGTTTTGGGGGCTTTAAAACGCAAAAATTTGAAATCACGGTCCAGAGTGGAAAAGTTGAATACTCTCTGCCGTAGCGGAGCCCATTGTCCAAGATGCAAAACTCTGGTCAGATCTTCTCACATCGTGTACGCGTTTACATCATACATACATACATACAGTAACCAGAAACAAAAAAGCATCCCGAAAATGTACAGAATATGCAGGGATACTATTAGGCTGCGTTCAGACTGCAGCCTGAAGTGACCCAAATCTGATTTTTTGGCCTCTATGTGACCTGTATCTGATCTTTTATTGACAGTCTGAACGACACAGATCCGATTTTTTCAAATGCGACCCAGGCCACTTGGATATGTGGTCCTGAAACCGATACATATCCGATCTTTTGACATGCGACTTCAGTCTGAACGGCCAAAGCGCATTCATCCGACCTACACGTTATCAACAAGCCACAAACATCACTATTCTGTGCTGAAGTCGGCGAAAATTGTTAACGAACTCTGTGTCACTGAAGTGAAGCACATCGCCACTCACCACTCTTCGCTACGTCTGTGCATCCACACGTTCCTTTCAACGGACGTCGCTGCCACTGCCCCACAAAATGCCATGGCCAAAAACCTCGTCCTTCTCCTTCTCAATCTCCTCCTTAAAACAAGTAAGTTGTTCATGTTCTGGCTCTGGTACAAGAGGAACCTTAAAAATTGCCAGGTGCTTAATGCTCACGTCCATGTTTGGACAACTTCCGTAAACACAGAGCACGCTCGCTGCGATTGACGTCATCGTGTCTCCAGTGCACATGCGGGACACTTTCGGGCCGTTTACTGTTCACACTGGAGTCACATACAAGTCGCATTTAATTGGAAATGTGAACGACCTCACAAAAACATCGGATTTCACAAAAAATTCGGAATTGAGCATTAAGCCCTGCAGTCTGAACGTAGCCTTAGTGAACAGAGAAGGATCTGCAATTACCTATGTCAAATTCTGGATGCACCAGTTCGTTGCAGGCGATCCAGACGACTATGGGTGAGACCTGGGAGAACCAGTCGATGGTTGGACAACTTTATAGAAGGAGTAGCTGATGAAAATGCGTGGCGTGGAAACTTCCGTAAGTCCAAAGATGCCCTTTAAGTACAAGCATACCCAGTTAAATTCCACACACTTTTGCGTCACCATATGAACGCAGATTTCCTCCCGAAAACACTCCCCTAAACACAGAATAAAAAGGGAAGATGCAACGCCACTTTTGCTTCTTCTGTTCCGACCATCATCATATAAACATAGCCTCAGTCCTTGATGTTTTTTTTCCACTATTTTTTATGTAAGCAACCATGTTTCTGGTCAGATCTGTGGAGAATCAACCCCTATTCAGTCAGAATGGCTGTTTTTGTAGGTATAACAAAACCACCTGTAATCAAATAAATGTAAGGTAGAGCTGTAATGTCATGCCTTTTAAAAAACAATACCCCCTCTATTTATTTAGCATCTTAAAGTCACCATTGGTTTAACACCGGGGTAGTTTTGATGACATATTCCTTATAAATCTCTCACTTCCTTTAAAATGTTTGAGTTAACTTGTGTAGCTGGGTCAGAGTCAGTAGTAGAACTGTAAATATGCATGGAGCTCATTGCGTTTAATTGGCCTGCCCCTCCTGTGTCTCTGTGAATGTGTCTTGACAATCATGTGGAGAGGAGACAACTGCACTCGGGCGTAATTAGGCCCACGCAGCAAGACTAGACTTCTCCCATTGTCTAAAGGCCGCCACACACTAAATTTGCCCGATTCAGGCTGCGATTTGCTTTTCCCAGAGTTCGGGAAGGTGTGACTCAACTGGTGTGTGGTGTCAGGGTGACTCTAACCACCAAACATCAGCACGATACTGTAACAGCCAATAAAATAAAGAATCGGGGCAGAGGAGTAGATACAAACTCAGTAAATAGCAAAAATAATTATAACCGTATTTTTCAGACTAAGTCACTCTGGAATTTAAGTCGCACCAGCCAAAAAAATGCGTGAAGAAGAAAAAAACATATATAAGTCACGCCGGACTTTTTGGGGGAAATTTATTTTATAAAATCAGACACCGGGAACCGACATTTCATCTTGAAAGGCAAGTTATAGTAATAACAATAGAACAGAGAACAACAGGATGTTAACATCACATATGAACAGTTCTTCAGATAAATATAACATAAACAACAGAACAGAACAAGTTTACCAAACTCTCCATCTCACTCCAAATCACTAAATCCACTGAATTCTTCATCCTTTGTGTCACTTCTGAACAACTCTGTGACCTTCAGAGGTAAACAGAGCGCCGCCTCCTCTTCAGTGTAGCTGCTGTCAGACTCAGCATCAGTTCCAGTTAGAATTATTCTGGCCTTTCTGAATCCCGACAGGATGGTTTCATTTGTCTTTATATTTGTTAAAATTTTAAATTGTTAGTGATACAGAAGTAATGGTGCGATCGACTGACATGATACCAGACGGGACAGTGGCTCTTTCTCTTTCTTCCGCAGCCGACATGTGCAATAGAGCAAAATGACAGCGGTACAGGAGCACACAAGGCTAGAGCACCCTCTTGTGGCTGTCAGTGTCTCACATATAAGTCGCACCGGAGTATAAGTCGCAGGACCACCCAAACGATGAAAAAAGTGCGACTCCTAGTCAGAAAAATATGGTACTCACCTGTCAAAAAGTGGTAATTTTAAACTGCAGCATCTCATCCACATTATCCTCAGATTTGTCCTCTGTAAATACTGACACTCGGTCCACAAAACAGAGCTATTAATCCAGTTTGAAGCATTCTTTAAAAGTAAAAAGGTGAGAGTAGTTCCTCATTGTGTCTGTTTACATCCACGCAGTGCACAAATTGGGGTGAAGATGCAGATTAGCGATAGTGACTCTACTTCATATGTACTTTTGTGCATTAAAAATCATTTAACTGAAGCATTGCACCATATATCACAAATAATAACACATTTTTGTCTTGCATCTAAACTAGAAGTGCAGTGCTCTGATCTTTTGAACAGTTAAGAGTCTCAAAGTGAGTGATTTTACTCTAGACAGAAAACAGATGTAAAATCTCAAACAGTTCTCCTTGTGTCTGTGGTGTGTGCTTTTTGTCACATGTTTAAAATTCGTTTAAGACCGAAAAATCCTGTAGTGTGTGGCGGCGTTAAGAGTGCAAGCTGGATATAATGTAAAAATACAGTTTTCTATGCGCTGATATATTTAGATGCTCTGGGTGGTTGTAGGGCCTAGAAATGGAAGATCTTGTACAGCCTACATATTTCTACGGTTGTCAAACTGTGGCAGAAACAGGTAGGCGTTTTCAAACACTTTCCTCTCACTTTCCACATTGCTATAAGCATAGGTACTGTACATTTGACAACCTGCATCTAAATTAGCCAGGTACGGATAAAATATACAGTACAGTGTGCATAAGTAATGCTGTGTGACTTCATGGTCATCGTTTGCTCTGGAGTGCTCCATAAAGGTTTCAAAGATCTGGACAATGTTTTGTTATTTTCAGTCTGAAGATACAAGGATGGGCAAGACTATGATGAATGGTGAGTATTTTTAAAACCTCTTCTACCACAAACTGGATTTACTACTTCTTGGGCTTTTAACCATGTTCTTTCTTCAAAAATATTCCTGGAGTTCTGTTTTTTTGGGGGGGTTTTTTTTTCCCCTTTGCTCAATGACAGAGCAAAACCAGATTTGGACAGTTAACGTTTTGCTGAGCATGTGAACACCATTACCAGCTGTGCAGATACTTCTTCTTTTGATATGTACATACAAAAGGCCCTGTTCTGTGTCTGGTAAATGCAGTTATATAACAAGTCCATTAAGTCCTGCTAATACGTCTGGAGTGGCATACTCTAGAGATGGCACCTCTCACTGAAATGTACTTCTGTTTCAGAAATCTATTTGCTTAAAAATGAAAAGTACCCATCAGATAATATTCTAAACCAAATGAAAATCAGTGCTATTTCCCAACCTCGAATGGCTCTATGTTTTTGTTTCTTTTTTTGTTTTAGGTAGATAGTGCATACTGCATCTTTTTGCTCATACTTTTACTCCTACTTGAGTAATATTTTGTTTGTAATAACAGTACTTTTACTTAAGTAAAAGTGTGGGGCAGCCTGAGCACTTCTACCTTGATGTCTTGTAGTAACTAATGGCTGAACCAATAATTACCATTAACATAAAACCTAATAGAGGAAAAGAACCAACAACACCATCTGGGAGTTGGAGGACCAGCCAATATAAAAGGTACATAGGTTCATTGTTGATGAACAGACGCAAAATTCACATATATCAAAAGTATACAGTTTATTTATACATTTTCTGTAAATTAGATCATTGTGACAGTAATGTTTCCAGGTTTAGAACAATTCAGTTCATAGTTCACTGAGTGACTCTTGGTTCTGAAGTTGTTCTTAAGTCCAGTCCGAAACATCGGTACACAGAAAAGGCAAGGAAAGGCAAGGCAGCGGCAGTGCACTAAATTTCGTGGCTCAAGATCTAAAAAGTAAAATGCACATTACCCCCAGTTGTACAACTAAACAATAGTTTGGAGGTCCAATATTACGCCACACACACACCTGTATTAGTCGCTGGACGGGTGCAGTGAAAGACACCATACGGTAAGCCCGTCCACTAGCCGGCATGACGGGCGAAACACAAATGCCACAGCAATGTAGGCCCATGGCAGCAAACACTAAATAAAAGCAAGTAATCAATACTACAGACCTTATTGAACTTAGCACTGAATCTGGAATACTACCTAAGAGTGGTGAACAAGCAGCGTCAACAATGGGAAACTTGAAGTAAGAGTGTGAGGTCAGAGGGCGAAGGGACGGAAAGGGAGCGCTTCTATAGACTGATGTCACCGCGAACCGATAGTTAGACTGCACCCAAGTGGCAGAGCCCGCCTGCGAGCTGTACTGTCACTGTACAGTTTTTGTTACTCTTACAACTGTGAGTAAGTCTATAATTGACCAAGTTTTATGTTGACAATATTAAAACATATATTTGAACATTTGTGTTTTTTGCAACTCTTCTTCAAATATGATTTAGTCTCATTTTTAGTGTCCTTTCTTTGAAAATACCAACTTTATGCATTATTAAAGTTTTTATATGAAATCAACTTCAACTTAACGGATATTACATCCAGAAAGTTACTTGGATTGTACTTTCACCAAATAAATTTTTACCCTTAGGTGAGTCCTTTCTTCGACCACTAATTGACTTTTTGATTTTTACTCGAGTAATATTAATTTGAACTCTTAAAGGTCCTATATTTCACAAAATGGATTATTGTGAGCTTTAAGCCATGTCAGAATATTGTTACCTCATCAAAAACATACCTCAGTAGAGCACTTCCTGTATTACCACATGACATCAGAAGGTGTTAAAGAGTATTTCTCGTTTGAGAGAATTAGGCAGAGTTTGTGTGTCATGTGTGAATAAAATAAAAAACAATTCCGGGTATGTTTGTGATGAAGAAACATTTTAACAGTTTTACTAATAAAATCTGGACATATTCTACTGAGAGCTGACAATGTGCAAACACAAACAGACGTTTCTATTACAATGAAACCAAGTTGATCTCTTTTGGCCCCACATCTGAGCACGATTTAATTTGACATTACGATGATGCAGCTGTTCCCCACTTAGTTGACTCACAGCCTACAATGCACTTAACCCGCCTAATCAATGCCACCGTGAGACAGGCATCAAGATGGAGCTCGTAGCCAGCTTGACTCATAGATGGTGACATGTTCTAATTGCACAGAATGTCTTTCTTACCTACTATGGTTCACAGTATTTTATGCTATGATTGTTATTTTGCAGACTTGAGCAGCATACTTTAGTCTAGGTTTGGTCTAAAAAGTATGATCAAACTCACTGTTCACTCTCAAGACCTCATCTAAGTACCTCCACTCTGTTTCTTTTGTACAGTTACAAATCCTGATTACATGAGCTACTTCTTACTGGCTCACATAATCTTTAACTGCGGATTCAAAAGCTCTTCAAAAAAAAAGAAAGAAAAAAGAAAAAATAAGTCCAAGGAACGTTTGATTGCAATCAGTCAATATCACAATATTTCTTTTTTTGTTATATCCCTACATTCTCTTGTCATGAAGATGTTATTGTTTGCCAGAAATGTCTGTAGAACCAAAACCTATGCTGCATGTATTCAAATACAGGTGTTTTTATTGCTAAAAAAACAAACAAAAAACCTTCAAAAACATGCATTATTAAAGTGCCCTGTCTCCACAAATGTGACCTGTAATTTGGCCATTTTCTTGTATCTATCTATCTATATATATATATATATATATATATATATATTATATATATATATATATATATATATATATATATAAAAAATGTGTTTCTCACCTTCCACGGTGGTAGGTCTCTCACCCTCATTGAGCTCGGGTCCTCTACCAGAGGCCTGGGAGCTTGAGAGTTCTGCGCAGTATCTTTGCTGTTCCCAGTACTGCACTTTTCTGGACTGAGATGTCCGTTGTTTTTCCCGGTATCTGTTGTAGCCACTCTTCCAGTTTGGGGGTTACAGCCCCGAGTGTCCGATCACCACAGGCACCACTGATGCCTTTACTTTCCAGGCTCTCTCCAGCTCTTCCTTGAGCCCCTGGTATTTCTCTAGCTTCTCGTGTTCCTTTTTCCTGATATTACCATCGCTTGGTATTGCGATGTCAACCACCACGGCTCTGCTCTGTTTCTTATCCACCACCACTATGTCTGGTTGGTTCGCCATCACCATTCTGTCAGTCTGTATCTGGAAGTCCCACAGGACCTTGGCTCGGTCATTCTCCACAACCTTTGGAGGTGTTTCCCACCTTGATCCTGGGGTCTCCAGCCCGTACTCTGCACAGATGTTTCTGTACACTATGCCCGCCACTTGGTTATGTCGCTCCATGTATGCTTTCCCTGCCAGCATCTTACACCCCGCAGTTATGTGCTGGACTGTCTCAGGAGCCTCTTTGCACAGTCTACACCGTGGGTCTTGTCTGGTGTGGTAGATCTTGGCCTCTATTGCTCGAGTGCCCAGGGCCTGCTCCTGAGCAGCCAGGATCAGTGCCTCTGTGCTGTCCTTCAGACCAACCCTCTCAAGCCATTGGTAGGATTTCTTGATATCAGCCACTTCAGTTATGTTCCGGTGGTTTGCCCCATGTAGGGGTTTGTCCTGCCATGATGGTCCCTCCAGCACCTCTTCCTCTGGACCCCACTGTCTGAGACATTCTCTGAGCACCTCATCTGCCGGGGCCTTGTCCTTGAGGTACTCAAGGAGCTTGGATGCTTCATCCTGGACAGTGGTTCCCACACTCACTAGTCCTCGGCCCCCTTCCTTCCGGCCTGCGTACAGTCTCAGGGTGCTGGATTTGGGATGGACCACAGACCACAGATATATATATATATATATATATATATATATATATATATATATATATATATATATATATATATATATATATATATTATATATATATATATATATATATGTATAAGTTTAATGCCATTCTTTGGGACTTTTTTAGCCAAAGCAATAACATCCTCTTGAAAACAAGCAGGTCACTGACCCTCAACCCAAAAAGTTCCAGAGCCCATAAATCAGGACTTAATATCCCTCATTCATGAAGCTTTTCTTAAAAAAATGTTTGTAACTTCAACTTTAAGAAGATGCTGAGAGACAAATTCTTTTTTAAATGACAGTTGTGCCTAATTCACCAACACCCACCTATGAGCACCTCCACGCTCATTTACATTTCATTTGCATAAAAAAAAGAAAAGAATATGTATACGGACACAAACGCCCTCTGAACTTCCAGATATGGTCAGTATGGGTTTGACATTATGACGTGTGAAAGCGCGAGGGAGAGAGTGATCGAGGAAGTCAGGTGGAGCTGCTGTTTTACAGATTCAGTGGTGATTTCAAATGTCCAAACTCACATGAACACACTCAGGGAGGGAATATTTAAGTCATAAACCTATAAAATAAGAAATAAGCAGACACTTTCATCATATTTATCTCGCTTTCTGCCAAATAGTGAAAGACGGGGGCTGGGGTGGAGGTGCATAAGAGTGCGCTCTGGTCATGGGGGTGATGGGGGTGATGGGGATGTTGAGTCCAGCGCGGTGCCCAGGTGCATGGCTGTAATAGAGGCCCATATGGAGGCACTGGGGCTGGGACAGACTGAGGCTCACTGCAGCCTGTAGAAAGTCTGTTAGACCCAATAGACCACATGTTCTGTAAAACTCCCCATAAATGTTATTGGATCACATAATGATGTGTTTAAAGGAAATAATTTAAGAAAATGTATAACTTACAATCAATGAGGAATTTGAATTTTTATTTGCATTATCAGAGTAATAATATTATAAAACTGTCATATTTTTGTTTTTACGAGTGCTCCTAACTTTGTTCTTCCAGAAGAACATTTTCAGATAAGAAAAGGTTTTGTGAATGCCAAAAATGTTCGTAAGAAGACCTTAAGTACAAATTTGTTCATAAGAACTTTTCCTGAATGTGGCCCACTGTTCGTAAACCAATTTCTAGAATATCTTTTATTTTATCAAAGCACAGAAAGGCCAGCCAGCACCTGCATGTCTGTCTAAACATGTCATGACACCAAAAACCCTATTTACATGCATGATCTTTATTCCACTCCATGTGTCTAGACAGTTAATCGCCCCGGCTCTCACGCCTTTATTACTTTATACCAGTTGCCCTTGAAGATCCGTTCTGTTTTGCATTTTTGTCATGTGTGTTGAAACATTTATGAACCGTAACCACGTCCTCTAATGGGCAACGCGTGTATTGAAATGAGCTACATTACGTGTTTTCTTTTTCTTTTTTTTTCTCAGACAATGGGAGTCTTAGTTCCATTCTGTCGCACTCTCAGTCTCATTCTCTACCTGCCTGTGCCAGCCTGGTGGGCACAACATGTCCTTCCAGAGGTCACGGTGTGGCTCGCCGTGTGGGCTCCAAATCTCCACGCATGAGAAAAAACGCGTTCAACCTCATCCCTTAAGGACACTGTATCTGATTTGTAATGTCTTAAAAACACAAAAAACAGACCTGGTTGATTTTATACGGTTTGCAGTGATCGAAAAATATCCCTTCCTTACCTAATTATTACTGTGATGAGTTTATAAGAGCTTTGCACATCTTTCAGAGGCCAGAGTGGAGTTTGCCGTCACAGTAATACTAACTAGCATACTAACACACACTTCCAGGTTATCAAACAATAAAATTACATGCAGACAGCACACAGCTTCTTATATAATATATGTGTATAGGGTTAGGACAGTTCCATTTAAAAACGTGAAAATAACACTAGCTGATTGTAAACAGTTTGAGGTGGTCCAAAGTTATTCCTCACTTACTTTACACATTCTGAGCATCCTAATTATTCAACACTATGAGTTTAAAAGCACACAACAACTAGCTAACCGTGCACTTCCTGAAAATGCTCTATAATTAGATGCTGACTGTACACAGCACACTTAGATTCCCTAGGGCCACTTTGATCACACACATGCACTGACTGACCTATTCCTACCCCTCGATCCCCTGATCTCCTTCCATCCACCTGTTGTGCAATATTTATTACAGTGCAATATCTTAACTGAGTGCAATATTTAATACAATGCAATAGCTTAATTTAACTCAATATATTTAATACAGTGCAATATCTTAACTGAGTCCAATAAATTAACTGAGCGCAATACGTAACTGAGTGCAATATTTAATACAGTGCAATATCTTAACTGAGTGCAATATTGTAAGTAAGTGCAATATTTAATACAGTGCAATATCTTAACTGAGTGCAATAAATTAACTGAGCGCAATACGTAATAGAGTGTAATATCTTAACTGAGTGCAATATTTAATACAGTGCAATATCTTAACTGAGTGCAATATCGTAAGTAAGTGCAATATTTAATACAGTGCAATATCCTAACTGAATGTGATATCTTAACTGAGTGCAATATTTAATACAGTGCAATATTTTTTATTGAGTGCAATATTTTATACAATGCAGTGAGTTATGTTGTCTTGGGTGTCCCAGCCTTTTTTGTGTCTTGCACTAGTACCTACCTGTACCTATACCTATACCTATTTATTACTTTATGTTTAATTTATTTATTTATTTATTTTATACTGCATTGTAAGTGTCCCACGTGCACATCTGCACTGGAGGGTGAATTATTTTTAATCTCATTGTGCATGTGTATAGTGTGGATTTTACACATGTTTAGTGACAATAAAAGGCATTCTATTTTATTCTGTTCTATTCTGAACTCAACAGCAGCTTTTACAAATATATATGCGATGTGTCAAAACAAATTTTGTTCTAATTCATGAAATTGTAAATTAAAGTAAATTAAAGTCTAGGTAGAGGGCCTGTCAAATGATTTTCTCCATGGAGATGTTATTGCTTTGTCTGGAAGGTTTTACAGAGTGGCATTAAACCTTCCTATCTTCACCAAATCATACCAAGTTACAGGTCAGATCTGTGAAGAGGCAACACCATCCACAGTCAGAGTGTTTGTTTTTCTAGGTATTTTTGAGCTACAAAAACACCTGTAATTGATTCAGTATAAAGTAGAGCAGTTTAATGTCATACTGTGGAACATTGCAAGCAGAGCAGCAACATATCCATAGAAACAAGCAGGTGAAAAGTTACACAATACATCTTTAAACACAATGCCAAGTGAAACGGTCCTCAAACTGTATGCTGCAGTAACACATTACTGTAGACTTTGGGTCGTTTTATTCTTGGGTTTACATGAAAGAGGCTAGTTTAATGATGTCAAATCTATCTTGAAGAATTTGCTGAACCAAATTATAACAACGTCAACTTTAATCTTCCACTTGGGCGTCCGGCTCTTTCTCTTGAAGCCCGCACTCACTCACAGCTAATGGCCATTTTATCGATTCCAACGTGCTAAAGTCATTTGTCATTTTAATTGACGTTCCGCGCTAGCCTCGCCCTGTGGTCTGTGCATGAGTCTTACCTGATCCATAGGTTACAATCTCATTTAAAAATCTGCACTTGTTTACACTTGTATCTACTCACTTGAGCCAGCACTGAGATAATCAAATTTATTGTAAATAAGATTGAAAGGAAATCAACGTGCGTACGGATGCGGTGGGCTATCACGTGTTTGCGATACGCGACTTGACTGGCAACGCGGAGCTAGCGCAGCCGTTCCAGCGCTAACTGCCGCGGATCAGGCGAGGATGCTAGCACTAAATCAAATCATTAGACACCTCTTAGCGCTAACTGTTGCTACACGTGTGACAGGAACAGAAGATCTAGACCTCGTTTCGCAGTTTAATAAGCAAAGCGCGCTGTGCGATCCAGTGAGAATGCAAGATAATGGGGTGTGCAGCTGGAGACGGAGACGCAGCGGTGCAAGTCACTGGTGCAATTTGTGTCTGGATGGAGATATTAACAAGCTCTGATAGAGGGGAGACAGTACAAGCTGAGCAGATAATGTCAGATTGGCTATTAGAGTGACAGTGAGCAAAACAGGGTCAAAAGTCAAAAGCAAATGTTTGATTTGGGTTTTGAAAGACGCATCTCATGGACTGTGGAGTAATAGGAACAAACCCAGTTCTTTTGATTAGGTTGATTTGCATTTTATGTTGACGTGAAGATATGAAATGTTACTGAGAATGCAAACTCGGTTCAACCTTGCGCAAAATTGACTCCAGCGAGCTTTAAGCCATGTTATTATGTTGTTACCTCATGAAAAACATACCTGGACTTGTGTTTTGTTTCGTCTGTCTACATCTCCAAAGCTCAAAATACTCTGTTCTACCTTGTGACATCATGTAGTGGTAGTTTAACTTTTTGTTCAGTAGAGATTGTGAATTCCAAAGCTGAAATTATCCAAATCATTCTGGTGAAAGAGTATGGATCTAAAAAAAAAACACAGTGAAGCATTTCCTGTATTACCACATGACATCACAAGGTGCAACAGAGAGTTTTCAGTTTGAGAGAAGTGCTCAGCCTAAATATGCAGGATTTGTGTGTTAAATACGTGTGAATGAAAGAAAACACAACTCCACATACCAGATTTTCCGGACTATTGAGCGCACCTGAATGTAAGCCGCATCAACAAATTTTCAAGAAAATTTAAAAATTTTACATATATAGGCCGCACCTGAATGTAAGCTGCAGGTGTCCACTCCTTCATGAACATTTTCAAGTTCTGGTTGAGTCAGTTCGTCACGCTGCCATTGCCAAAGTCTCACTATCGACTCACTGATGTCGAGCTCATGTGCAGCAGCTCTGTTTCCTTCTTCGACAGCCACATCAGTTGCCGTTAACTTAAAAGCTGCATCATCTGCATTTCTTCATGTGTTTTCCATGAGGAGGGTGTGTGTGTGAAGCGCAAAATAACACAATCAAACAAGCATCAAAACACATTCAAACGAGCATCTTCCTCGGCACATCATCCCCGTCTCTCCCAGCCCTCTACTGCACATGTCTCCTGCAGAAAGAGTCTCTGTCCTGTCTGGATCATGTCAGTGTCTTGTAGGATTTCAGCAGATTTCAGGCTCTCTCAGGGGCGGGGCTAGTTCTGTCAATCAGGTATGAGTGGATGTCCGGCTACTGAAGTTTGAGACGTTTCTTCTCATCATTTACGCATAGGGGTAAGACGTATCCCCCTCGCTAATGTTCATTTAGCATCATAACTTATTTTATCACACAACGATAAACTATTTGAGTGCACTGACAATATCACTAGTTAGTGTAGCAATTTCATGTGAACCCTAGAACTCCATGTGTGTATCCACTGTGTTGCCAAACCATAGACCGAATGTGCCAAACAAAGAATCCATCCACATATTCACCGCATTGTTTTATTCACCGCAGGGTTCAAAGTGTGAGAAAAAAGTAGAGCTTTATAGTCCCGGATTTCACGGTATGTTTTCGATGAGGAAACAACTGTACAACATATGGCCCTTTAACAAATACTTTTCTATACTTTTATTTGGCTCAATAGTGAATCATCTTTTTATTTTTCAAAAGGTGCACTTTGGGACAAACCGTCTAGTTTAGTTTATTCTATATTTGTCAGGGGCCACGCACAAATTCATTAATCTTACAAAAGAAAAGATGAACTGTACCAGATTTAGCTACTGCTACTCTCCATCTGCAGTCCCTGGGCAGGTGCACACACACACACACACACACACACAAACAAAAAGTACACGTTACTTTACATTACAAATATATATCCTTATTTGCTTATATAACAACATATTAAGTCACATATTGTATTAAGTTTTTACAGTGAATATTGTTACTGGCAAATTTTACAAAAACATGGTAAAGATAAACATATTTAAGACTTTTTTTTTTTTTTTTTTTACCCAGTTGGTCATTGTTTTAGGCAGTGTTGGGGAGTAACGGATTACATGTACCGGAGTTACGAAATCAGAGTACAAATTATGAGTAACTGTATTTGGTTACAATTACTGTTTCAGTGAGTGGTAATTGGATTACAGTTACTTTGCTAGAATAAATGGATTATAGGGCGGTATTTTACTTTTTTCACATTTTGGGAAACTAAACCAGGTCTAAACTAGATCTAAACCAGAACTAAATCAGGACTAAACAAAGACTAATCCAGGACTAAGCCAGTACTAAAACAGGTCTAAACCAGGACTAAACTAGGACTAAAACCAGGTCTAAACTAGATCTAAACAAGGTCTAAAACAGGTCTAAAACCAGGTCTAAACCAAGTCTAAACCAGGACTAAACTAGGACTAAAACAGGTTTAAACCAGGACTAAACTAGGACTAAAACAGGACTAAAACAGGTTTAAACCAGGACTAAACAAGGACTAAAACCAGGTCTAAACTAGATCTAAACCAGAACTACACCAGATCTAAACCAGGATTTAACAGGATTTAACAGGACTAAACTATCACTAATATTTTTAATACAGTTAAGTAAAGTCTGGGCTTTTAATTTTCTTTTAGCAAACAAAACATCTTATGTGAAGATATCCTAGTCTTTGCTTCTCTACAGTAAATCAAGTAATCTAAAGTATTCAGATTACGTTACTCACTTTAAATAATTTAATGGATTATGTTACAAACTACATTTTGAGGTATGTAATCTGTAATCTGTAGGGGAATACATTTTAAAAGTAACCTTTCCAACACTGGCTGTAGGTTTATAATTTTCCCTCTACTTCTTTGACATCACTCTAGGGAACTCTAAGGAACATTTACCTCGCAACCGTGAAGTACAGTGTAATCTGAAATTATTATTCGATAAATACAAATATAGTCGTGTCGAAGGATATAATCTATTTCTGTCAGGTGTTTGATTGACAGGCATTGTAACCAATCAGATGCTGTTGTTTTCAAGTTTTGTTGAAAGCGCTACGTGTTTTAGCTGTTTTCATTGCGAATTAAAGAAGTGAGTAGTGGTTAAAAAGACACACACATATACATAAACATGTTTGCTGAGTGTTTTGAAGTTGTTAGCAGTAAGCAGTTAACAGTTAGTAGTAAATGATAGAAAATGTGTGTTTAAGGACCAGTTAGATGTTTTGTTGTGATATAAAAAAAATGCTAAGTGCCAGATGCTAAGTGCGAGTGAACGGCCCGCTATGATCACAAAGCTATTATCACTTTTTTCCGACGTGTTTGTTTAGCTGCATTTATAGAGTATATTATAATTTATATTTTTTCCCCTATGTTTGTATCTTTCAGGACCAAACACACACATCCACACAGAGTGCAACGTTTTTAATAAGTCGTAAAACTTCATCATCTCTCATTGTGCTTTCTTACCGACGCCCCCTGGAGGTCACAACAGTTATAAGCCACACAACTAGCTCTCCCTAAAACAATAGTAAACATCTTGATTTTGTTGAATTCATGTTTAAAGGATGAGAAAATGTGCATGTAAATTCTGAGTCTCGCTCGAGCGATGTCTTCAATATGATTTAGAATTCTGCTTTACTTCATTTCAACATATTTTTTAACTCTTCTACACAAAATGCAACTCTTTTGGTGGGTGTAAAAATATATATTTACAATAGGTATTCCACCAAAGTAAAGGTGCACTGTGTAACTTTTTGGTTGGGGGTCCATCACCTGCTCGTCCAATAGTATGACATTATATTATATTACCTTATTTTATTCAATTACAGGTGGTTTTATAGCTCAAAAAATCCTAGAAACACACATTCTGACTGAGTGGGGTTGCCTCTCCACAGACCTGACTTGTAACTTGGTCTGGTTTGGTCTCCGTGAAGATAGAAAAGCTTTTGACGGATCCTCCACCAGAAAAGTTAAACCATGCATCTTTTAGGTCTACAGATGATTGACATATTGCTGTTTTTTTCTCAGCAGCACTTGAGAATCAACCGTTTGCTCAAATATATTGGGTGTGTATAAGGATGGACATAAAATCCTGCTTCGACAACATCAGTCAATACTTTTTACTCATTAAACCAGTACTTGAGATGTAGCAGGTATAGCGCAAGTCCATGTGACATTTAGTTACTGCATTTGTAATCACATGACCTGTATCTGTACACTATTGCTGTTTCAACAAATGACCTTTAAAAATCTTGTGTGCATTGCTATTGTTTAAAAAAAGAAAAAAAGAAAATTGAATGTGGTTGTTGCTACAAACATCACATAGGCTGTATCTTCACATTTCAATTCTATAGGTGCTTTTAAGCAGGTACGCAAACTACGGAAATGTCATGGATTTGTAAGGAGGAAAAAAGTGGCGAGATCAAATATAAGGATAACAGTGGCACATGTAATATAAATTTGCACTTCTCTTGAAACATACTGATTCCAATACTGTAGTTTTAAGTATCTGCTGATATACCCGGTATGAACCTGTACCAGTACAGAGAGTGAGAACAGTATTTGCTTAACGCAGGGCTGCCCACACTTTTTCAGCATGTGAGCTACTTATAAAATAACCATGTCAAAATGATCTACCTACTACAAAGCCAAGCAAACTGTTCTGCAATGAAACAATCTACACCCCCTTTTTGGACCCTCACCCACAGTTTGAGAACTCCTTCTTTAAAAGAATTTCCCCTGGCACTTTACACAAAACTGTGAAAAAAGTTTAAAAAGTGGGTAGGATTTTTAAATATGTTTTTATTCAAGTTCCTAACTGGAGTTGCATTCTGTTTTGCAGTGGTATTTACCTCTGCATATTTACCGCATGTCATGACAATTACAGATGCATGTGTGCACTTTTATTAGGCAAACTTCAGCCACATGTCGCGTTAGGTGTGCTCTGTACCTGTAGGCTCCTCTGTACCAACACTGTAATATAAATTTAGATTAGTTTTTGCTTCGTGTTTCGTCTTGCTCTTCTAATCCGCGCACATTAAAGAGGGAGCCTGTGTGCTGTACACGGGGAGGAGCGAGAGCGTGAAGGAGCAGCGCGCTGACGTGAAGCAGATGGACAGGTAGGATGTTTTTAAAAAATTAACCTAGGGTGACGTGTCCATTTTTGGAGACCCCCAGTACAACACCGCAACCACGCAGTACAGGACCACACTTGCCCGTTAACCTGAGATTATATCAAACTTTTGCGCTGCCTACGCTACGGACTGAACCAAGACTAAACCAGGACTAACCCAGGACTGATTCCAGGACTGAAGATGAGGACTAATCCACGACTGAAGTAGGACTAAAACAGGACTAAGCCAGGACTAAACCAGAACTGAAACAGGACTCACCGTCAGGATGGGCTCAGAGGTGACGCAAGAGAATGAACCGGCTCAGCTCCGTACCTCACGGAGGTAAACGCAGCAATTGCCCGATCGCGCTTTGCGGACAAACTGCTCGGCGTTCTCTCTCTTAAGTCCAATGGTCACCCTAATTAACCTGCCCTATGATACATGCTGGTACATGAGAACACACACTGTTACGGACAAGGCGTGCGCAGAGAGCGTGTGTGTTTTTGATGTGCCGCACAGAATCTGTGGGCTCCAGACGAGAGCACAGACTGTAGTGAGATGTCCCGTACGCTCCCGCACACCGGTACAACTTTATTGCCAACAGCAGCGGTCGTAATGAAATATGATTGCTCCTGTCAAATGTCAGACTTCGAGTGAGAGACAAGACCAAATCCAAACATGATCGAGTCCAAGACGAATACTACGACACTGCGATCTACCCACACTACCTTAGCGATCAACTGGTAGATCGTGATCAACGTATTGGGCACCCCTGCCTTAAAGCATAGATAAAATAAGACAGAAGTGATCCAAATGTGTTATGTAACTGTTATTTATCTCTCAAGTAACTAGGGGACTTTCTGGACCAACTATGACAAGTAAATAGTCTTATTTCATCGATTTTTTTTTTTTCAACCAAGATATGAGCGGCACCGATATTTGGGAGCTGATATCCAAGCCCTCAAATTTTTCAGTATTGCCGCCGTTATCTGATACTGGTATCAGATTGGTGCATCCCTAAGCATGTGTCACAGTAGTGTCCAGTTACTGCTATTGCTATTATTTATTTATTTATTATTATTATTTATTTATTTTTATTGAAAACCATACTGTCTGAGAAATGCAATGTAGAGAAGTTTAAGAAATGCTGCATTCCTTTTTGAAAACTGTATTTAATTGTTTGCAATATTCTAATCATGTGCTATAATGTATTTGCTTTTGTATGTCTTTTGATGCTCTAGTTCAATCAGAGGAACAATGATGGAGCGTGCTCAGATGGTTATTAACTACGATTAGCAACATGACATGAACAGCAGATGCAAAGGCGATAGACAAAGAAAATACATGCGTACATATTTAGCTCACTCATTAATGAAATTACTGTGCAACAAGTGCTAAATCAAAGTCTCAAAAGTACAAAAGTAGCATGATAGGCTCTGTACGTGATTTTTATCGTCTTAAAAAAAAGTTTAATTTGAAATTTTTGTATCGCTTCAAAGGTAATGCTCATATTTCTAACACATACTTAGCATTCTAATTATCTGCAGACAGCATTTCAAGAGTATGATTTTTTTTTATGATTATGGCTTACAGATAATGAAAAATCTAAATGTGTTATGTGTCTCAGAAAATGTGAACACTGTGAAAAAGTTAAATATTATTGGAAAGTCGGCAAATTAACAGAAAACACCTGCAAAAGTTTCTGATCCTTTAAAGGGCCCATCTCATGCAAAATAACTCTTTTCACATTGTATCTTCTGCACATATACAAGCACAATTTGGGGTTTGGAACTTCCATTCCACAGTAGTTATGAAATCTTACTGATTTCTTGGAGGCAGTCACAGACCAGGAACTATGAAAGGCCGACTATTGCTCACCCCCCCGCCCGTCCTGAGAAAACACAGGCTCCGCCTTCCAAACGTGACGTAGGCGACGAGTGAGCCGCCCTTCCTCCGCCCATCTCAAGGAGGGAGGGGGAGACAGGCGTGCACACAACCCGTTTAGCGGTCTGATAGCAGTAGGAATAAACTTTTTTAACTTTACAGCACATTCAGCGTTATGTGTTGGACCCGGAATCGGACGAGGACTTTGACGTGCACGAAGCGCAAGCACCGCGTCGGCATCAGCTGAACATTACTGATTGGTAAAGTATTAATAAACGCTAGCAGATAAACTTTATATATCGTGTACACTGCAGTGTAGAACAATTAGCTTATGCTGCGCTTTTGTTTAGGTGTTCATGTGGGAATTGTCAGCCAATGCGGGGTGGAGGCAGGGTGGCCTCTGCTACGTCAAATGCGTCATAGGTGTAGCTGGCCATGTCATTGTAGCAGGCTTTAATTCATTGTCATGTGGCAGAAATATACTGCAATTTGTTAAAAAAAAAAAAAAAGCTGAAATCTAAAAAGCACTTCGGTGACATATACACGGCCCACACATCTCTCTTAGAAAATAGAAAGCTCTGAAAAGTTGATTTTGCATGAGATGGGCCCTTTAAATGGTCTCTCAGTCTGGTTCAGGGGGCTACACAAACATGGGAAAGACTGCTGACTGGACAGATGTCCAGAAGACAGTCGCTGACACCCTCTACAAAAGGTCATTACTGAAGAAGCTGGTTGTTCAGAGTGCTGTATTCAAGCATATTTATAGAAAAAACCAAAGTGTGGTAGGAAAAATGGATAACCAAGCAAAATCCATTCAAGGATTCAAGGAGCTTCGTAAGGAATGAAGTGAAGTTAGGGGAGTCTTACCTGGGCTGTAGAGAAAAAGAACTGGTGGTCCAAACTCCTCTTTACAAAGGAAAGTACATTTTGCATATCTTTTGGAAATCAAGGTCCCAGAGTCTGGAAGAAGCGTGGACAAACACAGAATCCACATTGCTTAAAGTCCAGAGTGAAGTTTCCACAGTCGGTGATGATTTGGGCTACTGTCACCTGCTGGTGTTGGTCCACTGTGTTTTCTGGTGTCTAGTCAAGGCAGCCAACTACCAGGACATTTTAGAGCATGTCATGCTTCTTTCTGCTGACAAGCTTTATGGAGATGCAGCAGGACTTGGCACCTGCCCACACGGCCAAAGGTACCAAGAGACGGCTCACTGAGCATGGTGTTACTGTGATTGTCTGGCCTGCAAACTCACCTGACCTGAACCCCATAGAGAATCTCTGGGGTATTGTCAAGAGCAAGATAAGAGACACCAGACCCAGCAATATAGATGACATGGAGGCCACTGCACAGTAAAGCACTAAAGCAACCTGACCAACCTGAGAAGTGCCACAAGATGATCACATCCATGCCACAGCACATTGATGCAGTAATTCATGTCAAAGGAGGCACAACCAAGTATTGAGTGCATAGAAATGAACATACTTTTTTAGAAGTCTGACATTTCTGTTTAAAATGTATTTTTTTTAATTGATCTAATTTCCTGAGACACACAATGTTGATTTTCTTTATCTGTAAGCCACAATCATGCAAATAAAACAATGTGTCATGAGTTTATGTAATATATGGGGCTTGACTTTCTGAAATGAGGGACAAAAATATAGAACTTTTTCATGATATTTTAATTTTTTGTGATGGACTAGTATCTGTACTGGGTAAAACCAAAATTTGCTCAACTACAAACAACAACTATTACACAAAATTGATTATTCTAAGCTTTTAGCTGAGTTTCCTCATCAAAAACATACCTGGAGTTGTGTTTTGTTTTATTCACACATTTGAGTAAACTTTTATTTTTGTCTACATCCCCAAAGCTCAAAATGAATCAATGCATCACTGTCATGAAGCAGTAGTTTTCAGCTACGTTTTACCTTTAGTTCAGTAAATATGGGCAATTCCTTTGATGAAATTATCCAAATTCTAATGGTAGAAAATGTATTAATAAATATATTTATTAATTGTCACACCAGTGCATTTCAACTACTAAATGAAGACTAAGTAGTCAAAATGCGTTGGCGTGACAATTAATAAATCCACCGCAAATCAGAGTGCCATCCTTTTTTTTTACTCAACAAGAATTCAATTTTTGATCCAGTGCAGCACTCCAATATTGTTATTTTTATTCTAATGGTGTTTGGAGTTTAAAAATACAGTGAAGCTCTTCCTCTTCTTATATTGTTACTTGAGTAGTTGGAACAGTTGTTGGAAGAGAGTGTTTTCTGTTTGAAAGAAGAACGGTGTGAATGAAACAAAACACACCTCCAGGTATGTTTTTGATGAGGAAACGACAATATAATAAACTGTACAACATAAGAAAATAGTGTCATACGGGGCCTTTAAAACCAGACATGTTTGTCAACTTCTTTGTTTGAACAAGACATAAAAACAGCTCTGATTGTTATGCAGCTTAGAGATCTATTTCTGTCTTGGAACATTGTGGTAGTGATATCGCTGTCATCACCGCCAAGGTTCTCTTCAGTGTAGCCAAATGTCAGGTTGACTTTATACCCTTAATATAGGTTCATTCATCCCCCCTGCCTCGTCACTTAGGCTGGCAGTTCACTCCGAGACTGTCTGTCGAAGAGTACACCCATTCATTAAATCAGACATCGTGCGTGCTGAAGTGAAAAAAATAAATAAATAAAAGTGGTGTTTGATTGAGCGTAATCTCCAACTGTACCAGACAGTAGCATTGAGTGGATTAGCCATGACTGGATTAGCGGTGTGCACCTTCGGCTCGGCGCACCAGCCCGTGGAGAGGGAGCACATCCTGGGGCTTTCTATAAATAGCGATTTGTCAGAAGCTCTGTCTCATTACGCATGTTCTTAGGCCTGTTGGCGTGCTCCCCTCGCACTCACAGGCCTCGCTGGGTGAACCGCGGTAATGAAGATGCAGCCACAGCCCTATTTACATGACAATGGAACATACGTTAGCCTACTGCCATCGGGGGATAATGCTTTCGAATCAGAACCGCGCTTGTAGTGGTTTGTAAGGAAGTTGAGTGTGTGAGGCTGCTTAGTGCGGGAAATGATGTGAGACAGCTAATGGAATCTGGGGTTAAAGACGAAGGTCCTTTACATTCTGGAATACTTGTAAGGGTTGGCGTTTTTCTGACTAGTCTCTCTGTTACGACTTCCACAACTGCTCCACTGTGTTCAAAACTCTTAGTTCCAAGACACAGCTAATTAACTTTGTCGTTAGCAAAAAATTACCCTTAAAAGTTGCATTGTGTAACGTTTCTAGGGAAGGATCTCTATCTTCATGGAGACCAAACCAGACCAAGTTACAGGCCTGTTTTTCTAGGTATTTTTGATCTATAAAACCATGAATGAATGTAAAGTAGAGCTGTTTAATGTCATACTATGGAACATTTCAGCAGAGCAATGGTATATTCACAGAAACAAGCAGGTGAAGGTCCGTCCACCAGCTCAAGAGCAGTGACCTATCTTCAGATCTTGGCTTGGTCAGGACTTCTTTAGCTGGAGGATTTGATCTATTGTAAAAGTTGGGTGAATGGGGGAAACGGGTAGTCAAGCTGGTGCCACCTAGTGCCTCCGCTCAATTTAATTTCTTTTCAGCGACTAGGTCAGGAAAACACAATATCAGAAGAGCCATACATTCTGTGTTGGCAACAATTTCCGAGATCGAGGATTTAAAGCCGGAACAAAGAGAATGTTTGGTGAATTTTATTAAGGGGAAAGTTGTTATTGCCCTTCTTCCTACGGGATTTTGGAAAAGCTTAATATATCAGTTAGCCCCGTTAGCGGTGCATTACATACTTCACGACCAAATAGCAGCGATTGGTTAAATAAAAAAAGTACGAGAGGAGGAGCCAGTTGAGGTGGCTCCGGCATCTGTTGTGGATGCCTATTGGGCATCGAGGAAGACCCAGGACACACTGGAGAGACTATGTCTCTGGGCTGGCCTGGAGAACGTATCTGGGGTGAAGGAAGTCTGGGAGTCCCTGCTTAAACTGCTGCTCCCATGACCCGGCCTCGGATAAGCAGAAGAAAATGGATGGTTAAGTAAAAAAAATCCTTATGCTGCGAGGTCAGGCAGTTTCCATGAAGTGAAACTGATGAATCAGGCTTGAATCTGGAGTGTCTGGAGGAAACCCACCTAGTCATGGGCAGAACATGCAGCTCTTGTTTCTTGTTGTAAGTTGTGAAATGTGGCCCTGCAGCTACTGTGACTCACTGATACTACTTCATTCTTCAGTGTGCTCCAATGTGGAATGTTTTGTATTTGCACATATAAGGCCTTTGACACATAATAGCTCTAAACAATGCATAATATTCAAACCAATAAAAACATGTGTGAGCAAATAGAAACCTGTTTTATCCTTCTTATGACACTTGTGTATTTAAGTATTTGTATGGTAATAATTTTCTTGCTGCAACTTTTTTAATCGAATGTTTTATTGTGGTTTGATCCAGTCTGATTGTGAAATTATTAATAGACTTGATTATCTGTGCATCAGCTTCAAAGCCGACTATTTTTACATAACAGACTTTCATAACAAGGTTCTATTTACAGTGAGTGTGCAGGTGTGACCTCCTTTTCCCCGAGTGACTATAGAAACCAGCTTACACTTTGGGACTTGCAAATGAACACACCGGTTTTGTCTGAAAATCATGCTGAAACCAGGGCAAAATTACTTTAGACAATTTAGAATTCATCAACTTCAAACAAAAATTCTCTTTTATTTTGACTTAGATAATGGATAAATATTGGGTTTGTTGTCTTGTGTTGTCTAGCGTGCAAATCCGTCGCTGTGTGAATACTTGGGAAGAATCTTAAATCCCTTGAAGTCTCCTGCAAGAAATGACTTGCAGTTGTTTTGATACGCCGATATAAAGAAAACAACAAATAAAAATGAAATACATTTTTTATCAAACAGAGCGTGACCAGTTTTTGTACTTGTTTTTCATTCTCTCAAACATTGCGATGTAATTTATGCTCCAAACAGCGAACAGCCCCAACCACAATTTCACAGTCTGTTCCAGGAGGCAACAAATGCTCAGTCAAGTCAATCATAATGCATTTTTTCAAAAACATTTCATTTAACATTTAACTGCAGCAATTTAATTTCAATATAACATTTTGTCTTGATTATTAATATGGAGTAGTCAAAGGTCCTATATTACACAAAATGGATTCTAGTGCACTTTATTATTATTATAATTTATTTATTTTCTTGCCTTAAATGGCCCATATTGCACTCTTTTCTGATTTATGTTATAATGTTTTTCCTCATCAGAAGCATAACTGGAGTTGTGTTTTGTTTCATTCACACGTCTGATTAAACCTGGTTTATTAGGGCCTGTTTACACTAGAACGCTTGCGGGTAAAAACAACAAATATTTTATCGGAAGTGCCTTTTGTTTAGACAGTGACAGCGTTTTTGGGGCTTAAAAACGCAAAAATCTCAAACCACCCTTCGGAGTGGAAAAGTTGAATACGCTCTGCCATAGTGTTTCCGTCTACACTGCCCAAGACGCAAAACTCTGGTCACATCTGCTCACGTCACGTACACATTTACGTCACATACGTACAGTACATAGAAACCTGGCATGCATACCCAATCCAATTCCCCACACTTTTGCGTCACCTATTTTCCTCCTGAAAACACTCGTCTTAACGCTGAATAAAAAGTGAAGACGCGATGCCACTTTTGCATCTTCTGTTCAGACCGTCATCATATAAACGTAGCCTTAGTCTGTCTGCATTTCCAAAGCTCAAAATGCTCTGTTCCACATTGTGATGTCATAGTGGTAGTTTCAGTTACCTCATCTACCTTTTGTTCAGTGGAGATTGGCGAACCCAGCTCTGAAATCATCCAAGTGATTCTAGTGAGGTGGATGGAGTTTCAAAACACAGTGGAGCACTTCCTGCATTAGGGCATGACATCACAAGGAGGAAAAGAGTGTTTTCAGTTTGAGAGGAGAACACACTGCATCAACAACAAGATTAAAGAACTACATTGGAACATTTTTCACAAGTTACCCTACCAATTTAGTCTTAGCCAAATTCGAGGAAACTGAAACATATTGCACATTTTGCCATAGAAAAGAAGAAACCACACCCCATCTCTTTTTATTACTGTAAATACTGTAGGAACTTTGGTCAAATTTAAAAACACTTCTCCTGGAAACAACATCGGTCAGAATTCATTTGGACTGTTCGAGTATAATAACCCATTTCCATCATAAACAATATAAATTTGAATATTTAGTGAACCTAGTCGTTCTGTTAGGAAAATTTCATATCCATAAATCCAAATTCTCAAATTCCAGACCCCTTTTTAAAATCATTATCCTAGAGATCAAGAATTATCTTCAAACTCTAAACAATATTTCTAACCTTAAATCTATCAAAACACTTCATATTACAGAAGAATTAGGATTTTATTTTTAAACACTTCCTCAGTTTCTTATATTGATTTCTTTGTATGCATTATCTGCCGCAATTAAAGTTTACATGTATGTCAAGTTTGTTTTTGCTTTGTTTTGGTTTTAATATATGTATGTATGTATGTATGTATGTATGTATGTATGTATGTATGTATGTATGTATGTATGTATGTATGTATGTATGTATGTATGTATGTATGTATGTATGTATGTATGTATGTGTATGTATGTATGTATGTATGTATGTATGTATGTATGTATGTATGTATGTATGTATGTATGTATGTATGTATGTATGTATGTATGTATGTATGTATGTATGTATGTATGTATGTATGTATGTATGTATGTATGTATGTATGTATGTATGTATGTATGTATGTATGTATGTATGTATGTATGTATGTATGTATGTATGTATGTATGTATGTATGTATGTATGTATGTATGTATGTATGTATGTATGTATGTATGTATGTATGTATGTATGTATGTATGTATGTATGTATGTATGTATGTATGTATGTATGTATGTATGTATGTATGTATGTATGTATGTATGTATGTATGTATGTATGTATGTATGTATGTATGTATGTATGTATGTATGTATGTATGTATGTATGTATGTATGTATGTATGTATGTATGTGTATGTATGTATGTATGTATGTATGTATGTATGTATGTATGTATGTATGTATGTATGTATGTATGTATGTATGTATGTATGTGTATTTATGTATGTGAAAGTAATCTCTCCACTTTCCACACCTGCCATAACTGTGAACTGGACCTTGCATCGATAGCAATCTCATCTGCACTTTACTATACTGTATCTACATACATATGTTGCTTTGCCATGTTCTTGTGTTACTGTAAAAAATAATAATAATAATAATAATAATAATAATAATAATAATAATAATAACATAAAAAAGTTTGAGAGAAGAAATCAGCCTAAATATGCATGATTTGTGTTAAACATGTGTGCATAAAACAACACAACAAAACAAATTTCACTCAAAATGTGTGAGTAGTGTGACTATTATGTTCTCAGGCAGAATAAATAGCATTAAATTCAGTGACGCCAGCAGGCCAAATTACAAATCACATCTGTGGAGAGGAAATCATGCCCACAGTAAGTATTTCTTATCAATAACACCAGCTGTAACTGAATAAATAAAGTAATAAAAAAGGGCAGTGTACCTTTAATGAATAAATTGGAATAGATGACAATATAATTCATAGGTGATTTTGCTTTAACATCTGAGCGATTAGGCATTAAGCAAAAGCAAAGACGAAGTTAGGCCCTCTTTATGAAATCTACTTAAGGATTCTGGACTATAAGGCGCATATATTAGTTCTTCTCAGACATTTCTCCCATTAAGGAAGGCTTTGTGCAAATGTATTGAAAAAGGGTTATCTGCTAATTGTGTGTTTTCCTCCCATTATTGCATTTCATTCTAATTGTCCTTGCTAGATGTCATTTTCACCAACCAAATTATTCCTTTTTCTACACGGGCCAGCACTGGGCAGCCTGTAGCTAAAAGTACATTTTACAGCAGCAATTTGTGTAGCAGTACTGCAGTGTCCCTGAGCTGTACACAGACATGACATTCTGAGATCGTCTTGACCTGTCTCACTTTTGTTGGTTTACAAATTTAAGTTGGTGTTTTCTAGTTATTTTGAATTGATACTTTGCAGTGACATCGCCCTGGGGGTGTTCAACATGTGTGTATTGGCAGAATGTTCACCAGTTACCATGGAGACACAATGCACACATAAGCAAAAACAGCCAAAAAGCTTTTCGATTGTTTGAAAACTCAAGAAAAAATACAAAATGGATTTAGAGTTGCACTGCATAACTTTTCAGATTGGGGGTCTGCTACCATGGAGATGGTATTGCTTTGCCGAAAATGTTCCACAATATGGTATTAAACTGATATTAAGTGCATTTATGTGTGCTTTTATTGCTCAAAAAATATATTTAAAAACATGTATTGTGACTGTGAGAGGGGTCATCTCACAGATCCCACCTGCAAATTGGCCCGGTGATGTCTCCTGCTTGTTTCTATGGAGACTGAAAAGTGAAAAGTTTAATGCCATACTCTGGAATATTGGAGGTAAAGCAACAACATCTCCAAGACAACTGGCGGGCCCTCCACCTGAAAAATTACACAGTGCCTCTTTAAACAGCATATTTTCAGGAGGCTGTGATCAATACGAGAGTTCATGTTACTGTTTAGGTGTTTGATTTGTATAACTAAGTTAAAAAAAAATTATCTAGTGCTTATTTATGTATTTCTAAAGGGTCAGCACATATTAATGAACATTTAAAATGTTAATATGTGAAGATTATAGCCGACGTGGATAATTTCCATCTTCAGTCCCTCAGCAGGTTGATGAAATCATCTACAGGACAGGGAAATTACAGGAACAATTACATGAAAGTACATAACACCAGCACACACACTATACATACAACACACTCACTATACATACAACACACTCACTGTACATACAACACACTCACTATACATACAACACACTCACTATACATACACAACACACTCACTATACATACAACACACTACAACACACTCACAGTACATACAACACACTCACTATACATACAACACACTCACTATACATACAACACACTCACTATACATACAACACACTCACTATACATACAACACACTCACTGTACATACAACACACTCACTGTACATACAACACACTCACTGTACATACAACACACTCACTGTACATACAACACACTCACTGTACATACAACACACTCACTGTACATACAACACACTCACTGTACATACAACACACTCACTATACATACAACACACTCACTGTACATACAACACACTCACTATACATACAACACACTCACTATACACTACAACACACTCACTATACATACAACACACTCACTGTACATACAACACACTACATACAACACACTCACTGTACATACACAACACACTCACTACACTCACTATACATACAACACACTCACTGTACATACAAACACACTCACTGTACATACAACCACACTCACTGTACATACAACACACTCACTGTACATACAACACACTCACTATACATACAACACACTCACTATACATACAACACACTCACTGTACAATAACAATACATACAATTCATTTCAAAGAGTTCATTTGAAGTTCAAAGTCAAGAGTTAAAGAGTTAAACCAGCAATTTGGTTAAACATGTTGACATATTTGACCAGTGAACAGCCACTGTTTTAAAGCTTTAGAAAATGCCATCAGTGTTGAAAGTTCTCATATATTAGCAGGCACTGTGTTCCATGTTTGACCTGCTCGATAAACAAAGGAGAGCTGTTCAAAAGCACTTTTCCTAAACGGCACAGAGCAGTCGCCTCTAGAGCTGCTCTTGTTGTGCTATTTGAATTTCTTTTCACAAACTCCTTCAGAAGAGGTGGAGCAAGATTAAAAGGTTAAAAGTCTAACTAAGCCTCAGACGAAGCATGCTTATAGTTAGCATCACACCATCAGCTGCAAAGTGTCAATATACAAAGATAATAAGAAAACCAAAGGATTCAACATCTAACACACATGATTCTGATTCTTCTGTGGAGATGATCTACAGCATGCGTTATTTGTGTTGTGCGGTGCTACTCACTGATTGGTCCAAATCTAAATATGTACAATGATTCATGGCTGCGGCATTTACCTGAAAAGGTGACTAGATAAAAATGGAAATTTTGTGAAAACTTGCAAGAATCTAGAATGGTGACAAAGTGGATGTCATTGGGTAAAAAATAATTCTACCTATATTCAGTTAGGTGCCCTGCCTCATCGGAGACCCGGAGATAGATAAGTTTAATGCCGTACTGCGGGACGTTCTAGGCAAACTAACAAGTGTAACAGGTTTATATATAATTTTTTTGTTTTTGTTTCTTCTCCGTGTGAACTTCGCCTTGCCCTTGGTATAAAGTCGGGGTTTAACCTTTGTGAATCCTCTGTGGGTCAGTCATCTATTACCTTTATTTATTTATGTAATTATATTTAAGTTGTATTTATGTTCAATTTGACTTCTGATGTTGCTCTGTTGTTTTAATGTATTCATGTGAAGATGTGTGGGGAGATGCAAATTCTGTCCATTATCTTCTCCCCTCTAGTCTGCGCTGGACCGATAAATAAAAACGGCACATGTTGATACTATTTTCTATTATTGTGAACAAGATTAAACAGAGAGTGGGTAAAAAAGTTCCCCCTGTGTCCTGTGGCTCCTTTACGCACCACAAGCTTCACCTAACAACCCAGCGCAGAAGTCCACTGGTCACGCAAGCAGATGGTTTATCATCCAGTACAGTAAATGTAGCTTTAAATACATTTTGGTTAACACTTCTGGTAGCAGCTCTTTCCTATGATGATCTAGCGTCAGTGATCCAGGACAACAGGAAGGATAGGGTCATTAAAAGGGCAGCTATTGCTAATAAAACGACAATAAACGGCAAGCTTAAAATGTTTATACGCGACTCTATCCAAGTATATAGTCTCATAGCACAGAAGCATCATGCCACCTTGAGGAGATGTTCAAGATGGAAGGCCATAATATTGTCAATAGCAAGTGGTCAATGGTGCATGACGCAAGTAAAGATGTTTTCATTCCACATTGCTATCTCATCTCCGATCCAGCACAGCCCGCCATGTGACAACTCAAACATACACCATGTATTAGTGATGGGGCTTTCAGCTCCTCTGTGGGATGCAAAGCTTTTGGATCTGTGTCAAAGAGCTGTTCAAACGACTGGCTTTTATTTTCTTCTATTTAATTATTTGACAAAAGCCTATGTGAGAACTCATTTAACTACAAACTAATCATGACCAAGGCTCAGATTTGTTTAAAATGGTTCAAACTGAGAATGAAGTGTGTTAACGCTTTGAAATTCTAAATAAAATGTGGCACTAGAATAATAATACAAAAACAATTAACTGTCACAGTCACAAACATCACATCGCTACACCGCATGTACCACGTGCTTAGGTTTGACCATCAACGTGATGGTGGCTACAGCAGCAAGGCTAAATATTATCAAGCTGTTTTAGGAGTTTCGAGAAGTCCAAACAGGGAAAATGTCCATGTTCAAAACCCCCCACCACAAAAAAAAAATCACAAAACTGAACATGCCAAAAACCAAACTCTCCCCACTTACTGATAGAACACCATTTCCCATCATGCACTCAGCAGTTGTAGTCCATTCATTCAAGGACGCCTGGCCTCGATCTCAGCAGATTGGTAACAGCACATTGGTAACGTCAGAGCGACTTGGCACCGAGTGTGGTACAAATCTCCGCAGCATCATTGCCAGCAGATTGACGGGACCTGGCACAGGCATGCTGCAGTCTGCACACACATATTGGGATCTCTCTGTTGCTACTTGTGCTTTCTGTGGAAACTAGGTCGAATTAAATCATTCTCTTTTTGAGGATATGCAGCCTTTGTACTGGAGCAGGTGTTAATGAAAGAATACTGTCAGTGAAGAAGAAGGCTGCTAATGAGACCAACAACCTCCACCGGCTTCAGCGGTTAGCCTATGTCCTCAGCAAAAGACCAGCTGTATTATGAAGTGGAGAATTAATTAAAGGCAGTATTTTGAGCATAAGAAGTGCTATATATGAGAGTAGTCTCCACCAGCTGATTTCTACATCACAATGTTATTGCTTTACCTGTAATGTTCCCCAGTATGGCATTAAACAACTATCCTGAATTCATACAGTTATAGGCATTTTATTGCTCAGAAATACCTTGAAAAACCAAGCAGCTCTCTCAGTGATGTTGGTACATTCTTGAGTGGTTGTTTTGTTTCTTTAGCTCGGGTCTGTCCTTCGGACAGGGTGAACAAAAGCCCAGAGTTATCGATAAAGTAATGTGTTCTACTCCATTCAGTGTAGTGAAGACTGCAATAAGTGGAATAAAGGAGAAACAGAATAAGCACTCCATAAGAAAATGTACCAACATTGTCGCATTAGTCTGATGTACATTTCCATCTTAAAACCACTTACTACTCTTTTGAAGATAGTGAGGTACAGATCTTAGACAAAGAGAAGAGGTTAGCGCCCTGAATAGAGTTCTGCATCTCAATCTGGGATTGGTTGAAGCGTCACAACAGAGGAACAAGCCGAAAAATCAAACTTTAGTTACATTCACTTTATAGAAAAGCTCAGACATCTTCCCTGTCCACAAATGCACAAAGCTCTTACCTTCTGCATGTTTAAAATAAAAGAAAAAAAGGACTGAAGGACATTTGTTGGCATCTCTAAGTTTGCTTTTAATGCTGGCTTCTCCCCAAACCACAATGCTTCCCTGTGATTGGTCAGTCTCAGTGCCAGTGGGCCAGGGACCTATCACATGCAAACTTTTCAGATGGGCAAGAATTAATCTTGCTGGTAAGGCTAAGAAGAAGTGGCCTGATAGAATCAAAGAGGGTGTTTTTGTTAGGAAAGACGATCCATCTCTGAACAGAAATGGGGGTCTTAAGGTCAAAGCTCCCCAATGTGCATTAGCCTTTAGACATTATGTATCATCCATATACAATGCAATCCATCTTCAGACCCAAATCAAAATAATGATAATGATAGGGACAGTCAGAGTATGCTAACAGGTGAGATCACCCATTAGGGGCTTGAACAATTATACTAAATAGGACAGGGACAGTTCACACGTTTATTTTTATTTTTTTATGTATTTAACATTCAGAGCATATTGATATTCAATAGGCTTAAAACAAAAGAGTCTTATTTAAACATTTATAAGAACATGTATCACCACCATTTGCTGTAGTTTGAGTTTAAAATCAGAGGCACACATCAGAGGAGTGAGTTTAAAACTGTTTTGCAGAGTGTTCCAGTCGTCTGCTGCTGTAAAATCAAAGGCTGAAAATAGTGGAGGTTTTAGGAACAGTGAACCTGAGGAGCTGACCTGAGCTGGTGCTGTATGGTGCTTTGTGTAGTTCAATAGATAACAGAACAGATACTGTAAACAACTTGGTGTGTTAGGTTCAGTGCAGTTAGCTCCTCCCTTCAGCCACATATAAGGCACTGGCTCACCATGCTCTAGTCTGAACTGAAGACGCTACTGGGATGAGCAACGAAATGTCTTATCTCTAAAACTATTGTCCTGCTGACAGATTTAAAGGGCCTATATTACTCTATTTTACAGTAATGTTTCCTCATCACAAACAGACATGGAGTAGTGTTTTGTTTCATTCACATGTTTAACACACAAACCCTGCGTATTCAGGCTGAGCTCTTCTATGAAACAGAAAACACTCTTTGTGATGTCATGTGGCAATACATGAAGCTGTAAATGGTCACATTTTTATATAGCACTTTTCCGCTTTCTAGGCACTCAAAGCACTTTACATCAAGAAACCAGTGTTCACAGACATTGCATTCTCTTATTCAAGGACACAGTGACATCATTCATCTGTGGAAGCTGGAATCACACCACTCAACCAATGATGTTTGCATCAAGAGCGGGATTTGAACCACCAACTTTTGGATCAGTGGACAAACACTCTACCAAGTGTGGGACCAAGTCATCATTTTGCAAATCTCAAGTATGTCTCAAGCCTTTGACTTCAAGTCCGAGTCAAGTCCCAAGTCAAATACAGGCAAGTCCAAGTTGAGCCTCAAGTCACTGGCCCATAAGTCCAAGTCAAGTCCAAATCGTCTGCTTTGAGCTTCAAGTCATTTCAAGTCTTTAAACCAAAGTATCAAATATAGCTTCGATTTTTGCACTTTATATGAATTTTAAGATAAATTGTACTTAAAAAATCATATTATATTTGTATATGAGTATTTATAGAGTATGTAAGAGTAGTAGAAATGCAAACTTTTCCTCGGTAAATGTCTTGACAAGATTTAAATATTTTTTCCTTAAGTTCAAATCAAGTCTCATGTCACTGACCTTCAAATCCAAGTCAAGTCCCAAGTCTTAGTCCATTTTATCAAGTTAAGTCTCAAATCCTAAAAATAATCTCAGTCTGTCAAGTCTGACTCGAGTTAAAGTCATGACTTACAAGTCCCCACCTCTGTAAACTACTGTGTTCCCTGTAAACTCCAGCCATTGTTACTAAAATCATTTGGATAATTTCAGACCTGGAATTACCAATCTCTACTGAGCTAAAGGCAAAATGTAGCTGTTAACTTGAAAACTACCACTACATGACATCACAAGGTGGAACAGAGCATTGGAGATGTAGACAGACTAATAATAAAAGATTACTCAACTCCAGGTATATTTTTGAGAAGGTAACAGTATTCTAACAAGACTAAAAGCTCACAAAAGTCAATTCTGCGTCATATTGGACCAAAAAAAAAAAAAAAAAAAAGCCAGTTCTATAGATATAAACCATCAAACTGTGTCAAACGTTGTACATGCATAAAAGCACAGCACACCACACCTGTCTATCCGAGATAACCTTGTCCAAACTTTAGTTGGATTTCACTTTTCTCATTAAACTTGGCTTTTGCGTTTGCATCTAATTAAAACTGCACTTGTGGCTCACACTGTATAACACTGCCGTCACGATGTGTTAAGTGCACTGCATGTTCTTTCAGGTGTAACCACAATCACCCTACGTGCTCGTTTCCATTCAATCCCCTACTACAATAATGACTGTATTTCCAAACATGAACAGAAAAGAACTGTAAACTCAAAAATAGACTGAAGCAAACTGGATTATAATAATACACTTAAATGGCCCATATTACACTATTTTCTGATCTCTTTTAGAATGTTTGGTCATCATAAACATAGCTGGAGTTGTGTTTTGCTTCATTTACACATGTTTGAGTAACCCTTTATTAAAACTCTGTCTGATGTTATGTATTACAGGAAATGCTTCACTGTTTTTTTAAACTCCATACACCTTCACTAGAATCATTTGGATAGGTGGAAGAGATCATTTTGAGCTTCGCAGATGTAGATTTTGTAGACCAGGGGTGCTCAATACATCGATCGCGATCTACCAGTCGATTGCCAAGGTTGTGTGGGTAGATCGCCGTGTCTCGTCTCGGATTCGTGTTTGGACTCGGTCTTGTCTCTCACTCAAGGTCTGACACTCAACAAGTGCGATCATATTTCATTACGGCCGCTGCTGTTGGCAATAAACTTGTAGCGGGGTGCAGGAGCGTGTGGGGCGTCTCAGTGCAGCCTGTGCGCTCATTTGAAACCCGCGGAGACTCTACGGCGCATCACAAACACACACGCTCCCTATGCACGGCTCGTCTGCAACAGCGTGTGCCCTCGTGTACCAGCGTGCATCACAGGGCAGGTTAAACTTCCTAAACATCCTACCTGTCCATCTGCCTCACGTCAGCACGCCGCCCCTCGCCTTTTCACGCTCTCGCTCCTTCCTGCATACAGCGAACACAAGCCCCTCCCACAGTGCACGTTGATTAGAAGAGCAAGACCAAACGTGAAGCAAAAACCAGTCTAAATTTATTTTACAGTGTTGGCATAAAGCAGGTCTACAGCATAGAGCAGATCTACAGAACAGACCTACTGCCACATTTGGCTGAAGTTTGTCTAACAAAAGTGCACAAATGCATCTGTGTTTGTCACGATGTGCGTTTGGTTTGGTAAATGTGCAGAGGCTGGTAAATATCACTGCAAAACCAGAAAAGAATGCAACTCCAGTTTGGAACTTTAAAAAACAGGTTTAAAAATCTCCCTTCACTTTTTTCACAGTTTTGTGTAAAGTGCCAGAGGAAGTTCTCTTAAAGAAGGGGTTCTCAAACTGTGGGTGAGGGTCCAAAAAAGGGGCACAGAGTGTTTCAGTGCAGTTTGCTTGGCTTTGTATTAGGTAGATCTTTATGACTTGGTCATTTTGTAAGTAGCTCGCACGCTGAAAAAGTGTGAGCACCCCTGATGTAGACTAATAATAAAAGGTTACTCAAACACATGTGAATGAAACAAAACACAACTCCAGGTATGTTTTAGAGGAGGTAACAGCATTATAACATGGCCTAAATGTCACACGAGTCAACTCTGAGAGATATAGGACCTTTATACAGACCACGGTCAAATATGATTTTTAGATTGATGCGATTTTAATTCAAAATGTGTGGAAGTATTAAGACTTTTTGACTCTACACGCAATGGCCTAACCTAATCTGGGAACCACCTGGGAACTTCTATGAGTCAAGAGTACTAACCAGTATGCCACCAGCTATGGGTATGAAAACTTGGAGTCACTACCGATAAGAGGATTGGTAACGCTGATAACTACATGAGCCAATTAGGCCTGCAGTCGATGAGGACAAGCCTTGGTCGACTGTCACTACTAACATGCCCAGTGCATTGATTACCGTATTTTTCGGACTATAAGTTGCTCCAGAGTATTTGCACCAACCAAAAAATGTGTAATGAAGAAAAAAAACAAAAACATATATGTCGCACCAGACTATAAGTCACACTTTTTTGGGGAAATTTATTTTAAAAAATCTGAGACCAGGAACTGACATTTATAGTAATAACAATAGAACAGAGAACAGATTGGTAATGTCACATATGAACAGTTCTTCAGATAACTATAGCATAAACAACAGAACAGAACAAGTTTACCAAATTCTTTATCTCCCTCCAAATCACTAAATCCATTGAATTCTTCATCCTCGGTGTCACTTCAGACCAACTCCATGACCTCCAGAGGTAAATGGAGCACCACTTCCTCTTCTGTATAGCTGTTGTCAGACTCAGCATCAGTTCCAGTTAGAATTATTTCAGCCTTTCTGAATCCCGACAGGATGGATTCTGTCATCACTGAAGTCACTTAAATTAAAAATTTTCAGTGGTACATAAGTAACAGTGGCTCTTTCTGCAGGAGACATGTGCAGTACAGCCAAATGACAGGAGTAATAGGAGTAGATACTGGCACACAAGCCTCTCGCGGCTGTCAGTGTGAACATTTTAATATATAAATCACACTAGAGTATAAGTCGCAGGACCAGCCAAACTATGAAAAAAAGTGCGACTTATAGTCCAAAAAATACTGTAGTCCACTAACAGGAGCATGGTGTTTTGATAGCAGAAGCTCTCAAAACTATAAAATACCTCTGTGATCTGACCCAAACAGCACTCACAATCCCACCAGCTCACGGGATTTCATGCAAAATAAAGTAGAAAAGTACCAGTAAACACAAAGCATCCCTGCCCTTGCCAAGGGATCCAGAATACACACTTCCTCAATACTCTACAAACATGTGTCCTAGTCTGGTCACTGGTGAATCTCCCAGAGTTCAGATGGGCGTGGATTAGCCAATCAGAGACACACATAGGCACAAATATGGCTGTTTATGAGGAAAAAGGAAAGGAACTAAAAAAAACATTGCAGATTTCTGTAGAGTCAATGAGTGAAACTGTAAATCCAAGGTGAGATATGTTTGATTGTGTTCAATATGATAAGTGACCAATGAGCTTCTTTGTTGTTTGCTATACAACACTGAAATAAACAAATCTGATGGTGCATTGTCTTCTTCTTGAAGACTGGCAGACTCATGCAAAATCACAAACCCGGAGGGAGGAGTACAATAACGGCGTCTGTGGCAACTAAACTAAGGATTGCCTCATACAAGTCGTCCATATTTCAGCAGTGGTGATGCTGTTTATATCTATAGGCTATTTTCTACTCCTCTGCAAACTTGAGGCTCCATTGTGTTGATAGTTGATAAATTTGCCTGTAGTTTGGGTTCTACTGAAAATCGAAGAGGGTTGGGTTTTGGCATTTTCTTGAACACACCCCTGGCTGTCTAAATGTTCTGAGAATGAGGAAGTGTTTGGGGTTGACTTGACCACTTCTGTTGACCATAAAATCAGCATTACCTTTAGATCTAATTGACTCTTTCAAAATAGGCTATCGTATTTTTTGGACTATAAAGCGCAGCGGATTATAAGGCACAGTATCAATAATGCTGAATTCTCTCATCTATTTTGATACATAAGGTGGACCGGAGTTTAAGACACACAAAGCGAAAAAACGGTCAGATAAGTCCAAACTTTATTCAACTCATTCACAAGAACTCAGCCCAGGCTAGAGTGTGGATCAGGCCAAATTTTTTTGTCTGATCCTTGCCCGCGTCTGACAGAGCAGTGATCAAATCCAATATTTACGTCCGAACCCGGCCGACCGAACACAATTACTCTGAACAGAAACTTGAGTACTTTTTTTTTTCATTTTCTTTTTATTCATAGTAATAGTGACAAATGCATGTACAATTTATGCACACAGAGGGCATTTTCCTGACCCTTTTAACATTCATTTAACAAAGGTATGATTAGTTTTTAACAAAACTAATCATACCTTTTGTGTAGTTTAGACAAGTTCTGTTAACATTTTGGTTGAAATTACCAACGCTACACTTTTGGACAAACTTTTTTGAATACGTTTGTTTTTTGCTTCCATGATTTTTGCATTGTAGATTCTCACTGAAGGGATCAGAACTATGCATAACTAAAAAAATAAAATAAAAAAAAGAAAAAAAAACCACACACACATTTACCATTTAGCATTTTTAGCAACTTTTCTTCTTTGGACTATTTTTGGACTATAAGTCGCACTTTTTTTCATGGTTTGGGTGGTCCTGCGACTTATACTCCGGTGTGACTTGTATGTTTAAATTTTCACACTGACAGCTGCGAGTGGACGCTCTAGGCTTGTGTGCTAGTATCTGCTGCTCCTATTACTCCAGTACCACTGTCACTTCATCCTCTGCTGCGAATGTCACCTGCTGAAAAAGCCTTTGTCCTGCTGCAAGTAGTGAAATATGCAGCTGAAAATGGTAATTGAGCAGCAGAAAGAAAGTTTGGATGAGAAACTTATGAGGGACTGGCGAAAGGCAGGAATGCAGAACACAGCTTCATGGCAACCGGAAGGGTGCCCCATGCAACTTTCCTGGGAGTCAGTGAATGGATCAACAAAGCCTTGCCTTCAGTGACGCAGAAGTTGGAAGAAGTTGGTCGCAGAGTTGCTCAGGAGTGACACCAAGGATAAAGAAATCAATGGATTTAGTGATTTGGAGTGAGATGGAGAGTTTGATAAACTTGTTCTGTTGTTTATGATATAGTTATCTGAAGAACTCTTAATATGTTACGTTAACAGCCTGTTGTTCTCTGCTCTATTGTTATATTGTAGTATAACTTGCCTTTCGAGATGAAATGTCACTTCCTGGTGTCTGATTTAAAAAAATAAATTTCCCCCAAAAAGTGTGGTTTATAGTCCGGTGCAACTTATAGATGTTTTTTTCTTCGTCTTCATTACACGTTTTTTGGCTGGTGCGATTTATACTCAGGAGCAATTTATAATCCGAAAAATACGGTACATAATTCCATATACGTCACATCATATTTTTAATGCCTTCCAGATGCATAGAAAATGTAGCTAGTGTTAAAAATAAAGAAAACAATTTGCATGAGAAGGTGTGTCCAAACTAGAATGCAAAAACTCAAATCCAGCCAAGTTAAGATGACCTGAATTAAGAAAGTTTTATAACGATTTGAATAAATTTCACTTGGCAAGTAAAATGATCTACCAGTGGAACTAGACTTTTAGTACTTCAAATATGAAAATACACCTGGCTACACTTAAGATAAGAAAAATGATCTACCACTGGAATAAGACTCTTTGCACTTAAAATAAGAAACAAAATCTGATGTTGCTTGAATTAAGAAAACCACACTTCATTTCATTGGTAGATCATTTGACTCTACTCAAATAAAGTTCTTAATTGAAGTCATTTTAACTTACCTAGATTGCTTTTTGCAGTGTAGGTGTATATCTTATGCTAAAAAAGCGATAAGTTTTTAATTAATTCTGTTTTAATGAAATAAGTAGCCAAACCTGCCATATCCGCTTTAATCAGGATGTTTTATGTTGGAGTACTTTTTCCTTAATGAAGCAGGAGTGGACACGAGTTGGACTGAATGTTTGTGTGGCCGTTGGGGGTAGAAGCTAAAGAGACTCAGAGCCTTGTCACTGCTCCCTGAACACTTTTCATTATGACTGCGCACTCCTCTCCACTCTCACTCCATCATCGCCGCATCCTCCCAGCACTACTCCTCTTTTCATTCCGGGAGCACCTTCAAGCTTATCACCGCAATTCACAGTTGATCAGTGATTGCCTGGCCAAACACACAAACACACAGCCTACACAACGCAATAGTTATTATTCTGTTCGAGATACGCCATGGGGCACACACACTATATAGATGGAGGTTTAATTGCTATTGTTTTTGTCCTTCGTCGCCCGGCGGTATGCCTTGTTTTGAGTTCACTGGTGCGGTCTTATTCCAGGTCTGAAAGATACAATTTACCATCATAATCTCCACCTCTGCCTGGGAACCCGATGCAATATGTGAAGTGTGGTGATTGTGCTCAAAATGAATGGGTTGGAGTTGCATCATGTCATAGTATTGTAAAGAGTTTATAGTTTACAATTGAGGTGGTGGGCAGGTCACAATTTGCTGGTAGAAAGTATTGACCCAGAATATAGAGGATTGTGTAATGCTGCGTTCAGGCGTTTGATGTGATATTGGCTCTTACTGGGGAAAAAAAACAATATCTAGCTAAGTTAAAATGACTTAAATTAAGATCATTTGACTTTATTTGAGTAGATTCAACTTGACAAGTAAAATTATCTACCAATGGGAAAAGTGTGTTTTTCTTACTTCAAGCTAAATTAGATTTTGTTTCTTTTTTCAAGTGCAAAAAGTTTTTTTTAATTTAAGCACAAAAAGTTGTTGTTTTTCTTATCTTGAGTGTAGCCAGGTGTATTTTCATATTTTAAGTACAAAAAGTCTTATTCCACTGGCAGATCATTTTACTTGTCAAGTGAAATTTACTCAAATCAAGATAAAACTTTCTTAATTCAAGTCATCTTAACTTGGCTAGAACTGAGTTTTTGCAATGTAGTTTGGACACACCTTCTCATTCACTTTGTTTTCTTTATGTTTAATACTATCTACATTTTCTATGCATCTGGAAGAGATTAAAAATATGATGTGACATAAATGGAATTAGGTACCGTATTTTTCGGACTATAAGTCGCTTTGGAGCCCAAAAATGTGTAATGAAGAAAACATATATAAGTCACACTGGACTATAAGTCACACTTTTTGGGGGAAATTTATTTTATAAAATCAGAGACCAGGAACCGACATTTCATCTTGAAAGGCATATTTAGAGTTATTCAGATAACTAGAGCACAAACAAGTTTACCAAACCCACAATCTCGCTCCAAATCACGATCACCGTGCTGCTTTTTTTTTTTTTTTTTTTGCATTGCTCTGTCCAAATCTACCAAAATTTACATTACATTACAAAATAAAAATGTAATCCTGTCAACTGGGCTAAAGTTCTGACAGGGTACTGGTAAATCACTGCCTTATATCCTTTTGATGGGATTAGCTAATCACACTGAAACCTAGTTTCATCCTCGCTGTTTACAGTAAAGATCCGTTTTTAGCTTAGACTGTATATATAACACGGACATAGCTAACGTGCAAGCCGCCGTGTTCCATATAGGAAGTTCACATACGGTCTTTTCTGGCTCCGACTGACCCCGGCTCCCGCTGACTTACATTGGAATATTATTGTCCCTCTCTCTGTATCTGCTGCTGTGAGCCTCATCATTTTGGCCTTAAAATGTTTGTATAAACCCGCTCTACATGACTCTTGTGTTTTTATTTCACTATTTTGTCCAATAAAAAAGTCGTACTCATAACTTAGAGAGTGGTTCCAATTTTCCTCCTGTAACTGTGAGCATTGCGAGCTTCAGTTGAGTGACACTGAACACTATGGGTGACATCACACTCGCTTAGTCCGCTTTTTTATTCACTTTGTGTTTTTAGTTAATTGTAAGTCACTACGTCATAATTCTATATCCGGGTCCTTGTTGCAGTCCGGGAGATATTCTTTTCCACCCAGATTGGTAGAGCAGCCCAGAGGCGGCGCTACCATTAGGCAAAAGTAGGCATCTGCTTAGGGCCCCTAAACCTGGAGGTTGTTATTTTTTTTCTTTCAATATGACATTAATGAGACTAGTTTACCTTTAAACAATAATCATAAGAAAACAAATAATAACCATATGTAATGGATGTGAACAAAATTATAATTGTACCAGCAAACAAATAAAACTACTTTCAGCTTTGGTTATCTAGTAGGTGACCGAATTAATAAGACAAGTTTCCAATCCACCATAATTCTCAAGAACAATGGGGAAAAACAGAAAAACAAACAAAAAAACATAAACTGCATTATAGTGAGGGCCCGAAACTCAAGTTTGCCTAGGATCCCCACCTCTGGAGCAGTCATATGGGCATTTGTCCCCTGCCGTTCAAAGAGAAATATCGAAACACTCAAGACCCTGTATAAATTTAGAAATGACTAGCCAACGTATCATTTCTGACTAGGCTAGCTGGCTGCTACCACTAACTCACCTCGACTTCATAAACTTTTTTCTTTGCCCATGATGCCTGGACCTTTCCTGAAAGCACACTCACACTGACAACTCGCTTTGAATGAAATGAGTTCAGACCCTTTCCTACAGCAGTTGGCAGCTCACTAAAAAGGAGGTGATGGTGAAAATGGTCACTGGAACAAATGTTTCGTTGGACCCGGAAGTCGTGTGTGATGTCAGACTTACAAACTGAATTCTGGTGTAGGGTCCATCACCTGCTTTTTTCCATGGAGATAAGCCTAAAATGTTCCACAGTATGGCCATAAACTTATGAATCTCCATGGAGCCCACTCACAGTAAGAACGGATGTGTTTAAAGATATTTTGAGCACATTAACACATGTGGCTAAATAAATACAAAGCAGAGTTTAATATCATACTGTGGACAATTTACACCAAATCATTAACATCTCCACGGAGACTAACAGGTTGCAGACCCCCTCCTGATAAGTTACACAGTGCAACTTTAATTTACCCTAAACTGTGAGCGGTCAACCGAGTCATATTTTTATCCTCTTTCCTGCCTGTAATGAGTGATCCAACTCCTATTTGCATACTCTGATTAACCCTGTTGTTAGTATGCAAATAGGAGTTGCTAGGAGTTAGATCACAGCACCCATGGCACCCACTGTACTTTCACTGTTTACTTCAGATGAATATAAGGAAGTACCTCACCAGAACCCATTTTGTACTGAAAAAAAAAAGAAAAAAACTTGAATGAGTGGTGAAACGTCTTGAAAGCTTTTGTCCATTTAACAGAATTCAATGCTATTTTGAAATGGAACCTGCCTGGGTGATTGAGGGATTACACAGACATTTTGATTAGATTAGGACAGTGGCGCCCAATACGTCGATCACGATCTACCAGTCGATTGCCAAGGTAGTGTGGGTAGATCGCAGTGTCCTAGTACTCCTCTCGGACTCGATCACATTTGGCCTCGGCCTTGTCTCTCACTCAAGGTCTGGCACAGGACAAGTGCGGCCGCTGCTGTTGGCAATAAACATGTACCGGCGTGCGGGGAGCGTGCGGGGAGCGTGCGGGGAGCGTGCGGGGAGCGTGCGGGAGCGTGCGGGGAGCGTGCGGGGGCGTGCGGGGAGCGTGCGGGGGCGTGCGGGGGTGTACGGGAGCGTCTCTCTGTATCCCGTGTGTCATTTGGAACACGAGGATACTGTGCGGCACATCACAATCACACACGCTCCCTGTCCGCAACACCATGAGTCCCTGTGTACCAGCGTGTATCACAGGGCAGGTTAAACTTTTTTAAAACATCCTACCTGTCCATCTGCCTCACGTCAGCGCACTGCTCCTCGCCTTCTCACGCTCTTTCTCTTCCCCGCGTAAAGCGCACACAGGCTCCTGCCACAATGTGTGCAGATTAGAAGGACAAGACAAAACGCAAAGCAAAAACTAATCTAAATTTATGTTAGTGTTGGCACAGAGGATGCCAACAGCACAGAGCAGACCTACCGCGACGTGGCTGAAGTGAATAAACGTGCACAAATACATTCGTGTTTGTCATGACGTATGTTTGGTTTGGTAAATGTGCAGAGGCTAAATCCCACTGTAAAACTAGTACTAACCATGTAACTCCAGTTAGGAACTTGAAAAAACAGGTTTAAAAATCCTAATCACTGTCTTTTTCACTGTCAGTTTTCTGTAAAGTGCTATTGAAAGTTCTCTCAAGTCCAGTACAGTTTACTTGGCTTTGTAGTCAGTCCATAATTTTGACTTGGACATTTTATAAGTAGCTCGCATGCTGAAAAAGTGTGAGCACCCCTGGATTAGGAATATTCATCTTGTCTTCTTAGGCTACGTTCAGACTGCAGGGCTTAACGCTCAATTCCGATTTTTTTGTGAAATCCGATGTTGTTGCGAGGTCGTTCACATTTCCAATTAAATGTGACTTGAATGTGATCCCCTGTGTGAACGTTAAATGACCCGAAAGTGTCCCGCATGTGCACTGGACTGGAGACACGATGACGTCAACCGCAGCGAGCGTGCTCTGTGTTTACGGAAGTTGTCCAAACATGGACGCGAGCATTGAGCACCTGGAGATTTTAAAGTTCCTCTCGTACCGGAGCCAGAACATGAACAACTTACTTGTTTTAAGGAGGAGATTGAGAAGGAGAAGGACG
Source organism: Boleophthalmus pectinirostris (assembly GCF_026225935.1). NCBI lineage: Eukaryota > Metazoa > Chordata > Actinopteri > Gobiiformes > Gobiidae > Boleophthalmus > Boleophthalmus pectinirostris. The sequence goes on from NW_026571140.1 coordinate 10,201,563, forward strand.
AGGTTTTTGGGGCAGTGGCAGCGACGTCCGTTGAAAGGAACGTGTGGATGCACAGACGTAGCCAAGAGTGGTGAGTGGTGATGTGCTTTGCTTCAGTGACACGGAGTTCATTAACAATTTTCGCCTACTTCAGCGCAGAATAGTGACGTTTGTGGCTTGTTGATAATGTGTAGGTCGAATGAATGCTCTTTGGCCGTTCGCACTGAAGTCGCATGTCAAAAGATCGGATATGTATCAGTTTCAGGAGCACATATCCAAGTGGTCTGGGTCGCATTTGAAAAAATCGGATCTGTGCCGTTCAGACTGTCATTAAAAGAACTGATACAAGTCACATAGAGGCCAAAAAATCAGATTTGGGTCACTTCAGGCTGCAGTCTGAACGCAGCCTTAGTGGAATATTGTAGTTGTTTGTCTCTATTAGATAATATAGGCAAGAAATGCTGTATTACCTTGATATGTTTTTGTCAGAAGCTGTTATTCCCAGGGGTCTAAGCGCACCCTGCCGGCTGGTGGTTGTTGGAAAAGGGTGTTACATGTTCTGAGGAGCTGGAAATTCCTCATCTTGATTCAAAATACATGTGTCTCGTTTCCTGATCTCTACTGATACTTTGATCCAGCGGTTGTATTTATTGGATTCCTGGATCCGTGTATTGTTTCAGTCCATAATGTTTTTATTGTGTTGGCAGTGATCTGAACTCACCGGTTTCACTTGAATAAATCATCTCTCATAAAAGCGATTGTTGTCATCTGGCAGTTATTTTTATATAGCATAAGAAAATAAACATCAAAATAAAATAGTTAGGATAACAGACAAAACTTAAACTGCCATCGACAATCCAAAAGTGTTGCTTAGTCACAGCTCGCACCATTGACCCTTCACAACATCCTCTCACACACCACATTCATAGTTATTTTTTCCTTCCCCATTTTAAGAGTAGGAGTTTGTGGCTTTTTAACCATGTCAGAATGAGTGAGACACATGTCACCATCGCAGACCTCAGCTCTGTAAAAACAGCTCTGTTCAGATGTGGCATTGGTCTCTTGTCCAGCAGCAGAAACAGCCTTGGGTAGATGGGTAAGTCACACATTCAGAAGGTGTATAATTAACAATGAAAACATTTGTGAATTTTCTTTAATAAAAAAATAGTTGGTTGTGGCCTCTGTGCTTCAGCTAAATATATTTTAACATCATTAAAAAAGTACAACACGAACCCAACTTTTAATTTTTTAATGACTGTCCTGTACTTTAGTTTGATTTAAAATAAATTATACCAGAACTAATTACTCTGAAACTATTATTTCCTCTTTCCTCACAGCCAACTAGTTGCATGTTTTTTGTGTTACCCAAGAGGTTTAGCCTGATTCATCAGTGAGTTTCACGTCGTGGAAACCGTCTGACCTTGCAGCATTAGAATCCATTCGCTCGACAGTAGGGGGTACAATTTTTTATTGAACCAATCGCTGCTATTTGGTTGTGATGTATGTAATGCACCACTAACGGGGCTAACTGGTATATTAAGCTTTTCCCAAATCCCGTAGGAAGAAGGACAATAACGTCTTTCCCCTTGATAAAATTCACCAAACATTCTCTTTGTTCTGACTTTAAATCCTTGATCTCGGGAATCATTGCCAACACAGAATGTATTGCTCTTTGCTGATTGGCTGGTGCCCGGACTCACATTTCCGGAGTTCTTGCAAACCGTCTAGTGTATTCCGATTCCTGACCTAGTCGCTGGAGAGAAATTGAGCCAAAACTATGCGCTTTAACAATACTTTAAATAGACGGGACAGTATTTTGTCCACCCGAGTTCTACTGGATGTGACTGACCAGTGGATTAACCAATCAGAGAAGTGTCAAAACAAAGACGGCAGCTTAAGTAAAAATATAAAAAAATGGAGGATTGAGAAAGATCGTTGAATTCTGCAGAATCAATAATAGAAGAAGAAAAAAACTCTCATTTAACTAAAATAAGTTGTATATATTTTGTTGTTCTTAAAGATACAAGATCAGTTAGATGTGTCAAGAGGAGACGTCTTCTGCTTTTGAGAGACACATGTCACAAATGAGTGACTGTGATTGGACTGCCCTGACACTAGCTATAGTAAGTTGATTGACAGCATCATTGCCTGGCCAATCAGGAGAAAGGCTGTTGAAGGTACTTGCCCCTGTGAAGGTGGTTTCACACCCGGATTTCCAAATATGGGCCTAGTTGCTCTATCAGCTTTGACGCTCCCTACAGTCTGTGGTCCAGACAATTCTGCATTTGAACAGAATGTGGAAGGGACTGACTGGTCAGGCAACCAGATGTCCTGTCTGTCTCAATCATCCACATTACTGTGACTGGAGTGTGCTATGAAGATGGAGTGCCCTGCCCAGGGACACAACGGTAACATGTACTCAGTTGGGATATGAATCAGTGACCCTTTGCCCTCTGTTCTTATCCCAGTGCACCACAGCCTTCCCGGGGCACAGACACAATATAGGTGGATATTTAATTGCTGTTGTTTTTTGTCCTCTTTCTCTTGGCGGTCTACCTTGTTTTGAGTTCCCTGATGCGTTCTCATTCCCACTCCAGCTCCGAGGGTTTTACAGAAAAGAAGATACAATTTGTCGTCATAATCTCCTCTTCTGCCTGGACCGACTGCACTGGCCCCATCCACGGCAGCGGCGATTGCAGGGGCTGTTTGCTCGAGGTGATGAGAGTAATTGAAAAAGACGGTCACGTATGAAGTGTCTCAACAAGCGGAGTGTGCGCATGCATATATTTCACCGCTCCCACAGAAAGGTGTCTGGCAAAGGTTAAGTCGCGCTAGAAGCTAAAAAGTACTTTAAGTGTTTAGAGATACAAGCCGATTGGAAATTTACTTAGAGTTTGGGTAAATGGCATCTCACAGGGATCACGCTGCAATTTCCTAATTACAGTTTTCACCCAAGATGTGGATCAGGGCGAACCCTTGAGGAGAGACGATGTGTCCAATGACGCGCACAGAGGTGAAGTGCTGGGATAAAGCTTGCCTCATATATACACTGTTGGAAATCCAGGGTTTGTTTTGTTTTTCTGTATTCTGGTACATTTTTACAGGAGTGGATGTCATTGAAGTATTGATAAAAAATAAATAAATAAATAAATACAAAAAATAAAAATAAAAAGTGTATTCATATCCACTGTACATAAAATAAATAAATAAATAAAATACATTTTTATTTGTTACTTATGTGTTTCTTTTTTTTTTTTTTTTTGTTCTTTTTTTTTACTAGATTAGATTCAACTTTTGACTACTTTATCTTACTATTTTGGCAATGATAATAATAATACCTCGGACTTATGCAGTGTCTTTAAACATACTTTAACGATCCATTAAATTGTATTTCTCGCTGAATGTGTGTGTGGTGGAAATCTAGGGCAGTGTAATGAAAGCGAGGCTGTTCATTTGTGCCATTGGCCCTCTGACCACCACAATCACCCACTCACGCCACATTTACACTGGGCAAGGTGAGTGAAGTGTCTTGCCCGAGGACATAACACCAATATGTAGTGATACGAGGAGGGTTCAGGCTGAGTTTTGAGTTGGAGGATGAGTGTTCTGAGCCACTGTCACTGTAAACATTATAACTGAACTACAGCTGCTACAACATCACCTGTGCCAACCAAGAGTACACTAAGTCCCACTCACATTTTGAATCTTATGTTACAAAAATATATGTAAAAAACATTTCTTTACTGTCCAAAATGACCTACATTTCATTGTGTTGGATGTTATTACGTTGTTATTGCGTTGACAGCTAATTCTCACACTCTGACCTCTTGATTTGCGGAGCTTTTGTGCACAAGTTTCAGTCGGACCAGCCTGAATTATGGAATATAATTTGGCATAATACACAGTAAATAACAAAAATCTTTGTAATCAAGGCAGAAATGGTTCTGTTTGTATACAGTGGAACATAATGTGTTTACTTGCATCTGTAATGACTGCACAAACACAATGAGCTGGTTGATCCGTTTGAGAGTTTGTTTGTAAAGATTTGTATTTGCTGATTGCAAAGGAGCATTTGGGGAAGAAAATATGACTTTTTTTCCCGCAGCAGATAGATATTTACTCGCCCCATTTCTGTTTTGTAAATAGAAATTCTGATTGGAAAATTTCTGATTTCTGACAAGATTCTTGAAAATTTTTAATGCTTCTGGTGTAATTTTTGAACGAGGTACCAGTTATTAATGTTTATTTTGTTTTGTGTGTGTGTTTGAACAAAATGTAGTGTGTGTGTGTTAATACAGAAGTGCTCCACTGGGTTTTTAAACACCATACACCTTCACTAGAATTATTTAGAGGATTTCAGCCCTGGGATTGCCCATTTCTACTGAACTGAAGGAAAAAGGAGCTGTTAACTTGAAAACTACCGCTTAATGACATCACAAGGTGGAACAGAGCATTTTGAACTTTGGAGAGGTGTGAATGGAGGTATGTTTTTGGGGAAGTAACATTAAGTTCACAAGTTCACAAGAGTAGATTTTTTTCTCATATTTTTTTGTGTAATATTATACCTTTATTTATTTATGTATTTATTCATAGTGTTTCAACATTTATAAAAATATAAAATTATTAAATTAAAAACATGATATGTCAGAATTTTCACCCAAAAGATTTGGCAAAGGAGTTGCTGCCAGGAGACTCCAAAGCAACCGTTTGTACAATGCATGAAAATAATATATCAACACAACAATGACAGAAGATACACACTACATGCTCACTTTTACACACACCACAACCAAACTGGGACTAAACCCTACACACAGTAAAGTGTGTAGCGTGTCTATCACAGTTGTAGAGTGGTTCAAAAGGAATAGTTTCAATGCATTTCTTTCAAGATTAAAGGTGTAGTACAGTCCTTGATAAAAGTCTTGTCACTTATCCATTTTGTAGAAACAAAAGCTTATAACCTGACTTTAAATGAATCAATTGGTTTTAGAAATGTCTCATATGAAAGCTAAAACCCTCCTGAATTATGCTCAATATACTAAAATAAATTTGCTCTACTGAAGAAAGATTGATCATTTAATGAACACAGAAAGGTCAGATTTTGGCAAGACAAAAGTTTTGTCGCCTTGTCATATGATGCACCCAATCCTAGATTACAGCCTCACCTGTGATCAGTTACTGATCAATCAGTTAGTGGGTGTGTATAAAAAGAACCCAGCACACCAGACCTTCACATCAACTGCAACTTGACCTCTGACAACATGCCTAAGATCCACCCTGAGACCAAAGTGTTAATTATCAAGAGGCTGAAGACCAGATCCACTGCTGAGGTGAATGACACCTTCAATGTGTCTCAGCATCAAGTACAAAGAATAAGAAAAAGATCTGAAATGACTGGAGATGTTTTTGACAAGCCCAGGTCCGGCAGACCCCGCAAGACAACTGCTCAGGAGGACCATTTGTTGATTCAAAAATCCAAGGCCAGCTCCTTTTCCACTGCAGCAGACTCCACCAGGCCTGGTCACCTCAAGTCCCTGTGTCAACCTGAACAGTTGTAGAATTCTGTCTCGAAATGGCCTCCATGGTCGAATCAGTGCACAGAAACCAGCACTAAACAAAAGGCAATTAAAAAACTGTGTGGCATTTGCTAAGGCCCACAGCCTGCTAAAAGGATGGACACTGGAAAAGTGGCAGAAGGTGGATTTCTCAGATGAATCCTCGGTTGAATTACATCATTACATCACAGCTGCCGCAAATATTGCAGGAGACCTACTGGAGCCTGCATGGATCCAAGATTCACCCAGAAAAACAGTTAAGTTTGGTGGTGGAAAAATCATGGTCTGTGGTTCCATCCAGTCTGGGGGTGTGCGAGACATATATGCAGGGTGGAAGGCAATATCAATAGCCTAAAATATCAAGAAGTATTAGCTCCTCTTACATTCCCAACCATAAAAGGGGTCACATTTTGCAGCAGGATGGTGCTCCATCGCATACTTCTATCTCTACATCAAAGTTTCTCAAGGTGAAGAAGATCAAGGTGCTCCAGGACTGACCAGCCCAGTCACCAGACATGAACATCACTGAGCATGTCTGGGGTAGAATGAAAGAGGAAGCATGGAAGGCAAAACCAAAGAATCTTGATGAACTCTGGGAGGCATGTAAGACGCTTTCTTTGCTATTCCTGATGACTTCATCAACAAATTTCTATGAATCATTGTCGAACCGCATGGATGCGTCCTTCAAGCTCATGGAGTCATACAAGATATTAAATATGGATCTCACAGCACCACTACTTCATTCACTGACGTTATGCAACATATTTTTGTATTTGAAGTAAATTATTTGTTCAATTTTCTGTAGGCAACGAAACTTTTGTCTTGCCAAAATCTGACTTTTCTGTGTTCATTAAATGATCAATCTTTCTTCAGTGAAGCAAATTTATTTTAGTTTATTGAGCATAATTTGGGAGGGTTTTAGCTTCATATGAGACATTTCTAAAACCAATCGATTAATTTAAAGTCAGGTTATAAGATTTTGTTTCTACAAAATGGATAAGCGACAAGACTTTTGTCAGGGACTGTACAGTCTTAAAAACATGAAAAACAGAGCTAGTTTTTTAAAAGGTTTGCAGTGTCCCCAAGTTATTCTTTCACTTACCTTATACTTTCCAAGCATCGTAGTTCTATTCAGTAAGACACATTTTGCTCAACATTTTGCTCAACTACATCATTTTTTATTTATTTCATTCATGAAGTATACAAAGAAATTAACAGTGCCATAACATTGAACATAGAAGAAATGAATGAAAAGGAGCAGAAAGAAGTCATCTTACGTTATCTGCCCCCATTCCCAGACACTCCATTAACACTGATGGACACTTTAAAACATTTCAAATCAATACATTTCATTTCAGTCACAAATATGAATCAGAGGCACTTTTATACACAACAGCTTAGTTTCCTTTTTCATTTCATACATACACATTGCACTGGATTTGATGTGTTTTTAAAAATACCATTATTGTACGAGATCTTTTCATTTCTTTATCAAGACGATTCCATAAATGAACCTTGGGACTGAATGAAGGTTTTTTGAACGTGTCCATTCCTTTTAAATTGTAGTGGCTTTTCTTTTCTCAAACAGTCTTTGAATAGTTACAGGTAATACACTGCACTTTGCTTTGAGGATACTTAAGTTAACAATATCGTACATTTTCAACACTTTAAGTTTTACAAATAATGGGTTTGATAGCTCTTTATTGGTGATAGTTCTCAAGGTCCTTTCTGTAAAATAAATAATGACTGTAGGTATGTTTTACATGTTGACCCCCGAATTTCCACACAGTAAATTAAATATTGTACAAATATAGAGTTATATAATGTGAATAATGCTGCGCTATTTTGTGAGAACTTTACTTTATGCAACACAGCAATTGCTATAGAAGTTTTGCCTTTAGTGTAATTTATATGAGCGCTCCAGTTTAGACCTTCATCAATCATGACTCCTAATTTTGTTTAGGAATCATGATTGATGAAGGACCCTTTAAAAGAATAATAAAATATATGCAGTGCTTCATGTTAACAGTATTGCCAAACTACCAAGGATAATCAAACGTGTTGTAAATGTATTATAAATGTAACATAGGACTTCCCTTTAGATTCATTTTAAGTGAAGTTCTTGATATGTTGGATGAAGACGATGGCGCAAACAAAGCGAGCAACTTCGAAATTGTCCCTCAAAAGGTGACAGCGTGTCCTCACAGATTTGAATAATAATGGGTCCAAAATGGAAGCAAAAAATATGATAACCTTCCAAGATTTGTCAGCCAACACAGGGGCTAGTCAGAAGGGCCATGGACACATTATTGATGGTCAAATGCACTTCAATTATCAAAGAGGACAACCACTTCTAGCTTTTATGAATATGAAGAAGAATATTGAAATGTCTAACTTTTACTCCACCCAGACCAGGATGTGAGTTTGGATGAACTTTTAACTTTGGTATCTGGGTACAGCACAATTTTAAGAAGACAAACACACTAGTCATTTAACAGCAATGTACACAAGGACAGCTCAAATGCAATAAGGAGAAATAGGAAATAGGAAAATTATTATGATGAAATAATGGCTTCACTACATTTTGGACTAAAGGGTCACTGATTCATTTTTCAACTGATAAGCAACAGATAAATAAAACATGTTTTTCAGTTGCTCTTTTAAGTCTTGACTGAAAAGCATCATTCAATGTTTGTGTTTGGATTGATTATTCTGAATAATAAACAAAAACATTGACCCCAATGACTAGGCTTCCCCGATTCTGCAATATACTAGTAACCAGCACATATTTGTACACTAATATTGTAACTGCAACTTTTCACAGCCTTCACATTAGTCCTTCACAGCAGACACTGGTTTGACTGAGTGGGTGAGCAGAGAAGCCAAAAAACCAACAGCTCCAACAGTCCAATATCTGCTGTGTAAGCGGTAGTGTGGTGGATACACCACAAGCCTTGAACCAGCAACCAATTTGTTAGAACTGTTGGTAAAGTTTTCTTTTTACTGTTGTAAAGTGCCTATGGCAGGTTAGACTACCCATTTGACTAAAACACAGTTAAGATCATTATATGCTGTGGGGGAAATAAGGATTTAATCTCTTGCAGATTTTTTAGGTTTGCCCACTGAAAAGAAATGAACAGTCTATAATTTTAATGGTAGGTTTATTTTAACATTGAGAGATAGAATATCACAAAGAAAATCCAGAAAATCACATTATAAAAATATATATGAATTAATTTGCATTTCATTGTGTGAAATAAGTATTTGATCCCCGACCAACCATTAAGAGTTCTGGCTCCCAAAGAGCAGTGAGACACTCCTAATCAACTCATCACTTGAAGTAGACTGTTTTAACTAGTCACTGGTATAAAAGACTCCTGTCCACAGAATCAGTCCATCAGACTCCAAACTCTTCCACATGGGAAAGACCAAAGAATTGTCAAAGGATGTCAGGGACAAGGTTGTAGACCTGCACAAGGCTAGAATGGCCTACAAAACCATAAACAAGAAGCTGGTGTTAAGGAGACAACTGTTGGTGCAATTGTTTAAGAAATACAAGGTCCGCCTGCTTAAGAGGGCACATGTGCAGCCTGCCTGAAGTTTGCCAATGACGACCTGAATGATTTAGAGAGTGATTGGGAGGAAGGAGCGGCTCAAGAAGAAGCACATTAAGGTCATGGACTGGTCCACCCAGTCTCTGGACCTTAGCCCTATAGAAAACCTATGGAGGGAGCTGAAGCTTCAAATTGCCAAGCCACGAAACGTTAATGATTTAGAGATGATCTGGACCACAATTCCTTCTGATATGTGTGCAAACCTGGTCCTCAACTACAAGAAACATTTGACCTCTGTGCTTGCAAACAAGGGTTTTTTGGCTAGAGCAGGGGTGTCAAACAAACAGCCCGGGGGCTGGATCCGGCCCTCCAAGACGGTTGATTTTCTACAAAAATATTTTAAATATATTTTAAAACCTGAAGACAGAATTTGCGATTTTTCTCACACCATTCACAGTCAAAACCTCTGATGTGCCCACAGACATGCAACTAGAAATAATAGATTTACAGTTACTATCTACCTTTGTGAGCAGGTTTTCTCAGCAATGAACATTAACAAAACAAAGCTGTGCTCAAAGCTAAACACACAACAAACAAGCACTTGAATGACATTCTGAAGACAGCAGTTACTCAGGACATGGTGCCTGATACTGATGCACTTGTGCAGGCTAAAAGATGCCAAATTTCAAGAGCAAAAAGAAAACATGACTAAATTCTATGAAATGCATACAAGTTCATGTTAAAACATTGTGTTGAAATTGCATTTTTCTTAAAGTTTCAGGTTGTTCATAATATTATAATTAAAAAGTTGATCAATTAAAAAAGATTTCTGTAATAGATTTGTGTTTCTCTGCACAAATATTTGAACTTATTGCTATTTTTGGGGTTTATATGCCATGAGTTTTCTGATCCGGCCCCTTTGGGATCAAAGTAGGTTGGATACGACCCCCGGACCAAATGAGTTTGACACCCCTGGGCTAGAGCGTTCAAATACTTATTTTATTCAATGAAATGCAAATCAGTTTATTTATTTATTTTTTACACGGAAATGATCATCTGAGAAATACAAATATAAGGAAACACTTAATTTTGTTGATATCATGTTTTTGAAATGTGTTTCTTGCTTGTAGTTTGTACCAAACACTTTTTAATTTTCATTTTCAGCATATTTTTCAACTTTTACTTTTTGACTGGTGTAAAACTATCATTTATATTTACAACAGTTACAATCCCAGCAAGTGAAGTCAAAATTAGAGAATCAGAAATATCTGTCTTCATGCACTTTCATTGGCCTGGGTATTGAGTGATGTATTGTCTTATACTGTTTCTATTGTGTTACTGTGTGTACGTCTACTGTGGTTAACTCTTGGATTTGCCAGTCAGTCAGTAGGCGCATGAGGAAGTGAGATTGAAACAAGTTGATTTTACAGGATAGTTCCACTTGAAATGCTGTTTTGGAGTAAGCGTGCAGGCTTTGTCTCATTTTTATGTTCACGGTTATAGTCTAGCACCAGTGATGTGTGCAAACCTTCACTTCTTCTGACACTTGTGCAAGGGGTGAAGTCAGTGCGAGGGACTACGCGGTGTTTGTTTTGCTTAGGTTTTGCGGGTGAGAGCACGACAGATAACGGTCCCAGAGACACAACAACTGCAGGAGATAACGGATTCTTGAAGCAATGTTTTTCAGGTGCGTGTAAAGCTGTCTGTAAACTCCCTCAGTTAACAAGGCAAGTTACGAAATATAACCAAGATTCCAATGATCATCCAGAAATGAGTTCAAACTTCAGTTTTTTTAAATTGTGAAGGAAACTGCAAATAAAAGAACCATAAAAAGACCCCTTAAAAACTATATTTTCATCGTGGGTCTGACCTGACGTGAGGGTAATCACATGTTAATAGAGCGATTGATTTTCCCACAGTGAGCAGATGAACCTGAACGCGTCTCTCACCAGCATCAGCAGACTTCTCAGACCACTTCACACATATTTAAAAGAGATTTTTTAGACCTGCTTATCTCTAAGACTAATAGAACACTGTCTAAAAAGGATGTTTGTATTAACCAGTAGTTTATTTTTTTAGTTAGACTTACGTAAAAATATATTATTACTTAAAAAGTTCTGGTGAATGGTCATATTTTTATATAGTGCTTTTCCACCTTCAAGTCACTCAAATCACTTTGCATCAAGGAACCACAATCCGTGTATCATTCGTTTTTCAAAATAAAACCAAAATAAAAAAAACAAAAAAACAACAGTTTTCTTCATTATTTGTCTCCAAAACCAAAATGAAAAAACGGATAACGGCCCATTTACGTGACTTCCGTGACTGTGATGCTGAACTTTTGCGCTGCATACGGACTGAACCAGGACTGATCCAGGTCCGGGACCAGAGCGGGACCAAACCGGGACCAGAGTGGGACCAGACCGGGACCAGAGTGAACTCCTAGCGGTCCTGGCCTGATCTCAGTCTCAGTCTCGGTCTGGTCCCGCTGTGGTCCCGGTCTGGTCTGGGTCTCAGTCCTGCTCTGGTCCCGGTCTGGTCTCAGTCTCGGTCTGGTCCCGATCTAGTCTCGGTCTGGTCTCGGTCTCAGTCCCGCTCTGGTCCCAGTCTGGTCCCGGTCTCAGTCCCGGTCTGGTCCCAGTCTGGTCCCGGACCTGGATCAGTCCTGGTTCAGTCCGTATGCAGCATCGCAGTCACGGAAGTCACGTAAACGGGAAACTTTTTTTCCATTCTTCATTTAAACACAAAATTGAAAACTGAAAAAACTAATCGTTATCCATTTTTTATTTTGATTTTGGAGACAAATAATGAAGAAAACTGTTGTTTTTTCATGTTCTTATTTTTGGTTTTATATTGAAAAACAAATGAACGAGTGATACACGGATTAACCACTCACCCATTCACACACACATTTACACACCAATGTACGCAGACACTAAGGGTAAGTAAGAGGTTAAGTGTCTTGCCCAAGGACACAACAACAGCATTCATCTGCGGGAGCTGGAATCACACCTCCAACCTTCAGACCAATGAAGAAAAAACGCTTTACCAACTGAGCTACTGTGGTACTGTGGTCTTTGCTGCTCCTATCATTTTTGTAACTTTATTTCGCACATGCTCAGTACAGCACCAGTGTCGAGGAAGCAATGCGGTTGCGATTGGATTTGTGATTTATGTTTTAATAATAGGATTCTGTTCAAAGTTCACATCTCGCGTCCAGGGGAATTGATAAATAGACTGAAATATGAACTGACAAACTAATACAAGAATCACATTTCAGATGTTTGTACAGATCTAAACTAGGGGTGTCAAATTATCGCGTTAATTGCGATGAATTAATTACAGTCATATTTAGCGCGTTATGTTTTTTAATCGCGTTAATCTCATTTTTAATCTCTAACTTTAGTGTTTCTGTATGTGAGTTGCTTTATTATAAAACCTGTTTTTATGTGTTGTTGGGACAACAACACACACACACACACACACACACAAAAACACATTTATACATTTTTTTAATTTCGGTAATTCCACTCATTGTCGGAAACCCACACAAAACGCGCGCAGTAAGAGCGATGTAAACGTCATGTTAACGTTGGCGGCGTCAGTCGCACAATGGACGAGGTCGAAGAGCCAGTAGAACAGAGGCAGCAGTGCACAGGTAAAAACACATTCGTGTCTTGGAAATTATTCTCCCGACGTGAAATATAAAAGAAAATAACAAATATAATATCGCCTACAACTTAAATGTCACTGGTGAAAATAACCTGCATAGGCTCATGATGTCTGCACTACTGTCCTATAGTGACCTGCCACATGAGGGGACACGCACACAAACACACACAAACACAACACACACAAACACACAAACACACACACACCTTCATCATCGTCATTAACCTGAGAACGCGCGGACCACGTTTCCTTCCGTAGTTACTGCGCGGACACAGACGTGCTCCCGTGAGCCGCGTGTGGATCGTGTTTTCTCGCGTACGCGGCGTAAACCGCACTTCCTCCTGTGCGCCTCTAAACCAGAACTAACACCAAGACTAAAACCAGGACTAACCAGACTAAACCAGGACTAAACCAGAACTAACACCAAGACTAAAACCAGGACTAATCCAGTCCAGGACTAAACCAGGACTAAACCAGGATTAAACCAGAACTAAAACCAGAGAACTAAAACCAGGTCTAAACCAGGTCTAAACCAGGACTAAAACCAGGACTAAAACCAGTGATCTCATATATAAAGCATTTCTCTATCAATAATATTTTTAATATGGTTAAGGAAAGACTGGACGTTTTATTGTCTTTAAGTAGACAAAAGTTATTATGTTCAGATTTCCTCGTCTTTGCTACTTTACAACAAACAGTTTCTTATTCATGGAGACTTGGGCTCAACAGACAATTTGGAGACATTTGTTAAACAATAAATGACTTTATAAAGTCTTTTTTTTTGTTCTATATCAGTCTTTTGATCTGCCACAATAATGTAATAATGAATTTAAATGAAAATACCTCAAATTGAAGGCTTTTCTCAGCAATTTTTAGGTGAGATTAAAATGAGATTAATTAAATTAATTAATTACAGATCATAATTAATGAATCTCTCAATTTTTTTAATCGCATGACAGCACTAATCTAAACTACAGGGTTAGACTTTTTATGCAGAATAAGACAGGAGATATTGCTTGCGAAAGGAATTACGTTTGTCGGGGAATTATGGGAGTTAAATTTTATACTTAAAATGTTCTAATTCCATCCATTCAGACTGAGAGTTAATGTAACTGACTCTGTTCATATTTATACTGTTAATCTTGTGGTGTCTACTGTCCACATTTCCTGATTTATAATGTTGTTTTCTCATCACAAACGTACCTGGAGTTGTGTTTTGTTTCATTCACACATGTTAAACCAAACACAAACCCTATACAGGAAGTGCGCCATACACCTTCATTAGAATATTTTGGATGATTTTAGTTCTGGGATTACCACTCTCTACTAAACTAAAGGTAAAAAAGTAGCTGTTAACTTGAAAACTACCGCTTCGTGACATCACAAGGTGGAACAGAGCATTTTGAGCTTTGGAAAAGTAGATGGACTAATAATAAAGGGTTACTCAAACATGTGTGAATGAAACAAAACACAGCTCCAGATATGTTTTTTGAGGAGATAACAATATCATAACATGGTTTAGAGCTCAATTTTATGCAATATAGGAAGCAACATGTTTGGTAATATACAAAACTTACATTAGAATTCGCTGCCATATGTTGCTGTTATTGTATATTTCTCTCAAATTTGCATGAATAGAATTGCATGTATCGACTATGCAGCTTACTAACTTGAATTATATCTTACTGTTTTTACGATTCATGTTTTTGTTATTGTGTTTTCTGCATGTTGGCATCTCTACATCTTGCCCGGGGAGTACAGTTGAAAATGAGCTTTGCAGATGAAACTGGCAAATTTAAAGTAGTGTTCATTAATGTACACGGCGTCTGCTGAACTACATAAATGAATGAATAAACACAAGCTGTAAGAATTCAAATGAGACAAATTATACCCTGTAGAAAAGGTTGTAGTTTAGTTTAACTGCAACAACAGCAGAAAAGCAGAATATAAATACAGTACATGTATTCACTAGATAGAAGGAGTATGGTATCAGTAGCCAAATCTAGGATGAAAACAAAAAAAACAAACAAACAAAAAAAACACCTAATTCTCTGCATTACTTATTTTGTTCCACAGTATGGCATTAAACTTAACCAAACTTGCATTTACTCAATTACTTTTGCTATATTGAGTTGCTAAACACTTTACTGAATAACACGCATTTTACCGTGAGCATGGTTACAAGATAAATCATCTTAAAGGGACAATCCAGAATTTTGGACATAGGACCTCATTTCCTTATCAGAGTGTTGGAGACATGTGGAGATACTATTTTAAATATTCCATCCAGTCCTTGTATTTGCAGAGGTCACTGGTGCTAGGCTAGTGCATGTCAAGACTGTTGATGTAAATGTCTGTGTCTTGTCACTTTGACCAATCGGAGCGAGAGGAGCCTGAGCTAACGATTGTAAAGCATTTTGAAGACAACTGGAGGATTTTTCATTTTTGAAGGTTGTAGGGGCCTTGTCAGCCAAACACGAGCAGTTTGTGATTACTTTGCTATGAGAAAAATCCTCTCTCAGCCCATGGGATTTTTTCCGCTGAAGTTCTAGTGAGTGGCCACTTCGTCAACTGGAGGCAACTAAAAGCAGCAACACCCTATCCAGTTATTTTAATAGATCCATGTTGGCGCCTATCTTACCAGCAAAGAAAAATTATGCTGCTGCTGAGAAAATAGTCTCAACACGTGACGATCCATGTGATGCAAGGTTACTTTTATTTCAAACATTATTCTATCAACACAGACATTTACATGGACAGTCTGGTGTAATAATCTATTTGCTTCGGGTGTTTTGTGGATTGGGTAAGACTGTTTTTAGTGGCAGGCTAACTATGGCCATTGACATGCACTAGCCTAGCACCAGCGACCTCTGCAAATACAAGGACTGGATGGAATATTTTAAAAAGTGTCTCCACACATCTCCAACACTCTGGCTCACTAGGAAATGAGACCCTATGTCCAAAATTCCAGACTGTCCCTTTAAGCTCATAGACAGACATTTCTGTGCCAAACTTTAGCTGTTCTGATTTGTTTTGAAACAGTTGTCAGTATAGTCTTTGTTGGTCCACCAAGTCACAGCCCTTGGATTCAGTGGAAATTTGTTGTGTAGTAACTTTTTGGCTGAGGTGCATGTACACAGCGGGGGGCGGGGGTGGACACGCCTCCACACAGTCATTGGAGGACCAGCAACACAATTGTAGCAGCGCACAAATGACAAAAGTAAACAGTGCAAACCTCGTAACTGTTATTGAACAAGCAGCACAAGTGCTCACTCATCACGACTATGCTCTGTCCAAACCAACGGCACAAACAGCACTGACATTTACATTTAACATAGTCCCACATGTGTCCAAACAAAGCACTGTTTCATCTTACAGGTAAAACAGGAGAGATGAAGAAACAGCGTGCAGCCTGAAATTTATATCCACCCGAAAACACATCCAGTCTCCAGTGTGGGGATGGTACTCTGTCCACATATAAACAGTCTGTAGAGTTTACATTGAAGCCAAACAGACAACATGAACCGATCTCCACCAAAATCCTCTTCCTCAATCCCAGTGAAAACAAAAGTTAAACTTGAGTGTGTCAGTCCACTTGAGGATCAGCTGTGCACTTTGATACATTTACATTCACACTTGTTTTGTTTTATAGCTGAACATTGGTCAGTGTTGGCGTTTCTTTAGTTTAGCGCCGGTCTTTTGACAGCAGTCCAGCGGCTCGTGGCGGCGCACACGTCATACCATTGGGGGTGTCTTATAGAGCTGTGTCACGACCAAAGCGGCATGGACCCATTGTAACGGGAACGCTCCCCGGGTGGGACTAGCCCACGCCAAAGCAGCCCTCTATTTATTCTCTTCTCCACTGAGGACAATCCTATGCATCTTTTTCTATAAATACATTTGTACAAACTATTCTCAATTCAGCTCAGAACACTGCCAAAGTTCACAGTGTTTCTCTATTGTGAGCCGAAAGGCATGTTTGCTGTATAAAACTCTCTCTCTCAATTCAATTTTCCAAGATCGAGGTCGTTGTTCAAGCTACCGGCATTGGTGTGCAGCAGAAGCCATATGGTTCACGGTGAGATATAAAGATACATGCCTCCTCTTGCTATCCGCGCATGTAGTTTGCATGTGCTCCAAACATCATCCATCAACATCACATGGAAGAGGCGACTGGCTGGCACCTTGTTGCATGAAAACTACATCTTTCAAAATGATATAGGTAAATAAAGTAAGATAAAGTGTACATTTTACAATTTGCATTTGTCCATGGTGAAAGTGAAGTAACGTGAGAGACTTGTGTATGATGATGGAGGATCTCAATGCAGAACAGTGCAAAGAGAGGAATCCGATTTAAGTAGAGCTCCAGGCTTGGCTCTGCATAATTACAATGTACTGAAGACATGAGCACTGAAAGTAAAATAGAAACAACACACAGACTTTTTGAAGTTTTGTGTACATTTGCATCTGTTACATGTTACATTACTGATCAATTTACACATTCATTAGGAAGGACCAAGCCAACAGCGACATAATGTGAAGAAGTTTATTGATAATGTACGAGGCAGGGTAGAGATGGACTGGGTTGAGACTCTAGGTGGGGGCTCTGTCTCAATCTTACATTGGCCCAGCCAGAACGGGACCCCCCTCGTAGGCGTCTTATGGCTGAAAGACAAACAAGATAGAGGATGGGAGGGTGGGGTCGACTTAGCCGAGACAAACTGGGATGATGGGAAAAGCTGCTACAACTGGGCTTCTGGGAAATTAGAGGTGTGGTTGAAGTGAGTTGTGCTTTTCTTGTGAGGCGGAGGAGAGGGCGGTTGAGGCGTGGTCCTGCTCCTGAATCTCAACCATTATTCAGATTCAGACTTATGTTCAGGCTAAAAAAAAAAGAACTTAAAAACTTGCAATGCATTTTATTTACATTCATGTAATAAATCTGTATATAAAGTTCTAATGTTTAGAGAAGTGTTTGTCAAACTGTTCACACCAAGTAACACTTGATTTGTCTTCTTGAGCACTTCAAGATCTACGCAAGCCAGACTACAGTTTGAAAAACACTGCTCTAGAAATAAAGTCTTTATTTCCTCTTGCTTGACAGTTATGTTGAGCACAAAGTACCATCTAAAGCCCACCACACACTACAGGATCATTTGCCTTGTGTGATGTCAGAGCGGCTGTACTTTAATACTAGCCATCTGTGCATTAAAAGTACTGAAATCTTTTGAACACTTTAAAAGTGGGCTTACACTTTGATTTTCATACAGATTTTGATGCATATTTTAGCTGCACAATTTTTTTTTAATCGGGCCGAATTTTGGCTCCTCAGTGTGACAGTGTGGTGCAGTGTCCAGAGGGTTACGAGCTGAATGCTGCTGATGCGGTCCCCGGGAATATCAGAGATGTTTGAGATTTGTTGTGAGTCTGAGCGCCAGGGAAGAGCAGCATGTGCACAAAATACAGCAAACATGTCCACAGCCATGCACACTCCCTCCTCTGGCTCATGTCCCTCATACAGTGTGAGGTCAGAGCATACGACCATCTCTGTGTACAGTGTGAAGTCGGAGTATACGACCATCACTCCGTACAGTGTGAGGTCAGTGTATATGTACAGTGCACACTGTCCCATTGTGAGCTTCGTATGAGATCACAGATCGCAGTGTAAGCCCAACTTAAGAGCTTTAGATTGTGTGTTAGTTTTGTTAGCTCAGTTTTAGGTGGAGATGTGCAGTGTCTTCACTGAAATCTTTGCACTCTGAGATTTATAACCTCACCCGCTTCTCCTGTGGTCTATGCTTTTTGTTGCACATTAAAAAAATATATTTTTAAAACTGAAACAAACTGTAGTGTGTGAGAATTAAAAGAAGAAAAAACACAATAAGTATGCTGTAATAACATCTGCAATCTAACTGTATTAAATGTGTAGGGGATTCACAACTAACTTGCTTCTTGACCCATCTGGAAATTACACAGTGTTTCTTATATGAAATAAACTCCACGGTAGAGGTATTAAAAACAAATTAAACAAAAACAACTCCAGCACTGTATTGGTTTCTCCTGCACGCTCTGCTCATTGTTTCTGCTTTGAACATTTAGGAATGGAAAAATAAAGTTATCCAACTAAGGGCACCATCCACTCGGCTTTAATTCTCTGTTTTCAACACAAAAGACATACAAAATGACACGTCATTTATTCTACATTATCCAAAAAAACAACCAGGACCAAGGTGTTCCACTTTCCAGCTGTGCAACAAATCTTCAACAAATATGAAAGTAAACAGTATTTTCTTGTTTCATTTCACAGGTGGATAATAATGACAGGAGACTGCTAAAGGAACTCGGCTTTTTCCAGGGCAGGTAATTGGGTTTCCTCTGAACTCACCGGCACCACATTAGGCGGCTCACAGCAGATAAGGCACAAGACAGACAACGTTCCATTTGATGTATTTTTAATCTTTTTGGGGTTATTCCGATGCTGGATCCTACGTTGAAGTTGACAGCTAACTACCTTGCAACCTTAGGTGATTTTTCTTTTTTTTAGCTTCAACATAAAGGCCTATATTAAACTATTTATGTTCTGTGTTATAATGTTGTTGCCTCGTCACAAATTTACCTGTTTTGTTTGTTTCATTCACCCATTTTAACGCACAAATCATGCATATCTAGCCCGAGTTCTTCTCTCATACACTCTGTTCCCCCTTGTGATGCCATGTGGTAATACAGGAAGTACTCCACTATGTTTTTAAACCACACCTTCTCTAGAATCATTTGGATGATTTCAGCTCTAGAAACTAAAGGTAAAAGGTAGCTGTTGACTTGAAAACTACCACTTCGTGACATCACCAGGTGGAACAGAACATGTTGAGCTTCGAAGATGTAGACAGACTAATAATAAAGGATTAATCAAACATGTGTGATTGAAGCAAAACACAACTCCAGGTCTGTTTTTGATGAGGTAACAATATTATAACATGGCTTAAAGTGCACAAGTGTCAATTTTGTGTAATACAGGATCTTTAAACTTAGCAGGTCGACTATGTGATATGTGAAAAAACAAAACAAAACAAAACAACAAACAAACATTGTTGACATAATTACATTTAAGATTTTACTAAAAATGTGCCTAGTTTTTATCATAACTTTAGTGAAGTTCTTAATTTAATTTTCTGGTTACACACGAATTGCAAATATGACATAGTGTATGTAGAGGTAATTTCATAACCTTACCTTACGTGACCTAGCAACCAAAGCACATTATTTATAATTAGACTAATTAAAATAATTGACAACCCCTTTTGTTCATCAAATGGATTTTTAAATTATTATCCCTGTGTTTTGGATGGAATTTTTGGTGTTGCTGGCATAGATAAATGTATTGTTTTAGAACTAACTTCCTTTTCTTCTCAACTTTTTTTCACAAACTCTCACTTAAGTAATGTAAAACTAAATTTTATGTAAATATAATGTAAATGTAATTAAATGTTTAGCACTGGTTCTATCCTGACCCTGTACGTTTTCTTTTTTTTTTTTTTTTTTTCTGTGTGTTTGTGTAAAATAGTATGTCTTAGCTCAGTACATATATTTTATAAGCAGCTTTTGAGGTTGAATAAGTCAGCTGGCTGTTTCTAATTAGACTAATTTATCATTTGTTTTTTTTAAATTTTTTTATTTGGGAATTTGGAAGAGCACAGTTAGCATGCTAGTTGTTGGTAGCATTATCGAGACAACAAAACTCTGCTTTGTTGTGAAAAGTGGTTTTAAAGTCATCATAGTGAATAGTCAGAATGCTCAGAATGCACCAGGTAAGTGAGGACTAACTTTGGACCACTGCAAACTTTATTTTTACATTTTTACATTGGCAATACAAATCTTGCACTTCTCCTTTAAATGTCATATGTAATGAGCTCTTTTAGATATAATGTTATATCCAAAACATAAATGGACTGGGGTTTGGAGTGCCTGCCACACACTGGTATGAAGGTCCCAAGTTTGATTCCTGGATTGGGTGGGGTTTTTCCTTGTGGACTTTGCATGTTCTTCTGGAGTCTGTCTTCCCCATTGAAAGGCCCGCTACCTACTTGTCTCCATGGAGATGTTATTGCTTGGCCTGAAATGTTCCATGGTGTGACATTAATCATAAAAGTATATGTAGACACTCACTCAATATAATCTCTGTTGCACGGCTACTACAGTGGATCCACTGAAGACTCACTGAATGAAATGTTGTCATTCATTATAAGCGGTTTGGGAGTAAGTGTGCGGGCTTTGTCTCACTTTCTATGACATTAATTATATACATCCAGTGTTTTACATTACAGGTGTTTATATTGCAAAAAAAATACAATCATTCCTTCTGAGAATAGGGGCAACTATCCACAGATCTGAATTATAATGTAGTGTAGTGCTGTAACCTGCTTGGTGTAATCTATACTGTGGAACATTCTAGACAAAGTAATAACATTTCCATAGAGACAAGCAGGTGGCAGTAGCCAGGCTGGCGCCACCTAGTGCTTCCACTAAATTAAATTTCTCTCCAGCAACTAAGTCAGGAATCGGAATACGCTAGACAGTTTTCAAGATCGCATATTGGCAAATCTTTGAAGAGCTGTGAATCCACGACTGGGTCCCTTTTGTGGTACAGCACAACAGTAAACAAAGTGGTGGAGATGGATGTAGATGAAGCCAGACATTGCTGTGTTGTCAACGATTCCCGAAATCGAGGATTTAAAGCTGAAACAATGAGAATGTTTGGTGAATTTTATCAAGGGGAAAGAAGTAATTGATCTTCTTCCTATGTGATTTGGCACATTACATACGTCACGACCAAACAGCAGCAATTGGTTAATAAAAATGTACTCGCCTACCGTCGAGTGAACAAATCCTAATGCTGCGAGGTCAGATGGTTTCAATGAAGTGAAAACGGCTGATGAATCAGGTTAAGGTGGCGGACCCTCCACTAGAAATGTTACACAGTGCACCTAACTCAACCTAAACTATAAAATATGCTGCAGTTCCAGGTGGATACAGGTTCTGAATAAGTTATCCCAGGGTGTTGAGGTCGCCCATTACCCTTGACACAATGCTCCAGCTGAATAGGAGGACGGCTCATATCTTTCTGCAGAGAGTGTTATGCAGAGTGTCATGTATTATCTTTTTTTTCTGTGAGCAAGAGAAAAGATGTGGAACAGGTGTGGAGTAAACCAATTAGACATGCTCATGGCGAAGCGAGTTTAAAAAAGCACGATGGAATATCACAAAACAAACAGTCTACTCATTGGGAGCAGAATTGTGAGTAGAACTGCATAAACTCATGACAGCCCAAAGCACCATCTTGATTATTCTGAATAAGGGACCACGGCCAATTCGCTTGTCTGCTTCATTGTGAGGCTTCAGGCAAACCAAAAGGACAAGGACAAGGACCAGTGGTATTGGCTGAGGCCCCAGATGAGAGTTCTAGAAAATCTACAGAGAACTAAACTTTTAGAGGAGACCTATTATGCTAAATCCACTTTTCAGACAGTCACACGGGAATAGGCTCCTAACACCTCACTGGGCGCCGCAATCTTACAACCAAGAAACCAGCAGACTTCTTTTATTAAAGGTCTTATTACGCAAAACTGACTTGTGAGCTCTAAGCCATGTTATAAAGTTGCCTCATCAAAAACAGACCTGGAGTTGGGTTTTGTTTCATTCACATAAGTTTGAGTAACTTTATTATTAGTCTGTTTACATCTCCAAAGCTCAAAATGCTCTGTTCTGGCTCCTTTTAATTTCTGTTCAGTAGAGATTTGCAATTCCGTGGCTGAAATGATGATCCAAATGATTCCAGTGAAGGTGGATGGAGTTTAAAAACACAGTGGAGCACTTCTGTATTAACACATACCAGCACAAGGTGGAAAAGAGTGTTTTAAATTTGAGAGAAGCCTAAATATTCAGGGTGTGTTAAATATGTGAGAATGAAACACAAAACACAACTCAAGGTGTGTTTGTGATTGTGAAACTGCATTAGAATAGAAATCAGAAATTGTAAGCTGTTTTAGATCAATATTGTCATGAAAATTGTCCAAAATACAACATGTGTCAAAGATTATAACAGAAAAAAGTGCAATATGTATTCTTTTAAGTATACCTTCTCTTTGCCTATGATGCAAATCCTAATTTATGCTCTATATTTTTACATAAACTGATCTATGTGTTCCAAGTGTAGTTACATCACTGCATTTATACTTTTAAGTGTTTCTAATGTAAAATCTGTCTTTTGTTAAATAACCACCAAATAAGGCACAGTGTTGTGAAGTAAATGAATACATTTACAGAGAAAACACATTCAGAATGCTAATTTTGGTACAATTACTTTTTCATTTAGTAATATTCAGAATACAGTTACTTTTCTCAAATCAAATGGAATATGTTACAATATTTGATCATGTGATTTAGGCTTCAAATTGCATATCAGTGTCAAATGGACGCCAAACCAAAAAGTTACACAATGCACCTTTTAAAGAAAATAAAGTGCAATCAATAAATAGCAGAAATACACTTTTGTTTTTATCTATAGTGAGTGATAGTTATGAAGTTATGTATTGAACCCCCACAGCTTAAATGCTATTACAACGCAGACAAAATGACAAACTATTCCCCCAAATGCCAAAAAAATTATAATAAGTATACACAATAAATATTGAGCGGGCAAAAATATAGATCCATATATCATATGCTGAATGATAAATTAAAGGTGCATTGTTAGTAAATAAGTAAGTTTTAATTTTTTATTGAGCTTTTCACAGACATATGTCACAAAGATGCTTTACAGAGCATTATTTATTCACTCCATACTCAGTGGTGGTAACCTGCTAATATAGCCACAGCTGCAGTGGGGCAGACTGACGGAAGTGTGGCTGCCGGTCTGCACCATCGGCCCCAGCACTGACACACACACACCACTTTCATTGTGTAATTTTTCTGGTGGGGGGCCCGTTTTCGTTGCAGATGCAGTGTTCGTCCACACTAATCCGATGGAAAATGGCTCCAGAGACGGAATGATCTGGTACCGCCAGCTCCCACGAATTCATCTGAATACAGATCTAATCCGGCACTGTGTGGACGCCTGAAAACGCTGATACGCTGATGTAGAAGCTCTTCTTGCCGTCCTTATTGGACCACGTCACTGTGACTTGCACCTTCCTGATTTGCTGGGTTTGTGACATCGGTCATGTGACGCTCTTGCAAAAAACAGCTTAAACAAACCATAGACAAACGGGAAACAGCGGAGCTTGAACTCCGTACAACTTTCACGTTTACCATCTTCTTCCACTCTTAATCGACTAATGCAACTCCAGACATGATGCTCCTCTTCCTTGTTTCTACCGCCCACGTAACGTCCTCATGATGTGACGCCAGCCTAGTCATGTGACCAGCGTTTCAGGCATTTCACGTTGCTGTGTGAATAGGGAATGGACACAGAAACGACGTGTCGCAAATCGTTTACGATACGGTGATACAATGATTCGTTTCAGTGTAAACATAGCCTAAGTTACTGGTCAGATCTGTGGAGAGACAACCCCGCTCACAGTCAGAATACCTTTTTTTCTAGATATTTTTGAGCTATAAAACCAAGTGTAAGTGAATAAATATAAAGTATATCTGTTTAGTGTCAAACTGTGGAACATTTTAGGCAGAGCAATGACATATCCATAGAAACAAACAGATGACGGACCCGCAACTGAAAAATTGACATAACACAACATTAATAGTGATTATCATGGCAGGCCTGCGTAGAGCATACACAGCCTGCATTGTAACAGTGGAAGAAGACATTTTCATAAACTGCTACTCCTTATTTTTAACCATCCACTTCAGCACAAACTCGGGCTGATTAAGACACAATAAAATGACATATGACCTCTGAGGCATATGTAACTCTGTTGGATAACGTTACAGAGATATTGTAAAACAGGAAAAACGATTGATCACAGAAAGTTGAAGAGAGTATGTCTTCAGAAACTCTGGAATAGTGAATGGTTGTCAGTGGAAGCAGAACCAGAATAAAACTATGACCTTTTGAATGTGGAGTTGCTCAAGTCTAATATTGTCTTCATTCTCTGATGCACTCCACACAGCTATATTTACATGGCCGGCAGCTGATATTCTGAGCCGCTGTCTGGTTGTTGGCTCAGTGTATGGGTAATATCGACGGGTGCTGCTAGATTTATGAGAAACAGTGCATTGATCATCGTAGAGATACTGCAAGAAGCTGACATGTAGCTGTATAATTGATTCACGCCTCCGGAAAGCACGCGCACTATGATGTAATCTAAACATAGCAACACACATCACTCAGACACTATTGTACACGTGGGATTAAAGGTTTTGATGATCTTTATTCACTACCCAAATAATCCAAAAAAATAAATAAAAAATGTGGGCGTGGGTGTGGATTATTGAAGGGTCCATGTTTTCTGTTCTATGTTATAGTGAAAAAACAGACCTGGAGTTGTGTTTTATTTCATTCACACATGTTTAACACACAAACTCTGCATATTTAGAAGTTCTTCAGAAGTTCATGAAGTGCTCTACTGCAGTGGTCCCCAACCTTTTTTTGCGCCATGGACTGTTTTATATCCAACAATTTTTTGCGGACTGGAGGGGCATGGAGGGTGGGGATGTATGTATGGGAGGAGGCGCAGTGTGCGGTGCACACGGCATGGTTAAGTCCTGGCTAAATCCAGTTTTAGACCCTGTTTTAGACCTGTTTTTAGACCCTGTTTTAGACCTGGTTTAGACCTGGTTTAGACCTGGTTAAGACCTGGTTTAGTCCTGGTTTAGACCTGGTTAAGAAATGGTTTAGTCCTGGTTTAGAGGCCTGGCCCGCACGATGTACGGTAGGAGGGATGGTCCGTCCAGTGTACTGGACGAGGGACGGTCCCCCTGGCGTATGGGAAGGGGGGATGGTCAGACGGTTCACACGGGGTACTGAAGGGGGAGACGATCCACACTGCATACGGGAGGGGGAGATGTTTCGCACTGCGTCCGGGGGTTGGTCAGATGGTTCAGGAGACGTACGGGAGGGGGGATGGTCTGCGCTGTGTGTGGGGGGGGGTGGTCAGACGGTTCACGCGACGTACTAGAGGGGAGATGATCCACACTGCATACGGGAGGGGGGATAGTTCACGTGGCGTACTGGAAGGGGAGACGGTCCACGCTGCATTGGGGGGTGGGGAAGAGTCAGTGTATGTGATGGGGACAGTCCACGCTGCACATGGGACGGGGGGATGGTCCATGCAGGGTATGGGAGGGGGTGTTCATGCTTTCACAGCCTGGTACATCTAATTAGATGTAGACAGCACAGAGCAGGCTTACTTTGACCTCAAGAGCTGCTTATATAATACATCTGTGCTGTGGCAATGCACCTTTTGTCTTTATTACACTGAAAAACATACATAATTACCGTGAACGGGCTTGCATCTCCATAAACCTGACTCTTATCTGGCC
This sequence comes from Boleophthalmus pectinirostris, assembly GCF_026225935.1. Lineage (NCBI taxonomy): Eukaryota > Metazoa > Chordata > Actinopteri > Gobiiformes > Gobiidae > Boleophthalmus > Boleophthalmus pectinirostris. The sequence goes on from NW_026571140.1 coordinate 10,227,814, forward strand.
TGGAGGAATATCTCTTCCTGCTTGTCTCCGTTGAAATGTTGTTCGTTTGTCTATATCGTTCCACTGAATGGCCCTAAACATAATATCTTATCTAATCTTGCAGGTGACGTGCCACCGAAAATGACACATTGTACCTTTAATGACTGTGTACACTGCAAGTCTAACAGCACTGGCTTAAAAAGAAACTATAAAATGTATAAAGCTTCTTACTAAATCAAATAAAGACATCAAGCTGATGGTTTGATTACTTTATATGACTTTATTATCTTTAAAAGTATCAGAAAAGGGCAACAGAGAAATGAGAACTGAAACTGCTGCTTTTGCAAATTGCCTCTTGTAGTTTTGCCATCTGCATGTGTGTTTTAAGGACTCTATTGAGAAAGTGATGAAGTAAAGTTCCCAAAATGTCACTGTCGCTGTTCCATTTCTCAATCCCCATTTTTCGGAGATCTATGCTGAATGAGGCTGAGCTGGGAATTGGAATCAAGCTGTTCCAACAAGCTGCAGAAGGATTTGCAGACAGATGGTGAGTTATATTACCTGAATTCTCCACAGAACAAATGACAAAATAAGACATTTGCGTGGCTCGTGAACATTGGAATGTACTATGTTGTATTTTCGGCTTCCGTCTGTTTGAACTTTTTGTTGTCGTGTTGCAAGAGACTAAAAATATCCAGATATGTGGCTTTAGTAACTGACTAATGCTGACTATTTAGACTCTATCACTCTCATGTGTTTTGTAAAGAAAAAAATCCAGGAATATTTTTGTGAGGTAAAACAATTTTTATATAATGTAAATTATTGATGCCTGGTGTCTGCCAAAAATACAATAAAAAACACTGACTCCCACTTATAGTAGCTAATGGCAAAAGCCTCAGCTGAGCAGTCTGTATCAAGAGTCTAACATTTGCCAAGCCACAATTCACTTCTGCACCATCAAGCAGTCTGAGCAGATGGTGGCTCATGGTATTTCATGCAAACTGTACTTTTTTAAGCATTTGAAGAATGTTATATAGTGGGCGTGCGGTCGAATTTTCAGAGCAATGGTGTCTTAAATGCAGAGTAAGTGTTCTCAAATATGCATGAATCATTCACAATACAACTTCTGAGTGGGTTTAAGGATGAGGGAAAACAAGTATAACACAACACAAAGTATAACATTGCTAAAAAACTGTGTTTATTACAAAACACACTGTATGGATGTACTGTATATATTGTATGGACAGTCCTATATACAGTCATGTACGTATTAGTGACAGCGAAGGAACAAGGGATGTGGAACCAAAGAGTTTCCAAACATAGGCTTTCTAAAATGCCAAGGTGACCAAAAGTTTGTATGATATGTTCACTTTAAAGAACACATATTATCCAAAACTGACTTTTTGAGTACTGTATTTTCCAGGCTATTAGACGCGATCTTAAGCATCTAACCCCATCAATAAATGACCACGCGTCCCACAATCCAGAGCGCCCTATACACGAATCCACTCAGGTGTCCCAGCACGACTTCAGTAAACCACCAAACCGCACCACCTGCAGCGCACGCAAACACGCACGGGGCAGACAGCGACCACGCAGCGAAGCACACCCGCAGTCACACTCATCACTCCACGCCGACGAGGAACGGAATGGAAGAACGAACTGAAAAAGCGAGTGCAATGTGCCACTCTGAGCCACAACTGAACAACTGAGTCACTGCGAACACGCCGACAATCCAGCGGTCCCAGAGAGTACCCTCCCTACACGCCCAAGCCCAGAGTCACCGTGAACGCACCAAACAAAGTCCGACTAACTGTTGTGTTTCGTTTAAAGTCCAGTGCGGTTTATTTGTGAAAAAAGTTAGAAAATAGACCATTTAATGACAGTGCGTCTTATATATATCCAGAGTGCCGAATAGCCCGGAAAATACAGTATGTAACAATGTTGTAACGTACTCTAATCAAAAACAATCATGTAGTTGTGTTTTATTTCACTGACTCTTCTTTCATTAATCCTGTTTATAAAGTTGTCCTTCTCTGATCCCAAGAAATCACTCAATATAGTCACAATATTTATCAGCTTATGACGTCAAAGGTAGAAATGCTGCACAGTTTTTAAATCCGTAAATTATAGCCAGATTCATTCTTCCATATTTTTAGGACTATAAGACCTGCTGGATTATAAGGTGCAATATCAGTAATGTTGAATTCTCTCATCTATTTTCAAGGCGCATTAAGCGAAACAACCGGACGACACTTGAGGCTGATCCCTTAGCCCGGCGTTGCCTCCCTGTCTTGGTGAATGTGTATTATGAATGTGAATGTAGATGGATAATTATATTTTTTGTCATGGTTCATGTTTTGTAGTCGTTGTTTTTGCTTATTTTGATATATTTTTCTTGTAGTGTAGAGTGCCTTTAGTGTTTTATTTTGACATTTGTCCTGTCAACTTGTAGTTTTGAGTTTTACTTCCTGTCTTGATTGTTTGCCCCGCCCTAATGTGTTTCACCTGTGTCTTTGTGCATTTATACCCTGTGTTCTCATCTGCCCTTTGTTGGTCCATTGTTTCTGTCAGAGTTTTTCCTTGTCTCGTGTCGTGGAATTTTAGTCTTGAGTTTTGGATTTTTTTGGTTTTGTCATTAAATACTTTGAAGCAGTCCTGCATTTTGGGTCCTCCCTCTGTTTCTTCGTTACATTTTTTTTAAATTTGTTACGAGGAGGACTCAAATATACATTGAGTAATAATGTGTTTAATTCAGCTTTGCGAACATTTGTTTACGTTTTACTGAAACAAAACTTAAAATCACATGGCTCATTTGCATAAACTATAAGTGCTGAGAAAACAGCTCGCTCCTTGTGTGCTGATGCGGTCAGCTTCGGTTGAGCTAAAGAACACGACTGAGTGGAATATGTGGGTTCTTTCTGCAACAAGGCGACAGCAGCAGTGTGCGCTGAGTTGATGCAGAACTATACTTCGGTCTTTACTCCGCGAGGCTCCTGACTACAGTTGTTGGCAATCCATCGAGCATTGCAGCTTGTAACTTACCAAAGTCGTACTAAAACATTTTGACAACATTTTGAAAACATTTTTGAGCACCATGTACCACTTAAAATCAGTTCAAGGTCATTAAGCACAATCAAAAGGCGCACCGGATTATAAGGCACACACTCTTTAGGGAAAATTAAAGGATTTTAAATATGTCTTATAGTCCGAAAAATACAGTAATTATGTCAGATGATGTTTATTGTAACTGTAACTTTTGTTCCTGTTTTTTCAAGGTTCAGTCTGACTTTTTGTCAGTACTAGCAGATGGTACATAATGGGCATTTTGTATACATCTGTATTATTTAAATTAAGAAAAAAAAAAAAAAAAAAAAAAAAGTACAAGATGTTTAAAGGTATTCAAATTATAAAAATACATAAGATGTACTTTAAAGGTGCATTGTGTAACTTTAACAATGAAGGGCTCATCACATACATTTATCCATGGAGATGCTATTGCTTTGTCGAGAATGTTTCACAGTATGGTATTAAACCTTTCTTTCTTCATGGAGATCAAACCAGACCATATTACTAGACAGATCTGTGGAGAGGCATATTCGACACTCCCCATGCTCTTCAGTGTGACACCTAAAAAAGACAAAGAAGCAGGAAACACGCCCAAGAGGAATAGTATAACTTTAAAACAAACCCCAAATCCATATCCTTCAGACTCTGCCTCTCAAACACCCAAGAAGACGACACATTCTCCTCCAGACATGCAGCTTTTATCTTTGTTATGAACGATATTCCACTACACCAAACATTATCGACGCTTGTGTCTACCAAAGATGAGAGATGGTCCACATATGGCTCTGGCACATCTCCTTATATCTCCCATTTTATCTGTA